>NW_024582429.1:1156052-1260245 GCF_018398535.1 Haplochromis burtoni
GCATGAATCTGCCAGTGGAGGACATTGAATTCATTTTAAGCTGCACTCCCACAACGTGCAGCCAGAGCTGAGGTGCACACTTTGATTTGTGACATGCAGAGAAGGGGGGAAAAGAGAGGACGATGAGGAAGAGGAAGAGGAAGCGAGGGGAACAGAAGCGCAGTGTCCCGCTGAGGTAATTTGCCTTGGGTCTTATAGAGCTTACTCGCACTGCTGGCAGAGTCATATGCAGACTGATACGGGGGGAAAAGAGAAGATGTGGGAACAGCATGAGAAGCCAGCAGAATCACAAGTGTTGTGGCTTTACCTTGTAGCTTCAGAGGAAATAAGAAAGAGCGAGACTGAGAGAAGGCTGGGAGTGGAGAAGGGTTTAACTAATACTCAAACAAAGGTAGCTGAGCGTGTGTGCACAGCCATATGCACACACACACACACAGAGTCATCATCCAATGCATTGGGGGAAAGCTAAGGCCAATTTTCATGGGAGTGTAGCAGTTTTGAGCACACATAAGAGCCTGTGACACCCTTGGCGGTGCCAAGAGCCGACACATCAGCCAGCGTTGACAGCATGGCTGGCACATGCCTGAGGGGCTGGGAAACTTCCCTTCTATAATTGCATCCCATGTCAACCTGTGACATGTCAGGCTCAACCAGCAGGGAACTAACTAATCACCGGCCAGACCTCCATCTCGTATACCCTCTCATATCCCCGCTTTCACCCCGAACAACATAGTCCCACACCAGCTATCTGCTTCCCACTTCTGTTTTTGCACGTGTTAGGGAAGCACCCCTGAGCAGGCTATTACATCTTTATCTCAGCACCTGATGCCATCAGCATGACTCAACAGTGAAAGCAGCTCTGTCTCATTAGTCTTCTTCTTCTTAAAAAAAAAAAAAAGGTAGCAATTCCCATTTATTCCATCTGTTATTCTCACTGGCGCTCTGCAGCCAACACATTCCACTCATTCTGGGTAATGACATTAAATTTGTTAAAATTGGTGCTATGTTGAAAATGACAATATCCTCTCTGCTCTCGCGGGGTGACTACCTGACGATTCTTAGGCTTCTTCCCACGTCCCGTGTGAAGTATGGCGACGCCGCGGCGGGTTACCACATGCATTTTAAGCGTGCAGCTTTGTGATTTAAGATGAGGAGAGGTTTTGTAGCGAGCTAACGTGTGTGATGGCAAGTCTGTTAAAGTCTGCAGATCGGGAAGTCCTCTTGATCTTTGATACGAGATATCTGTGTGGGTGCCTCTGTGACCACATCTTTGATCTTTGGTGTGTGTGTGTGTGTGTGAGTAAGTGAGAAAGGGAGCGACATGGTGCCAGAGCCTCCTGCCTCCTACAGATTGAGGTGAGAGCAGGCAGGTGGGGCTCTGTCGTGTCTGTGTGCCACAGTAACTGGATGTGATGGGTGGCCTCTGGGGATCTCTGCCTTAGAAGTGCTAAACGAGCGAAGCAGAGCAATCACACTGTTCCTGCGCGTGTTTGTGCGTCTGTGTGTGCGCGTTAGCGTGTGTGCCGCAAGCCCACACACTCCTATATATGATAGTCAGTTTGCTTTCCTGTTGCCACTGGCTCTGTGTCTGTGTAGGTGTGCGTGTCTGTCATAAAGGACACTGCATTTATCCTTAGACTAAATATAAGCGCCACGAGATGGATGATAGGATAAAACAGCCTGTAATGTGTTAAATGTTGCCAGGAAACAGGGCTTTTTAAATTACGACGACACAAACACGACTGCCCGGTTGGGTCAGAGGAGTGATGCTGAGGGCTCCAGACAGTCCACATGCGGTGGGGCTCCAGTAGCACGACTCCAGTTACAAAGGTGGCGACAAGACACTGGTTCCAGTCTACATGTTGTGACCCCACCCTGCTCCAGCCACATCCCCCCGTGTCTCAATGTGATTGTTAGCCTGAAGCATCCGAAAGGGCAAGCTACTCGCCTCCCCTTCATTAGCCAAATGGAATTGACTTAATTCAATTACGGCTCCTCCCGTGAGGAGCCCACGTTTGTGCACATTTCTGCCTTTTGCACATCAGCTGTAAATCTGTGCGAGTCCCCACGCGTGTTTGCATACATTACACCTGCAACCTGCACGCCTACGACAACAAAACAAACGAGCGCACGTCACAGGTCGTGTTCTTGCCGCGGGCAAGCCGAGGCCCCGGCGGTGGCACCGTCGAGGCCTTCGGTCCCACCGCTCCACCCGCGGCCTCGTGCGCCGCCCGAGCCGAGGTGAATGCCAAGGAGCCACTACATCAACCCAACCTCCCCCACCCCACCCCAGGGGAACACCAGCCAATGAATTACAGATTAGATCATTGTTACAGGATCATAACAGTGATCTAATTGCCAATTTCTCTTTTTAATTGAATTTGGTGGAGTGAAGAGGACGGAGATGGGATTCATGGGACTCTGTGTGGAGCCGATTGGAGTCGGTCTGCTGTTGACCGGGCACGACGGTTAATGAGGAGAAGAAAAAAAAAAAAATTCCGGCGCTTGACATTAAGCTGCAGAGCTGGGCGTCCACTGCAGAAACGTCAGGCTTAATATCCTTACCAGTGCCTCTTGTTCAGACAGAACGGCATTTTTGAAATCTTTCAGGGTGTTGGCTCGCTAAAATTACCCAAATTACATCGACAGCATCATGTGTCACAGTTAAATCACTGTAACTAGTTTGCAATTTTTTGTTTTCTGTTTTTCTGCATTTTTTTTCTGGACTTTAACAATGTTTTTTTCTTTTCATTTTCCAAGTTCGGCTCCCAGTACAAACGACTTCGGTCTGTACCTCACGGATGCAGCTCTCTGACCTAGGCTGAGCTAATTGCAGTTTGTCTGCGTCTGTCTCCATGCCACGAGCTTCCCACATCTACTGCTGCTTTCCCACCCCACCACCTCCAAAACAGTCGGACCATAAATGAGCTCCATAGTGCTGTCTGATTACAGCTCGGTTAAATTAGATGAGATAAGTTAGCCCACATCTCCTCCACAGCCATGCTTGAGAGCTGACAAGCCCAATACATCTGTCGCGGCTATGGTAATTGAGATGGGGAGGGAGGGTGACGGTGGTTGGATATGGAGGAGTGATTTGTGTGTGTGTACATGAATACGTGTGTGCGTGTGTAGAACTGCGTGAATGGGAGGGGGGAAGCCTCCCTCTGTCTCTTGTTCCTCAGTACCTGTCATTGATGAGGAGCCAAGGAGAAGCTTCAGCTTGAAGCTGTCATCGGCCCTCTGAATTTGTCTGCCTCACTCTATCAACCCTCCCTCCTCCTTCCTCTCTCCCTCCCTCTCTCTGATGTGGATGCAGAGTGTGTGAGTCGTGAGCCAGCCAGCGAGCTTGTGTGTTGTGTGCCGCAGGAACCATACAACCGCCTCTCGAGGTGTTTAAATCGGAGACGTCGGCAGAGCGACTGGGGTGCAGGCAGCTCGCCGCCCTGACACCACTGAGACCCATGCACCCTCTCCCGGACTGACAGGCCAATCGCAAGCTGCCTCTCGCCCTCCCTTCATCCAAAGCGTGCTCTCTCTCTTTCTCTGACTCGCTCACTCGCACTCCCTCCTCCTCGTCTTCCTCTCTCTCTCTCATTCCTCTGTGCTCAATCCGTGCATCCCCTCCTCCTCCTCCTCCACCACCACCTCACACCTTTTGGTCAGAAGAGGAAGAGGAAGCCCAGCCCAGGGAGAGATGCTGAAAGGATGAAACTCTGACACGCCGACAGACCACAGGGAAACAAGAGCACAACTGTGAGTACAGCAGTCCTTTCACTTCTCACTCAGGCTTAACGCTGTCACACACACTTTGTCTCTCACGCACAAATGCACACACACACACGTGTTTGGCACATTTACTTCGTACCCACACTGAGACTTTACTCCACACACTGATCCAACAGCATACTCGCCATCCATGCACAGCTCAAGTGTCTTTGTCTTTTTCAGGCAGGCAGGCGAAAAAAGAAAAAAGTGCAGATTGTGTTTTCCTTTTTTTCCTTTCGTAAGGCGTGCAGTGTGTTTCTTGATGTCGGCTGTTTAGATTAGGCTTTGTCCTGTCTTTGCACAGCTCAAACAAAAACAATCCAACAAAAGTGTCATTCATACTTTGAGATTTTGCATACTTTTCCCAAAAAGTCAACCCTGCATTTTTATGTCTTTTTGTTCAGCTCAGATGTGAGGGGGGGAAGCAAAACTAAAGGGACCCCAGTAATGAGGAAGGTCAGCTAAATCATGTTTCACACACAGATTCTTTTGTCTGTGCACTTCTGCTGTTTTCATTGGCAATAAAAGCGTGCGGGATCGCCACATGAGGGAAGTATCCCTGTTCCCGTCTCCCATCTTAAATATATAAGCTGCTATAAGCCAATAGATGCCCGAGGGGTGAAAAAAGGGGCGTACTTTCTTCTCAGCGGCGTAAGAATCCCGAGCAGTCCCCGCTGCTTATTGTTTAGCGCTCAGCCAGGGGAGGTCTGCGTGCCGGGCTGATCTGCGCCGTTTGCGCCACACTATTTTTTGATTATGTTCCTGGTTCATCTCTGGCCGAGCCGATTTCCTATTTCCTTCTCCCATTTCGAGAGCGGGGAGTATAATATGATAGCAGCTCACATGTGGGGAAGTGCAGACAGTGGATCTGTACAGAGGACACAGATTGCATTTCCCCTGGAGAATGCTCTCGCTGTATTAAAGGCACTAGAGGGCTGCTCGGCACTTGTCATCAGCTTCGCTAGTAATGCCGGCGAGAGGAGAAAGTAGACGTGGTGTTTACAGCCACTCTCTCATTTAAAGAGCTCCCATTGGCCCTAATGCCACAGCTGCATCACACTGGCCCATTGCAATCCGGGTTATATTACATTTGTGAAGCCCAGGATATTGTGCGGTGCCTCGCTTGCTTCGAATGTGGGAAATGAAAAGATCTATATGTTAAACATCCCACAATATATTAGATTTGTTGCTGGACTGTAAACTCCTGGAGTGAGAATGAAAGCATTTGCATTTTTATGATGTGGTTTAACGTGGATCACATGCACCACAGCACCCATTTATGCTTAAAATTGAATTTATATTACCCCACGTTTTAGTTGTTTGGACTTCACTCTGCTGCTGTTTTATAATTCTCGGGCTTTTCTGGTTTAGCTGCTATAGGTGCTGTTTTTTCTGCATTTTCCAAGTCACTGAGTCTGAAGGTGGGATTGATTCCGATTGTTAGAAGCGTGCAGCGAGACATCGGCAGCTCTCGAGACCCGACGAGCCTCTGGTCGCTGATGTGTCAGCAAAAGTGAACGATCAGCCTGAGACTGACGTCCGCCTCCGTCTGGCCTTGGCGAATTTACTGAACCCGTGTGGCTTAACGCACAAAGACACACAAATCAAGATAAACAAGACAGGCCTCTCCTCCTCCGGTTTTGCCTCAGATTAATTCCTGATTTCATGGCCTAAAAATAAAACCGACCACCTATAACCATCATCAAAGCTATGACATTTGCAGCAAAGAAAGACTACAAAAGCTACATCACAAAAAAGTAATTTAAACTCTGTGAATTAATGGAACTTTCATTTTGGATTTGCCAGTGGCTTTCATAGGAAATTTATGCAATTTAAATGCAGAACGCCTGTCTGCTTCTGAGTTGGTCACTGACCAATTTAAATGTATCTTTTCCTATATTGTATGTTTCATTGTGGAGAAATATAGCGAAGGGAAGTTAATAGCCTTTTATGCTAGGAAACATATTTAATTACATATATCTTTCACTGCTAAGAATTTACCCCAGAGGTTCTGTTAACGTAAGTCTGTGATCTCCGCAGTTAATAAACCGCTCGTGAAGGCGAGATAAATTGCCGTCAACCCATATTCATCACTATCTGCTTGTGTATCTGCACTTATTGATTTGATAGTTGGTAACCAGTCCTGATCATCCATACAGATCCGTACAAAGCGAGGGCCGATAGGGTTTCCACTCTCCCTGAAGGCTCAATTACACAGCACGCACGAGGAAATGTGGGGGGAAGGAGATCAGCTTCTGACAAGGTCAAATTATATATGTCAGCTTGAAATCATTTTGTGTAGGTGTTCAGCCATGTCTGAATGTATAAAGAAAGAGACATTTGGTAAGTCAATAAATGTCATATGCTGGAGCTCATTAAATATTTTAATCACACATTTTGCTGATTAAATTATATCGACTGAATCGAGGGTTTGAGCTCCTGTTATTTCATTTGTTTGCATGTTTGTGTGTTTTGGTTGTTTCAAATCTCTCCCAGACTTTGGGATGTTGGGAACTAGTGATTGCACGTCTTGAATAATGAGCAACAGAACGACTAATTTGCACACTTGTTACTATTTAAACAGTTCTGATTACAATTGCAAGCCCATCGTATGTTTTCCAGTCTCGACACGCATGCGGCGCTGCTCGTGAGAGTTGACGCTGTAATTGGTGCGTTGTGCGGCTGTTGGCTTTCGCTGGCATTCTTAGACAATGGAGTACAGTGGCTATTCAGAACGTCCTGAATACCACAATTCAGCGATGAAGGACATGTGTGGCAAATATTGAAGAGATTTTTTTTTTTGTATCTCTTCATGAAAAGCCAAAAAAGCAGAATTGATTTGAGGAGTGAGCCTGGCAAGGATAGCTTGGTTTTAAAAACCTTTGTGAGAAAGATTGTAATGGCAGGGCAAAGTGCCGCTGAAGTCACAAGGTTTTTAAAGAAACACGAGCATACGTGCAATAAAACGTTTAACAGTTTCTAAGCTATGAAAGCAGCTTGGGCATCAAAATGCATTTTCCCCTCCTGTATACAGTTGTTTTATCTGGATTTTACAGTATCTGCCTCCAGCCGAGATCAATAAAGTCGAATTTTGTTTGCACTGCTTAATAATTACATGTAGAACCTTAAATAGCCAACTTACAGCAACTGAGTGTCGTAAAGGAAGTTCCAGGAATCTATAGCCAAGTGGTCCCCAAAATACTTCATGTAAAAAACAAAACACATAAATATAAAATGATGTCCTCGTGTGGAGGCATTACATTCTGGCTTTTCTTGACCTCAGTAAAGTGTTTAAACTTTGTTACACAATGGTGACAATATTGTGTTGGGCTGTAAATTCTTCCTGTTCAAATAGCCCAGAATAGCTATAAGGAATTAAAAATGCATCCCAAACAACAGCTCAGGTCTCAGGAGGTTAAAGCAAGCATATTGTGTATGCTACTCCAATAGAAACAATGAGCTTGGTATCACTGCTCTTGCTCCTGCAGCAAACCTTCCTGCTGTTGCTTGGTTGTGCTTACTGTAGGCAGTGAAGGAGCTGGTGATGACAGAGAAATGCTTGAGCCAGTCCTCACAGAAGTTCAGACCGAGGCAGCTAAACTGGCGGCATATTAGAAAGCCTTATTTGTAAGGGGTTCTTGGCGACAGGAGGACCTCTGGAAATGGGTTTCAAACCTCTGGGAGTTAGTCACATTAATAAATAATAGAAAAAGCATGGAGTAACATCATTTATGTGTTTTTCCTCTGGCCAATTGTGTTATTTATCCATCTAAATTGAGAGTTGCCCAAGTTTGGGGATATCCGGTTTTTAAGTAATGACATATAAACCCTGCTTTCCGGTCCAAACTACTCTGTGTTTGAGGTTGTTGTGTTTTTGACATGTTTTGTATCTTGTTCTATTTAATCTGAACAAGCCCCCAAAATCAGTCAGTGATCACTGTCAGTCTCCCTCTGTTTTTATTACCACTGTTAATTTTAAAGCTCAGTTTTCAAAACCTTATGATGTAGCTACATCCCATGCAGCAGTATATTAATGATTAACCTCATATTGTGGATGAATAATCTCAGTTGTTCTCCTGACTGAAGTTTGGTCCGTTTACAGCATCCTGCCATGTGATTGCATTTGTCCCTAACCATCGGGAACCCTCACGTTAACTTTTATCGAGTGGAAAAAAGTTAGCGTTCATCCTCCAGCTTCACTGTTTATATTATGCTAACATAGCTGTTAGCTAGCCACCACGTAGCACATCATTATATACCAGCTAGTCCAACTTCAGTAAACCTACAAACGTCACTGCTGTTTATTTTTCTGTCTTCATTTATGTTGGACATGATAGCAGAGCTGTACGTTTGAATTTTTCAGAAATCTCTCAGTCAGAACATGCTATATCATGTTTAGGTGGAAACTAGCGAGCTAACTCCCTGCTAACTTCAGACTCCGTTAAACTTCATAAATTCTGTTTTCATGGATGCCTGGATGTTAAACTTAATTGTTATACCTGGTAGAGTAGCCACGCGGATAATTTTATTACAGATGAAAGAATTTAGACAGTTTGTAACTCTCAGTGATGCCGCAGTGTTCGTTTGACTTTAGGACCTGAAGGAGACGGAGTTTGGACCTGGAAACGGCTAATGACGTCAGGCTTACAGACTAGACTGGCCTCAAAGCTGTCCACAAATCCTGCTCTGGTAACTCAAGAAGAAAAAAAGTTACCTTTTTGAGTTACCTGCATGAACTTATCACATCCTAGAGCAAGCGTGCCTCTAGCTGTAAGTCTTGCTCGTGACAGGATGCAAACATGAATGGCTCCCTCCTGAGCTCAGCTGTAACCTTAGCTAGCTGCTTTCGGCTGACAGAAGTTCCTACATGAAACCATCCACAGAAAGGATTGAGTAACCAATTTTTTTTGAATAATCAGGTCATAATTTGTAGAAAGATTCATCATTGCTGATTATTTAAGTAGTTTTGGTCGTGTAGTTCGCTTTAGTTCTATTATATTTAAGATAAATGGACTATACTTTTATAGCACTTTCTTACAGTAAGCCTCATTCACCCAGTCACGCAACCCAATGATGTTTTGACATTCAGTCTAGGTAGAGCCAGGAACCATCAACCAATAAAACGGTTTGCGTGCATCACTAAACCTAACCCTGGTTCAGAGATAAAAAAAAAAAATGTACATTTGTTTTAGGAGTGATTTTTTTCTTTTTTTAAAGTCTTCTTTGACCTAGTAGAGGCTAGTAATTATGCCAAGTTTCAAAAAACATGTACATTTAAATACGAAACAGGTGGATGTTTGCCGCCTTACTTAGGTAAAAGAGATTCTAATTAATTTTCTGTGAATGCACAAATTAGTTGGTGAACCTAAAGACTATCAGAGGTCTCTTGATTATCCAAACTTGGTTCTTCCAGAGAGACTTATTGCTGTTGAGTTTTGGGTTTTTGTTAAATGTGATTTTTGAATGCTGCGAGCACAACACCTGAAATTCGATTCCCCTTCACCGTTTCTGGTTTGAGGCAGCAATTTCAAAGACGGATATCTCAAAACCCGAGCGAGTAAAACCAAAAGTATTTTTATGTGTAGATATCACTGGGGGCAAGAGAGGAAAAAAATGTGTTTTTGTAAATTACCTTATTAAAGTCCCGTAGCTAAATTGTGCTGCAAACAGTGTTTATTTAGTCCATTTCATTAGAAAGTTTATAGCAGCTCTGCATGGGCTTTTGCCATTCGGTCGCCATTTAATCAGTCTGCACCCCCAGCATTAACCTTCAGTACCTCTCTCTGTCATTCTCTGCAGGGTCACGCAAAGTATCATCAAATATTTATGATATTAATAATTGCCTTTAGGAAGGGAAAAAGAACATAAATAAATCTGCTCTGCAAAGCATACAATTAAGAAGTCCATTCCATGTAATAAATGGGCGAAGGGGAGCTAAAAGGGCAAAAAAAGGGCGAGACGTTACAGAATCGTCGAAGACGGAGACGGCGTGAAACACGGGCGGCGAACGGCTCTGGCTGCGCAGTGGAAGGGGTTTTTCTTCTTCTGTAAATTCGTGCATTATCTGGTGTGCAATTGTTCTTCTGAGAGCTAATGCGAGCCTGAGAGAAATCGTTGTTGTGGATGGCTTGAGCATCCGCGGTCCCCGGGGGGCCTCCTACATCGACAGACTCCAAATAGACAAACATGCAGACACCCACACACATGCGCACACATATGTACACAGAGCTGCTTAGCGTGGAAGCCGATTGAGGCAGGGCCCAACATTAATTATCTGTTTTTCAGCCGAGGTCTGGTGACAGTGATTAGAGTGAGGGTTTTTTTGGAGAGCGGTGCACATGCAGTCTAATGAGTAAAACTGGCTTCTCTATAGAGCTCTCCAGGCACACTTGATCTGCACTGTGCTTCGGCGAGTGTATATGTGTGTGCGTGCATGTGTGGGTGTGACTGTTGCGCCTCCAGGCATGCTACTGGGAGAGAGACACTCTGAATCTGAGGTTTAGACGCTGATGTAATAGTTGAGACACTCCCAAAGCAAAAAGGTCTTTTACATAATCGTTGTTTAATTGTGTCTTATTGTGACGATTAACGCTCGGTTTACTGGTCAAGGCCCTTTTGGCTTTGGTGCTCGCTAAAGCTGCTGCTGCTTGGAAATAATGCGATTCTGCGAGCAAACCACACGACAGCGTGGACCGGTCTGTATCCCATGGAGTGTGTTTGGAAAAAAGAAGCGAGCTGCTTGCCTTGTGAGAGAATTATAAATGGCTGTGTCCAAACTTTGGCAGCACTGAGCCAAAAATACTCACAGCACAGTAGTGTGGAACAGCAGTGAATCTCGTGTTGATCTCAAAAACAAAGGGCTGATTTTCAACAGGCTTGGCAAAGAAATGACTCGAATGAGGTTAGAGATTTAAAATTCGGTCTAATGCTCGCAAGGTTCAGGGTAGTTTGACCTAAATATGCTCCGATACGCTGCAGGGATTCATATGTAAAACATTGTTTTATCTGAACACGGCAGGGTTCAAACCGAATCAAACGCGCGGACATTTTCTGCAGCTCAAGCAGCCGATCCTTTCACCGAAAGCACTGGTCCAGCACATCAGCTCTACGGTATCGTCGACTAAATCACATTTGTGAAAATGCCAATGCCGGTGTGCACCTGAGTGATAGATTTCTGCCTGCATCGGCTTGCCTTTAGGCGAAAGCCTACACGTCATTTTCCACACCATTTTGTCCCAAAGTCGATTACTGTGCCTCTGCAGCTATGGCCGCCTCTGAATCGAACCACACATTTAGCTCGCTAGCTGCCAATAAAAGCCACAGAAGCCCGGCTTCCATCAGCGTAATGATATTTCAGCCTCAGTATTAGTTCAGCACTGTTCTCCACAGCAGTTTCTGCTCAATTAAAGATGGTCCATATTTAAATATGTAGAAAATCAGAACGCCGGGCTGGCCCGTGTGCATTCAGATATGCTGGCAAACGGTTAAATGATGAAGTTTGAAATGGACTTTTTAAGCAGCCAAACGGTCCACACCTTTTGAGTTTAAATAAGGGGAGCAGTTCATTTGTAGCTGTGAAATTTTCCTTTAACATTATTGATGTAGATTAACTTTTGAAAAGGTAAGTAAGTGAAATGTGAAATAATTCATCAAGAGGCAGCCATGTAAGAAATGTGATTTTCCCCGGCAGAAAGACCTCGTAGACCATTACCCCAAACAGAGGAAGTAGATTAAGGGTGGGGCCCCCTCTCGCTCGCTCGCTCGCTCTCGCTCTGTCTGCGGGCCTAAAAGTATGAATAGCACATTTCCAACCAAACTGCCAGGCAGAGCGGAGGAAATACATTTCAGCTAGTGTCAGCCCTGTGCACTCACGGTTTGGAACTTCCGTTGTCTTCCCTTCCCCGACCGCTTCAGTTTTATTTTGCGGGAGCTGTCATTTCCCATAAATCCCTAGGAGGAGGCGTCCGTCAGAGCTGCCAGCTCCCCTGTGTGGAGCACCTGTAACAGGGGAGCGAAGTGACAGTTGTGCTGGGACGGTCCCATCAAATGTGCACTCGCATGCACGCAGGACCGGCTGCTCCAAGACCTTTGTACGTTTATAAAGACGGTGGCGGCGGCCGTATTAAAAGTTACTGTATCATGAATGAGCGAGCACATTTTGGGCTTATACCGTAATTCTAATTTTAATACCTCTGAGAGCTTCCACCTGCTTTCATAAAATATAAATGAGCCCCATTTAAATAACACCGTGCTGGTAAATAAACAGAATAGATACGGTTTCTCCCTTTGCTGCGTCAGTCTCCGTATTTCATATTTCCAACCGCGCCTGTCAGTCTGACACTTAAACAAATGGCCACATTGGAAAAAATTACAGCGCACACAAGTCCGCGGTATCTGTCAATTGTCATTTGCCCCAGACTAATTGTTATTATATTTATAAATGTGACATAGAAACGCTCGTGAGGTGGAAAAAGAGAAGTCTTTCTCCCCATTTTTTTTTTTATCTGATTCAGCTGTCAGCACACATGCTCCATCATCTGCGCTCCAGGAAATTAGAAAGGAGAAACGTTTGACAGCACAATTTCACAAAACACCGCCACGCCATCATTTCATTTTCTCCAAACCATTTTTTCATTTATTTATTTCATTATTGTCTTTTGAAAAACAAACAGAGCGATAACACTGGTTCCTTTGCAGGTAATTTATCCTTGTTGCTGTGTTACGCTTTACTCTTACCTTCCAACGATTGAACCCCAGCTGATTTACTAGTGGGATTTCTCCAAATCAAAAGAGAAGGGGTCGTATTGTAGGGGTTGACTAGCATGGATTAAGTCTAGTTCGGTTTCACGGCTGATGGCTCGGGGCCATTTTGACGAACGGGAGCTCGATCTAGATGGCGGCCGGCCGCTCCGGGTCTGCCTTTGGCCTCCCGGCCTGAGCTGCTCCGGTGAGCGTTGACCAAGACGGCAAAAAGTCATCAGTTGCCGTTCAGCCACGGGAGTTATACATCACCAATGTCAGCGGCTGGCGGCTGCTTATCTCTCAGGTATCGATTGGAACCGGCGCTGCGGCCAATCAATGGGGGCATTTCATTCTCCTTGAACATTTACTTTTTGATGCTCGATACCGATTGGTCGGGCTCATTCCGGTACTGTGGGGTTTTATCTGCTCTGTGTTATGAAAAGGAGTGGGAAGAGAGTGATGAACACTTTGGTGTTGGCAGCCTGCTGAGCTTCTCACGGATGTGCGTGGCATATGTGCGAGAATCCTGTTGTGTTCCCCCTTCACTGCCAAGAACCCACAGATCTCGCTTAGAGGTTTGATTCAAATTTGCACTCTAATTTTGGTACACATAATTCCATCACAGAGATACGAAGACCAAAAGGCTTTTCTACTCAAGAAGTTTCCCTGGATTACATCCAGCGTCCCAGCAGCTGAAGTACACGTGTAATCTGTGAGAAACCTGTAAGAGGTTGTTACTGAGAGAAGCTTTGCTTTGCACAGCTGACAGTTCCTGAAGCCAGTTTTGCACGTTATATTTTCGATATATTGACATTTTCACTTTCAAAGAAACTGGGCACAACGTGAGCTGTGTACAAACCTTTTTGTACCCGATGGTTGTTCGAGTGAAGGCATTGATCAGCCAAGATGAGCCACGATCCAACACAGTTGGGCACCACTAGTGTGCTAATCAGATTTAATAGACAGAACTTTTATTCCCTAACTGACAATGCGCCTCTACCCTTAAGCCTCTTATGCTCACTTGAGGAAACAGCAGCCCGTAGGACAGAGAGGCAATAATGAAGCCACAGTTCCCGTAACTGAAAGGAAAACACGAGCCAGTCGGAGCTGGTGTCTGACCAAACATACACATGTACACTTAGGTCCATAATGCGCTGGACGTTTTTGTCTCTGTCCGAAACCACGGTGGATTTTAAATCAGACAATCAAAGTGAAGACTTTCAGCTTTAATTCAGGGCCTTTACAGAAATGTTGTGTTTACTGTTTAAGAATTATTCTTGTGCACCGTCTCCAGGCTCAAAATTAACTGGACAGACTAACGTGATTTCAAATATATGGGTTGTTTTTAATACTTTGATGAAAGTCCTTCATAGTGTCTGACTGACCGATTGCAGTTTCCTTGCTTGAGTTGCTCTGACATCACCTTCAGTTGCTGCTCGTTTGTGGGTCTTTCTGCATTCAGTTTTGTATTAATAACTGTAAAGCATGCTGTGTTGGTTTGAAATCCAGTGACTGACTTTGTCATTGTAAAATATTCCATTTATTTGCTTTGAAACTCTTGATTTGCTTTTGCCTTTTGCAGGGCGAAAAACGTCCTGGCTGAAAGGGTTCTGCCCGCTGTCACATGATCAGTAAAAACTAGTGTCCTGGTTCCCACTGGCAGCCGTACATGTCCATACGTGTCCATGCCATAACACTACCTCCACCATGTTGGACAGATAATGTGGCATGCTTCAGATTGTGAGCCGTTTCCCTCCTCCGTGATTTTTACCTACCTTCATTATTCTGATTCAAGATCATCTTTATTTCATCTGCCAGATTTCTTTGCTATGATTGTGCGCTGTGACTCTTTATGTTGTTTCTGGTGTAAACAACAGCAGGAAGTTGTAAACCTCTGCATCTCCATTCATGAAGGCATCTCTTGATTGCAGATCTTTGCAATGATGATCTCCTTTTTCAAGGGTTGCTTGACAACATCTGTTGTGATTTTGTTTTTTTCTTAACCGTGGAAATATTTACTGGGCAGCATGGTCACATGGTGGTTAGCATTCTTGCTAACCACCAAGAATTGTCCGGGGCCTTTCTGTGTGTGTCCGGGTTCACTCCAGGTTTCACTCGTTCTGTGAAACAAGTGAAACACAAACCAGAAACGAGAACGTAGCTTTTCCGTGAAAGTGCCTTAGTACTGAAACCAACATGTTTCAAAAGGAACAACTTTTACTTTACATTTACACCCACAGTTAATTAACCTATCATGCATGTCTGTTAGGCTTGTTAGGGAGGAAATGTACCTGGAGAGAACCCATGAAGGGTTCATACAGCCAGCCAGTGGATTCAACTCAAGAACCTTCATGCTGACGACTAACTCACAGTCGAATATCATTATTTGAGTACGTCTTTCTAGTCCAGAAGACATTTTGCAAGTTCAGCCTCAAACCTGATTCAATTCTTGTCTTATTCTCAGCATTGAAAGCAAAACCAGAGGTACTTGGACCATACACACAAACATTCAGGTGGTCCTTCTCTTGGGTCTGTGATCTGAGTTTTTCTTGTCCCAGTTTTTTCCAGATTAGAGATTAGATGAGTTGCATACAGCAGTATAAAGATGCAGTGGTTTAATAGAGGACCGTGGCTTTTTAGAATATATGAATTGTGTGCATATATGGAGAGAGCAGCTTATAACACAGACATTTGCCTTTTTTCTCTTTCCCACTTTCTGCCTGCTGCTGCTTTAAGTACCCCGCGGGAGTGGTTTCTATAGCAGACAAACTATTTATTGTTCCCATCTCCTCATCGTTCCCCATTATTGTGATTGCCATACATAAAACACTGCGAATTTAAGGTACGCTGCTACTGCTCTTCCACTCTTAGTAAATTAAAAATGAATCAGTGGGAGTTCTGAAGACAGAACTGTCTTCCTGTACCTGATAGAGTAACCAATAAAACCGGGGATGATGATAAGGGAAATTGTACAATCTGAAAAGAAATCTAGAGTTCCTCAAATGTGGATCTACAAATAAAAATTGTTCTTGGAAGAAAAAGTGCCAGATGATGACCCATTTTTCAGGTTTTGTATTCATAAAGTGCTCTGTGTCAAAGTGTATAGATGGCTCATAGTGAATTCATGAAGCAATTGTACCAAAAAAAAAAACAACGAAGCGCGTTTCTTTGATTCACTTTCGGATGGAAAATGAACGAAGACAGTTATGCCACTCTATTTGTGCTTCTTCTGGATCCAGAGAGGTCACGGTTTGCCTGATATCTCTCTTATAGGTCTCCTTAACCTTTGCGGAAGTCTTATTGACTCTTACTAACCTTGCAGGGAACTGCTGGAGGACAGGAGATGATGAGCGTGCTCAGTATATGGAAAAAGGCCCATGTGGAGGTTTTTCCGCCCCCGCCCCGCCCTTGCCAAGCGACACCACTACCAACGCTTTGCATGACCTTTGCCTTCTGATTTCTGTTACCATGGTGAATCCCACATTGTTGTGAATTCAGCCACAGCAGACATATGTACAGCATGATACTCCAGCACACCAAGCTTTAATGCAATTCCATTAGTTACTGCATAGTTAGGAGGACCAGTTCTAATAGAGGTTAAAGGAGAAAGCGAGATCGTAAATGCAAACCGATCTCTGCAGTTGCCGACGTTTGTGCATTTCGTTTTCATTGCTCTGAATTTCCTGCGACATGCAATGAACATTCATCGGCTGTCGATGCAACTTTTCCAGCTGCCGGGGACGTGACTGCCCTGAAATGCAATTTACGAAACCACTCCTACTGGATTTCAGTAAATATGAAGTTGTCAGTGTCATTTGGAGTTTCTTATGGTTGTAAAGTCACGGTTAGCATGTCTGGGTTAAAATGAAGAGGAAAAAAAGCTAGTGACTGCAACAAACAGCACGTGATTTTCAGATTAGGTGACGTTCACTTCTCTTAACCACCCGAGGTCTAAGTCAGCGGCCACCGGGCCACAGGTGTGTGAGTCGTTTGGTGCCGGGCCGTGAGTTGAGGCTCGGGTGTGAAATTGATGGTTTTCAGAGTTTTTATCAGTTTTTAGCGTTATTTTTTTAATCCTTTTTATCATTTTTAACTCTGTTTCCTCAGGTCTTTTCCCGTGTGTCATGAATAAATCTTCTTTTTTTGGTCAGTCTGTGAAATATTGTTGGACAAACTGGTCGTGTCGCAAAAAAGGTCGGGGACCGCTGGTCTAAGTCATCGTCGGCGATGACCCCAGCTCTAATCTTAACCTTCATCCTATGTAATCAGAAGACTCGACGTTCTGGAGACAAAGAAAATAATCAGTGTAAAGTTGAAACTTCCTACAGTTTGTGGTTAATAATTAATGGCTCTGTTCTTTTCAGCCTTTTTTCTAAATAAAGTTTTGTATGACATTTGTATTTTCAGCATTTTTTAGCAGTTCAGTTTAATATTAACACAAAATGCCAAAAGGTAGTCTGAATATTTTTTAATCACACACACACAAAAATATGTTTCACAACAGTAGCTGTGTTAAGGGTCATTTTCTGCCACAGTCCACTATGGCTGAGGCAGAATCAGGCTGCTACCAGGTAGGCTGGTAATGCTTCAAACAGAGCCTGTTGTATTACTGTTGCACAGTTATTTTCCTCCTTTTCAGTGCTGATTCCAGAGAATGGCTTCTTGCTATTGGAAGTGTTTGGGGGGAGGGAGGAGGCCGGGGAGGGGTCAAAACAAGACTGAGCTGTCGAAACACTGAGAGCCATCCTTCACGTCTGACTGTAGTGGTTAAAGGGCAGCCAGGCTCTAAAAGAAACCATTAGCATTTAGATTTGAGACTCTCCGTGCGCAGAGTAGCAGGGAGTGGCTGCGCTACACCTTAGATTTTTTATGCTTTGAGTGGGCCCAAGTGGCAGCTCCGGAGCCCTGATCAATCTCTCAATATGCCTAAATTGCTTTGGATGACCTCCTCGCGAAGGGACGGGATTGGCCATACTGATGCTTATCCAATCAATAGCAGATGCTATCATGGCTCATCAACAATGAAGTGTTTTTAATGGAGGTCAGGGCATGGAAGATCTAATTCATTTTAATTTGTAAATTGTGGCATGACAAAATTCTAATCAGGCCGCTTTGCTATCAGATATGCAGACTTCTGAGTGTCCCGCTCCGTCTCGCGCTCTCATTCCTTCTTCTCAACCTCATTTGCATTCATGTCTGTCTGTTTGTGCCCACACAGGAGCGGAACGCATGAATGTATACATGACATATATTAAATATCAGTCAGCATTGAGTATCGCTCAGTTTCTAATGTTGAGCATTTCCCTTTTAAGGTGTCCGCATTTATCCGAGACAACTTTTTACTGAGGAACACTCTTGTGCGCGCGTTTTTCCTCATTACGTGAAGATTGAAAAGATGACAAATATGACACGTGCAATTTATTATCTTAATTAATTCACTGTCTTCTGTCATAGACGGGCCAGCTCTGCCATCTAAAAGCCATTTTTCCGTGGTGTCGGTGGTGTTGTTGTAGGAAGCCCGCGCTGTGTCGTTTGCCCAGATTAGTGTAAGAGGTGAGCTTTTTCCATCTCCCTTTCCATTTCAGCTAAATTTGTCTCAGCCACAGTAATATGCACCACGGGATCTTTCCCCCGTGAGCGGAAATGCAATTGGAATGGGATGCGGCCGTCCGTTGTGATTGTGTGCAGATGAACCTGTCTGCCCTTGCGCCCGGTGCATGAGTGAGGCCATGCGATGCCCATTGCCTGCGTTGGCTTTCAGTGCAGAAGAGAAGAGGGCAGGTCCGGGGGGCACACTCTCCACACAAGGTAGCGCACTTGCTGAGCTGTGACAAATGCAATCAGTGCAGAAGATCGCCACGCTATTTCAAATGGATTAGGCTTCCTCTCAAGATAGATGGAGGAAAATTGGCGAAAACCTCCTGTCATTGTTGGCATAAACAAGAAATGGGTTGCTGTCATTACAGAAATATTCAAGTCAAGGATAGAGCTTGTAAAAAAAGAGGAAAAAATGTTTCGTGCACTATCAAATGGCCTTGACGAAGCCGAAATGTGGGGAATGCATTTAGGGAGGGATTGGGCTGAAAACGTTCTGTTCAAGGTCTGTTGCCTCCCCCCACCGCCGCGACCGTTGGTTGTAACACAGAAATCTATGAGGGAATTATGGAGAATAATCATTGATGAGAGCCAAGGGCATTATGCTGTACTGAAAAGAGAAGCTTCAGAAGTAAGCAGCACCAACCCCCCGTCCTCACTCTCGAGTGTCCCCATTGATTTATCAGGACTCTATTTTTAGTTGCACATGGAACAGTAATGGATTCATGGGAATTAACAATGATTCATGTGAAGCTAATATCAGAGATTTCAGAGGCTCGATTAATGCTGGAGGAATTCAGCCCGTCAACTCCCCAATTATTCATAATATTTCTCACACTGCATAAACACAGATGCTTCTACCTTATCAAAAAGGCTTGTTAAAAGGAGCTGGTGGTGTGTTGGCTTCCTTTCAAACTACACACTATAAGAACATCTAATGGGCTTCAATTATTAGCGTCAATGTTTTTCCCTTCATGGTCCGGCTGAAAGTGGAATGCTGTTTTCGGATTGCTGTTACCAAAACATAAATTCCAACACCGAGCGTGTTTGTTACCCTTTTAATCCTGACGGTGTCTAGACATGCCGACTGCGGGGGGTTCCTACCCCATTAAAACGGATTTGGATATAATTTAGTTCAACAGTGAAGTGCAGTTTTTTGGTATCTTACGCAAAGAGGTTATTTACCAGTAATGTAACATGCATGCTCTGCACCTCTTTTGGTTCCAGCCCCTTAAGATGTATTTCTAATTTTTTCTCTTAGATATGGGGCCAAAGTGCAGGACTTTGACACTGGGAAATGGAATTAGGTTTAGGCAACAAAGCTATCTGTTTAAGGTAATTAAAAGACCGGGGTTTCGTTTAATTAATCCGATGCTGCGCGGTGCTTAAATTTCTCCGTGAGCCGCAAGCGTTAGTTCATTAGAAGCGCAAAATCTGTCAAGAAAACAAGTTTAAATGTTTCAGTAGGCATTCTGTAACTTCATGGTGTCGTGTCTGGTGTAGCAGCTAAGCACTGAGACAACGAATGGTGCGTGAAGTCCACCGTACAAATGAAGCACTACGGGGGTGATTGTTTAGGCAACTAAACATACAGAAGTGTGCAACGGTTTTAGGCACGTCAGAAAATGCTGTAAACAAAGAATGCTTTCAGAAATGGGAGTGTTCGTCTTTTATTTTCATCAATCAACAAAATGCAGCGAATGAACAAAAGAAATGTTTGCTGTGACCACCCTTTGCCTTCTTCTAGGTACACTTGCACACAGTTTTTGAAGGAACTCTGCTGGTAGCTTGTTCCAGACATCTTGGAGAACTAACCACAGATCTTCTGTGGATGTCATGTAATCCTGACACACTCGATGATGTTGAGATCAGGGCTCTGTGGGGGCCGTACCATCACTTTCAGTACTACTTGTTCTTCTTTATGCTGAAGACAGTTCTTAATGACTTTGGCTGTACGGTCGGGGTCGTTGTCCTGCTGCAGAAAACATCTGGTGCCAATAAACAACCTTTTATATTTTTGAAAGCTTTCTTTGTTTACAGCATTTTTCCACACCTGCCTAAAACCTTTGCACAGTGCTGTATATAAACTGTATTTGAACGGATAATGAACAGATCATTTTAGGGATCTTGTCCGTTTCTGCTTGTAACATTAAATAAAAAAGTATTTTCTTCAAGAAACGGGACATCAGCGTAATCAAAGCGTCTGTTGTAGGTTTCGTCATTGGTTTTTATTTGTATTTCTTTCTAGAAATAAAATAATCCACACTTGACTATCGAGCATGTTTATGTGAAACTGTGTCTTGGATGCAATCAGTGGAAGAAGTCATTTCGGTGCCGTTACCCCAGTGGGTGCGTCAAGAGTCATCAGCAGACTTCAGATTGATATGAAGAGAACAGGAGAGTGTTGATGCACCGTCTCGTTGGTTTGATAGTGTGTGTGTGTTCAGATGTGTAATGTAAAATTAGTTTGAATGTGTGTGTTCAGGCTTGGCTTGGCATTCTGCTTTGGGGTCGCTTGTAGCGTTTGCTCGGTGCAGCGGGCATGACAGCAGCGACAATGGCGTTGACTTCTGCCTTTATTAAAACGGCACATGTGTCGTGTCACTCGTCCTCAGTCTTGTGCTTTATTCCACCTCGGCCGGTACCGTCCTCGTCGCAGAACATTAACCTTACCTCGGGACTCGGTATAGAATTTTGTTGTTGTTGACGGAACCAATGAAGCACAGAAAGCTGCATTAACTTAGTGCCGAGTTTATAAAAGGAATTACAAAAAGGGTTTTACGAGTTTAGCCCTCCAAGCAAGACTTTTTTCACCGACCACAGCATCTGGCAGGGAAGATTCCTGAGCAGCCAGTCAATGGAGATAAAGCTACAGTTGTTTCCTGTCACTAACATATGGACCTTACTGTTATGTTACATACTCCTGCTTTTGTGTGAACATCACATTATATCACAGGAAACAGACGGCAGCTGAAATTAAGAATTTCAGTAAGATTGCCTCGGGCAGTTTGTACGTCTTCATTGTTTTTCTGTCTTCATATTGACTAAGTCCAAATATACCCCGAGGCTGAAAAGCAAAATAGCCCCGATTTTTAAGCCGCATTAATTTTATTTTAACTTTAGAATTAGGTAAACTGCAACATTACTGTTCATATTGTATTTCCTATCGTGCTTCGTATCAAAACCACACTGATAATGCATGTCTTTAGAACTGAAAATAAAAGGGGGAAAAGTTTTACACAGCCTGTAGAAGTCAATGACAAAGCTTATATGTACTGCATGAAAGCAGAAGGTGGGTAGAAGGAGAGAGAGCGTACTAGATTCAGCTTCAAGGATGTGAGATGTTAGCGAGTTCGCGTCTAGGTCACGTAACATCTAACTACTTTGAGTATACCTCGAACTCAAAAGAGGTGCTTTCATCTGTTTCGGTGACTTTATCCGAACTTTTATGAGCACTAGAGCTGATGTATTTCTTCTGAGTTTATTTATGTAACCTGATGCGCACTGTTATCTACTGTTAGCAGAAAAAATAAAGTTTGTCAACCCTTTGGAATCACCGCGAGTAATCACTCACAGTGCAGCCTGAAAAAGCAGATCTCGTGAATTTAGCACAGAATTTTTACACATTTCATCTACACAGCTGTTATAGTTGATCTGTATTTTTTTTAGATGTCTTAAATGAATGAACAGCCCTCTGTAGGTCCTACCACAGGCTCTCAGTTGGGTTCAGATCAGGACTCTTGGCTCGACCACTACTGAACCAGAACTTTGTCTCTTATTCGTTTACTTCTGTGTTTTGGATCATTGTCTTGCTAAATTCCCCAGCTCCTCCTATGCTTCAAGTCATGGATTACTGCGCGGCTTTCTTCATGCAATTTTGAATTCATTGTTCTCTCAACGCATTTAATGCCTGAGACATCAAAGCAGCACGATGATGATCCCTCCAACCCACGTCTGGGAAGAGGTTTTAGTGTTGGTGTGCAGTGTCTTTTTTCCCCCTTCCAAACAAGCCTGTGCATGTTTGTATCTGGTTGTTATGGAACGACTAGGTGGTCTTTTTGCAAACACGAGACTTGTGATGGTTTTCTTCCTTTAACTTCATTTTTATTGAGTCTTTGTCTCGTGGTGTAAACCTCACCATAGATTCTTTTTCCCAGTTTTAGATTTCTGTAGGTGTGTTGTTATTACCCTTTCAGGACTGTATGTTGCAATCTTTGCAGAACTCCCACTCCTAGGTAGAGTATCAACAGTTCTGAATTTTCCCTCTTTGTAGATAAAGCCAGGTCCTCCCACAGTCCAAAGACATGCACTTTTGGTCAACTGGTGATTTAAAAACTGGGTGTAGGTGTGAGTGATTGTGATTGTCTGTCTATCTGCGTTGGTCCTCTTTAAGACTGTGTATCCTGCCTATTAACCTACTGGAGCTGGAGTAGATTCTCGCACACATGTGACTCTGAGTAGATAGACGGATGTAGATAGTTTCTGATTGTGAGCTGATGGTCTTCAGAAAACTGTTGAAGCTTTTTATTTTGTTGGAAAACAATTCATGAGAAATCCACACTTTATCAGGAAGAGGATACTCTACAACCCAAAGCTGGAATCTCATGTCCTCAAGTGAAACAACTGACTCCAAGTAACTTTTTTCCAGCCTGCACTTGTTCAATAAATTCATGAACACAGTGCAAATGTTCATGTTTAATTGGTTTAGTCTGATTGTATTCATCTAAAATTTTGACTTTGGAAGCAATCAGTGTAAAAATCCCGGTAATTTCACAAACTATTTCTCATAGAGGATGACTGAGCTTTATTTTACCAGTTAACTGGAGATCTCCAAAAGCACATTATGTAATGCACTTGTCAAAATATAGCATTTTCACATTTCAGACCAGAAACACAGCCACTGCTCCTTCAAACCTATTTTGTAAATTAAAAATGACTGCTTCGGGTACGCCCTGTTGAAGGCACGGAATTATAAAGGTAAGCCACTTCAAAATTAACCAGTGTGACACGGCCATGACTCGCTGTTTCGCACAGAGGAAAATATTGCTTTGAACAAAATATATATTTTGACTCGTCTAAAAATGAATGGGAAATATGAAAAAGCTGAGAAAATGTTTTCCTTGGCAATTGTCTGCATTAATTGAATGACAGTTTTATGATGAAGACTTTGTGTTCAAAAGTCTGAAGTTCCTCAGACTCGTTGTATGTGCAGCATATTTTCAAAGGATGAATAATATTTTTTAACTTTATCTAAAGCTCGCACTACTGTGCCTCTCAAATTATCTCCGAGCTGCCACTCTCTTCAAAGTAACTGACAAATACGTCACGCGAGCCTTTCATACCCCAAATGTTCTTTTTTTTTCTCCATTAATTCGAGATCTTTGCAATTGGACTCAAAGGCTGTCAGTGAACGAACCATGAACTGAACTTAAATATTTTAAAAGCTGAGTGTATGTCATACGATCCAATTTATTTGTATTCCTTTGATGTTACAATGTCATAAAAATGGGAATTTAGGTTAGAACGGTATTAGAGGAATCTTTACCAGGATGCAGAGGCTGGCATCACAGACTCGGGGCCTTCTCACCGCGAGGCCACGCTTCCAACCATCCTGCGTTTAATCAAACTTGTTATGCAGCCTAAAACTTTATCCCCAGAGAAAATTTATGAGACAACGTAACAAACCAAGGCTGCTGTTGTTGCAGCCGTTTCTGTCTGTGAGTCTCTTTCTCATTGTGAGTGTCAGAGTTCATTTTTCACATGTTGTCAGCGAGGCAGCTATTTGCCACTTTCATTGTGCTCGATAAACAAGTACACAGGCATGTCAAAAAAGGATCAACAATGCCTCTCTCTCTCTCTCGGAATAAAAACGGGGGAACAGCGGGAGATCTGCAGTTATACACATTAATGCGAGTGGTTGTGGTTGCTTCACATATTTCAGCTGAGGACTAATCGATGAGAAGCATACGCTGCCTTTTTCGTGTATTATTTTACAGCTGTGCTGCACAAATATGCTTGTTTTGCACCCGAATATCTCATCTTACATTTTTTAGGTATTTGGTATAGGGGGGATTCCTTTTCCTTTTCTTGTAGCGACGTATTGAATCCCCACAAAAAACACCGTGAGTATAAAAATGTGAAAATCAGCATGAAGTTCCACAAAATCTGTTGATATTCCTTTTGATGTTCTCGTTGTTGTATAGACAAGGATGACTCCACGCTGATGAAATAAGTTAAAAGCTATTGCCCCTGAAAGGATTTGGTAAGGTTTCTTTAATACTTTAACAGGGCAAATTGGACCAGATTAAAACACCTTTTCATGATTTTGTGCTGCCTGTCTTTCATGCTTTCATATATGCTGACAGCATTCTGCAGCTTTTCCTTGACGTTTTCATCTTTCTGCACGCATTCCTGGTTGCAGAATGATAAAATATTATTACTTCTTTAGGTATCATCAAATGATTACTATTAACCGACAGTGATGAGTGCTGAGGGATTTTTTTACAGACATTCCTGTGTTGAATGTAGCAATAACACACTATGAAAACACCTTACTGCACCTAGACTCTATTATTGTAACCACCACAATTAAAAATACAGAAAAGTGTTAGCCGTCTGATAAAATTGTGTTGTTGTATTGGGACTGTCCTGTTAAGACACTGACCCACACCTATGCAAGTATATTCAAATATAATAATAAAATAAAGCACATGGGAGATGGTAAACTTTCGATATCTACAAGTGAATTAAAAGTATGAATGTACAAACCAGTGTATTAGCAAAACAGCTGGTTAACTTAATACTTTCAGTCAAACAACTCTCAAAAAACGAATATCAGAGACATTAGTGTCTGATATTAATGTTTTAAACTTAAGTTTTAAACATTAGTGTCTGATATTAATGTTTTAAACTTAAGTTTTTTTTATCAAATCCGATATGGCCTGAGTTCCGCCCTCCTTCATCAAGGCCCTCCTTCATCAAGGCTTTCCTTGCTAATGTGCTAAAGGAGTTATTAAAAAGTGCTCACACAAGCCTCGAACTCCTTGTTGGCCACCAGTAAGAGAAAACTGATAAGATGATAATTCGCACAGGGCTCGTTGCCTTATTAATGTCACTTCTGTTTCCTTGCAATGCACAGATCATAACTGATCTTATAGCAGTGAAAGCAGAGCCAGGGGCAGCTTGTGTAGCAATTAGTCTCCCATCGGTTTCTCATAAAAGACCAGAGATTTATACAAAACATGAATACACAGCGACCAACCTCTTAGCTTGACAACCTCCAGACCATAGACACCCGCATCAAAGTGGCTGCATACAGATCCTGATGGAATCGAACTCCAGCAGGGTCGAGCTTGTTTACAGAAATGAGTCTGGCCTCAAGGTGGCAGCAATTCAAAAGGTCGGTCAAACAGGCGATAATGACAGAGCAATGTGTGAGATGAAAGAAGATGGAGATCATTTTCACTTCTGCAGGTTTCAATTGACATCCATTTTTAGATTGAACTGGGCAAGCACTGCTTGCCTTGCTTACCCAAATGCATCAGCACTGGCTCTTAAGGCAGTAATTTTGAGTTGACAGTATGGCACCAAATAAATGCTAAATGACTGGGGTAAAATTGCTACAACTGCAGCTTTTATCAGCTCTACTTCTTGTTCTTTTTTAGTGTATTTGCATTAAAATAAAGTTCTACTTTCCCCCTAATACTTTTACTAAACACGTGCGACACACGTGGCTTCATTGGCATCTCAATCCAATCAATTAGAAAGAAAAAGCCATCCTAATTCTGGGCATGAATTAAAAAACACAGCAAAAACATAATTTCCTCTATCTCTCCTGCAAAACACAGTAGCTATGTCTTCCAGCAAACAGCTGAAACTCTTGTGAGCCTCAGCGTGTTAAGGTTAAGGTCAGTTTGGTAATTTTTAAAAAATGAAGAAGTTTGGTGGGAGAGAAACAGCCTAACACAGAGTTAGTGAAACAAATGAAAAAAAGCCCTTCACATAACTTACAAGGATGTTGGTTTGCTGAATTTAAAGAATGGATTTTATTTGACTTTGGCTTCTAAGGTTAGTGAATTATTTATGTGAAAAAACTGCAGAGACTAAAAAACTGGAAATAATTCTTTCACCTTGATATTTTCTTTTTGCAAATCCCCTAAAGTACAAAATGTGCCGGTAAAGTCAAATCTGTTGATAGACAACATAAAATGTATGTAGCGATTTCACAGGCACACGTATAACTTTCATTACAGCAAACCAAAGCAATGGAAAAGTTTCAACACTTGAGAGAACATTGCAATTTTCTTCTGGCTATGCAGTGCAGTATTAAGAGAGGAATGGAGGCCACTCTCTCATCACCTGGTCACCCAGACCAGCAGACAGCGTTGGCCGTCTGTCCACTCGTCTGATTTCCATCCCCTTGGCACACTGGGTAATAGAGATCAGTAATTGGGTGCTATAAATCCTGGCCGAGGACAAGGTGGGTCAGAACAGGCTGATTACTTAGGCATTACAGTCAATCTAAGCAAGTCCTTGAATTGAAAGATTTGGTGAGGTGGATTCTCATTATCGGGCTCGGTGCATGTATGCATTTGTGGGAAAGCGTAAGGGCCAAGGTCCCCTTCCCATCCGCTTTTGTGGGATGACATTATGCAATGCTCCAGTGCCCTCAACCGTGCAGACTCGTAAACATCACAACAAATTTATTTTCCTCATCCTCCACAGTTTTATAAGAATGTTTTCAGAATCATCAAAGAGTGGTCGCGGGGCCCGCCTGGAGTTTTAAGACCACTCTGAACGGCTCCTCGGTGCATTAAGGACCTCTGTCCGGGTGACGCATCTGCAGCAGGTTCAATGTTAAACGCTGGGGAGGTCTTCAGTTTCACTCTGCAACAAGCACACAAGCTGGACTTTGTCTCTCTCCATCAACCATCGTCAGGCCTCAGCTCGCGGTATTTATCTTTCAGCGTCGCCGGGAACAACAAGCTCTCGAGGTGATTAGCCCTGTCATTTAACATGAAGCAGATTGATGGCTATTTGGTGAAATGCACCTTTCTCTTATTTTTCATCTCAGAGCCTATGAGCTTAATCCATTTTAAGCTTCTCAGTATGAAAAAGAGTCTATGGAAGGTGAATTAGAGTGTAAAGCTGATAGTCTTTCTCAGCATTCTTTCCAGCTGAAGGTGTGACTTACTGGATTATGGGAACAGTAGTTTCTGCTCCAACCCCCTTAAGTTCTCTGATGCGGCTTTTATATTGCAGCCTATTTTGATACATTTATTTATTTTATTTTTTTGTATCGAGAGCGCATCGAGTCCTCCTGACTGTGAATTTCTTCATCATGAGTTTCCCTGCTCCTTTGTGCCATCAGTCCTTCCAAAAAGTCTTTGATTCACAGCCTTCAAAGTCATCTGTCTGGGAAAAAAAAAATGAAATCAGCAGCAGCCCAAAATGTAAAACCATGTCATGAATAGCAATGTGGTAGCGATCCAAAAATATGGACTAAATGAGCAAATGTGATAAATTATCTTCTCATACATTTAGAGGGGGGAAAAAAATAAGCTGGGAGAAAAAGATATATGACAAATTTATGCTGTAGCATCAGTGCAAACCCCTGCAGTGTGAAGTGTTCCCACTCAGAGAAGCACTCGTGCTAGCATCATCCCTCGACTCCTATAACAGCATGCTACTTCACTTAGCAGCCTCCATTTGGGATGCAGCACAAACACTGTTTTAGCGCTTTTATCTTAATGCACTGCAACACTCTGCACCACTAAAGGCATGATTATTGTACAGAGAGAAGAGCGGCGTGCATTTAAGCAAGTCTTATTTAGACAGGAACTTAGAACCAACCTAACCACTCAAGGGCAGATGGCTTTACGATTCTCATTGCTCATTCAGTTCATTTAGTTAAATAGACTCTTTGCATATATTTTAAAATAACACTAATTCTTTGCATTGTTATCCCAGTTTAAACCATAATGTCCTACTGAGTGTGTTTACTGTTTTGGAGAGCAATTTATTAGCAAGATAGCAGACTGTTGTCACTTTAACCATCTGCTGGATGGTTTGGCTGTAAAACACTCCTCAAGGGGGAGAAAATCATTTGAGGCTTTATAAGGATCCCATTGAGGTTGGATTGCTTATTTCCATTTTTTTCCTGTTTGATGAGACCAGAGTGGCATATGGCTTCTGTCAGCATTGCTTTGAGGCCATGTGCAGAGGTGGGCTTCAGCAACACTAAGCTGCCACACCCAACGCCAAGGATAAAACGTCTGTCACCCTCCAGCCTGAGCACAGTCGGATCCAACGTGGCACTGAGGCTTGTTCTCGCACTTTTAAGAGGCCACCGATTTAATAGAGGCACAGTGTCAGTGCTGACCTCATCCGCTGATGTCTTCACAGCTAATGCCCTAACATGTGACATTGACACTCTGCAAGACAAACAGTAAAGGAGGAAGATGGATCGGCGGAGAGACTCATACATCTCTCGCCGGATGGAGGAGGGTGATGGACAATAGATGGGGGAGAAGCGGTGTCAACGGGAAATGACAAAATCAGGCATGATGTACTTAATTTTGTGACGGGTCTTGCAGTCATATGATGTTACATCACATTATGTCATGTCACATGCTATCATGTCATGTTACATCATTTCACGGTGATCTGGGTAGGCGCCTTTTGTGTTGCAAGTATTTTAGGAGCTGATTATTGTAAATAAAACGGGGATCCACTAGACAAAAATGTACCTGACTTACAGGATAACTGAGCACGCTTTATAATCATATACTATCCTGGGTGTGTAGGCAAGGGCCAAAACTTTATGGCACAGGAAACTTTGTGGGTTTTGTAGTTTTTAAGAAGGGATATGTTAGATACAGACAGAAAAAGGAGGACTGCATTTGCCAAAATAAAGTCTCAAAATCATCAGCTATCATCACATATATTCTTTATTCACCTCTTTGTTTTTAAATCTTAACTGTATTATTTGTAAACACTCGCTTTGTGCAGGAACATTAGGCCTTGAAATGAATATCTCTCATCCGGTCTGAGGATATCTTGGCTATATGCTCCTAGAATGGGAATTGAGCAAGACCAATGTAGATGACACAGCAAGAGGGACTGGATCGATATCAAAGATATCTGAATTGTGACACCGATATCATTATAGTATGAAAGCTATCAGTTTTCATAGCAGCACTTAATTAGCAGTGCAGTCTTGCTTCTGTGAGTTTTTAAATATTGATGGAAAATTTCAATCATACAGTATACAACTTCTCTCTGTTGTTTCAACTAGATTTTAATTTATCTAAAAGAAATTAGATAAAGCAAACTTAATATATTCTCAATATACTGCACAACTAATTACCTAAAAAGAAGTGAGTACTAACTTTGAGTACAAGGATGTATAATTTAGTAGGGACATGTCCTTATTAAGCTAAATATACTGTGGCAACTGCATTGTCCCTGGCAATAATTTTGATAATACAATTAAAATACTGTGGTGACTCACTCCTAATAGAGATCAAAGAGACAGCTCCTTACTTTTTTATTATTTGGGCATTTTGCCTTTGTTAAACAGTGATGATTAAGAGAGACAGGAAATATGGGGAGCGAGGGCAAGCGAGCGACATGTAGCAAAGGTCCAGCTGCCTGAGAACTGAACCACAGACTGGCGGCGTTTTCGCCCATGTGACATGCAGTCAAACCACACAGCTATCGTGTTATGCCTGTACAGCACATTACACAGAGGATCACAATGAACACATGTAACATGGATGATTATCAGCGGAGGCTTGTCTGCCCTAATGCGTCCTCCTCCTTGTTGTGTGTTTGCATTGAGACCAGTTGATAATCGGATTCTTTTTTTTTAAGGGGTACAGGTTTAAGGCACTTGTGCTTTGGGTTCTTCTTGGACCAGGGAACTTTGTCTGTTACATTGAGTCTGTGATACATTTGTAAAAAGCCCAGCTGTCACTAGCAATCAGCAGCCAAAAGCCAAAATGTGAAAGATATTTCTTGATGGCTTTGCAGAAATATTGTTTGCTAGTGATGCCACAACAGATGATTTCACATGTATTTCCTAAAAAATAAAAAGTAAATAGAAACTAATGTCAAGTGTAGCTTTAATGTTTGAAACTTACCACAGTTAATCAAGGGGGGGGGAAACAGAGTTGCAACCAAAGAGAAAGAGAAAGGAGAGAATATTTTAATGCGAAAGTTTGCCCTTCAAAGAAAATCACCAGCTGCCCTTGAGACTGGCTGTGCAGCTCCTTTTGATTACTGTTTATTAGCAGCCTGTAATGCCAGCCAACTTCTGCTATGTTCTGTTTTTCTATGTGTAACAACTGCAGAATGGATATAAAAGACTGCTATAACCACTACAGCCTCACCTGGTAGTTTGTGGACTCGCATTCGGACACCTAGACTTTAATTTTGCGGTTTGGTCATATTTAGGGTGGAATAGTAGGTTGTGATTTGGATTTGGTTGTTTGCAAGCTACAACCTGGAAAAGGTATTTTAGAAATTATGATTAAAAATTATCCCATCAAAGGAGATCAAAAATAAGTTGATCCTCAGAGAACCGACAAAAAGCTGTTTTAATATTAAAATGTTTTTACTGTAAGTTTCTCTTTTATAACAAATGACTCGGAGGTAGATTTTTGTATAACTCAACAGTTTATTAAATATTATCGAGGCTTAAACTATCCGTGTGGCTGCAGGGACATACAAGTGGGTGCTAACTAGGGGTGCAACGATACTCGTATCGATATTGAACCGTTCGATACAGTGCTTTCGGTTCGGTACGCATATGTATCAAACAATACAAAATTTGTAATTTATTTTATCAACTTTCCTTCTGACGATGCTGTCTGTGTTGAGCGCTCAGTGAATCTGCGTTCGACTACTCCGCCTAGGCTGCACTGTCGAGCGCAGATCCACTGAGCGCTCAACACAGACAGCATCAGTCAGAAGGAAGAGCGCAGGGCAAGCTAGCGAGACAGAAGTTAAGCTCTCCTTGCAACATGGCAAATTGAACCTCCCCCACCCTCATTCAGATCTGGCGTTTGGAATTATTTTGGTTTTCATGTGACGTATGACCCTGAAGGTAAGCGCGTCATGGACTAAAGTAAAACAGTATGTTGGATGTGCCACGCAATGCTCAATTACATGGGTGGGAACTAGTGTGTTAGCGCAGTTAGCTCGTTAACGTGTTGGCCGTCTAGCCCCAGCGGGGGATCAGGGGTAGCTCGTTAACGGAGATTTGCCGTGTTGTGGCGTTAACGTCATTTCAACGAGATTAACGCTGACAGCACTAGTGGGAACACAACGAATATGACTGCACATTTACGCCGACATCATCCTAGTGCAAAGACAAGTGGAAGCAGACAAAAACAACAAGCATGCATGCTACAAACTTTACCCGAGTCATTTAGACAGCCGTTAGCACATGATTCTCCTTATGGGGACCTGATATGTTTAATATTGTGGCGAGCTCAGACAAGGAGGAGACGGAGGTGTCGTTTGGTCTTGCTTCCCGTGAGCTAGCCAGGGAGCACAGCCGTTTATTGACATCTGCAGAAGAACACTGCCGCTAGCTAACTGCTCAGCGCGGCAACCGCACAGCAACAACAACACACAGGCGCCCTCTGACCCCGGAAGGACACACCGTCGCAGCGAGAGGGCGTCACCCGTCACTATGGCAACATAAACAAAACATAACTGTACAAACAGAACCCCGAACAGCCCTGACCCGCTACATAGCCCCCACCTAAGGGGTCACACAAAGTCCTGCAAATGTCCAGGTGCCTTCTTTTGGCGCACCGGCCGGTCACGACCGGCGGGGGAAAAGTCACTCGGGTCAGAACATGGGGTGCCACCATCATCCCACTTCTGACACCAATGTGGCGAGCTCAGACAACGAGGAGACGGAGGTGTCGTTTGGTCTTGCTTCCCGTGAGCTAGCCAGGGAGCACAGCCGTTTATTGACATCTGCAGAAGAACACTGCCGCTAGCTAACTGCTCAGCGCGGCAACCGCACAGCAACAACAACAACAACACACAGGGCGCCCTCTGACCCCGGAAGGACACACCGTCGCAGCGAGAGGGCGTCACCCGTCACTATGGCAACATAAACAAAACATAACTGTACAAACAGAACCCCGAACAGCCCTGACCCGCTACAATATGCTGCTGAGAATATAGCCCAGAAGAAGCGGATAGTATAGCTTTTATTTTGGAAAGAGCCATTTCTCTGTAATAAACTCTCTTTTCCAAAGATGAGTGATTCCTCAATCAGATACAGGGCTTGCAAAATCGCTAGCCCGACGTCCCGGGGCTAGCGATTTTTCCAGTCGGGCTACCAAAATCTATCTCTGCCCTGCCCGTCGGGCTATTGTAGGAAGGAAAAATATATGTCAATGCTTTTGCATTCTTTCGGAAATGTAGCTGGGTAATTATGTCATTGGCATCGGTGAGCCACTGTCAATATGTGACATATTGAAATCGCGTTTGAATTTGCGCTTGTTTTTTGCTTTCACTTTGCAATCGTGCGAACTGTGTATAGAGAGCGACAGCACTGATCTGTGAGTGATGATAATTTGCGCACCAATTCCTCTGACATCGTCTTATTAATCGTTAGCTTACTATGCAAACATGACAAGTGAAATCTCCCGCAGCAAGCTTAAACATGTGAGAGGTTGATCGCGCAGAGAATCGCTGAGTAAGTTATGACAAATCAGACTATAAGGCAAAAAGAAAGTGCAGCTTTATGGTTTCATGGACAAAATAATTTCTGTGGCTGCAATATGACGAGCTAAATAACCAGGGCTGCACATAAGTGGTCCGCAGGTGCGCATTCGCTGTCAAAAAAAAACAAAAACGCGCACAAGATATGAAGTTGCAACGCGTGTTTGCATACATAAGATTTTCTGGAGGAGGACAGACATTTGTTTAGAACTCTTAAAGATGTCGAAGAAGCTCCTTTAAGCAATTACTTTGGTGTTCCTCCACCTCCAAAGAAATGTCAGAAGGAGTCCGAACCACAAAAGAAGCGCGTATTCTCGGAAAAGTGGTTGCAGGAGGTGAGCTGGCTTCAAACAAATGATGAACGCACAGAGATGTGGTGCAGAATGTGCCGTGAAAATCCCACTCTAGCGGACAAAAACAGCTTTTTATATGGACGCAAACGCGCGTTGCAACTTCTTATCTGGTGCGCGTCTTTTATTTTGACAGCGAATGCGCACATGCGGACCACTCATGTGCACCCGTGTAAACTTCTGGTGAGTGACACTGTAGAATTCTATATGTATTACTTGCACTAGTTATCAGGTATCTGTACAATACGAACACACAATCAGTTGATGCTGCTAGCTAGCCAAACTTGCTAGTGTTAGCGGCTAATTCAGTTCAATTCAACTTTATTTATATAGCACAATTACAATTTCAAGGCGCTTTATTGTCAGGTAAGACACTATGACGATACCGAGCAAACCCATTGTTGGTTTGCCATTGTTGGGGTGTATAAACACAAAGAGGTAAACCAGGTGAGTGAAGAAGCACTGCAGATGCACTGCAGCCATCAGTGATTACCATTCGGGTTTTAAATACCACAAGTAAGCCACAAACTAACTGTTCTACTGGGGTAATAGGATGTATTTAAGTTAAAATGGGGGCCTGACTGAATTTAACTGAATTAATAACTTGAATCAAAATCAATCAAAATCTCAACAGTCAACTTGTGGCTGATGCCCACTCCCCCTGGACTCCTCTTCCTGTTAGGAGGAGGTTGTTTTGTGCTCTTCCACATCACCAAGCGCTTGCTTATAGGGGGCTGACAGATTGATGGGTTTCTATTATAATATTGTGATGGCTCAGTGAATTGTTTTATATAAATAGAATTGAACTGAATTGTGACAGAACAGTATCACAGATTTTTCTCTCCCTCTCTTTTTTCTACATGCTCTGCTGTAAAAACGAAGAAAAAAACCTCTCAAAACATATTTATAAATGAACACATTGAGCAGAAATGTGTTCAAATAGAGAGCAGCCCAGCACATAGAACACAATACCAGGCCTAGCAAAGGCACTTTGCTGGGCCTCGACTGTAATATCATGCTTCAGTAAAGCTGGTGAGGCCAGAGCGACAAGCAATGTAAAGAGGGGGGCATCTTTTTGAATCAGGGTGGCTTACAGTGAAATAAAGTGCCTTCAGAAAGGTGCAAGGGGATGAATTTCCCAGTCTGGTTTTTATTGCCATTTTCCCTTAAACTGAGATAAAACTTAAATTGGCAAATTAATTGAAGTGCGGGAAAGTGAACTGAAAGCAAAATCAAATTTCGAAGGAAAGTAGAACAGATTTGAAAATGTGGAACTAAAGTAACCTTGACACGTTCCTTCTCCTTGCTACGCTGCTCTGTGTTTTATTATGTTTGTGTTGTATTATACACTCTGTTCATACATAGCTGAACTCTGCTTAATGGACTAACCTGCCAAACTCACAGCAGCACAAACACAAAGGGACCTGCTGCTTTTAAAATGATTGAGCCTTGACTTGTCAGCGACAATCTACTTTCGCCCTTGAATGCTAATTAGGCGATGTTTATGCAAAGTCACGTACGCGCTCCCAGAGGATCTTCGGCTGGATTTCCAAACTCTTAAAACAAATCTTAACATGTTGTCAGCATAACAATGTCAATAAAATGACACTTCACTTGCTGTGTCAGTGAGGTATTTTTCATTCCCCCGACAGGAAAGGCTTCAATAAGATCCCCCTGCAGCATTCTACATTATCTAAATCTGTGACACAAATTCTACAATCAGTCTGACAGCTGCCCTAAAACAAATTAAAATGTATGAACTGAAAATGCAAATGCAATCCAACTCATTTCAAAAAGTTTTCTGTTGTTTAAATGTTTGCTGGAATTATTGTTCGTGCTGTGTAGGGCAAACCCAGAGGCATATTTTATTAATATTTAAAGCTCCTTTTTTATTGGCGACTTTTGGGCATAAAAGTTTCATAAAAGTTTGTGCCATAAAAATGTCTTTGTAGAGTTTGGGTGACTTACTTTTGTCGTTTCCCTGTTTTTGGGATCTGCTGATATTGGTAAAGGTGATTACGGACTAAAATGAAAGATTTAGTGTTCAGAGTGGTGCAAACGTATCCAGTTGGGACAATGTTGGGATCAATAAGATGCATTTCACAGGCTGATTTTTTTTTTCCCCCTGGGTCGGTCAGTAAGTCACGATTTATAAAAACAGCAAGTCTTTTTTAATTGGTGGAAAAATCTTCACTGATGCAAATAGAGAAAAACTGACATACAGTGGAAGTAGACCTGAGTCATTCTGCTTGATTTTATTTTTAACCTACAACTAAAAAAACATCTGAAATTGCATCTGTCCCTCACAATCAGATTGCGTGCAGATGTCGACACACCCAGACCGTCGTCTTTATAAAGGTGTTTAAAGCGCGCTGTCCAAATCTGAATATCCACTTGTCAGTGTCTAATCAGCCCAATTTGGAAATGGGATGGGGAGGAAGGGCCAAGAAGGAAAACCTAAGAAAATGAAGCATTTGGAGTGGGTGGGGCGGTGGGGTGGGAGTCACTGCCTCCCACCACTGCTTGGCCCTGACACCTTGTGAAGAGTGCTCATTCATCACGCGGCGCAGGGCTTGAGCCTCCGTAAATCACTGTGGATAAAGGACGCGCCATAAAGAATGGAATTGTGAAGGTAAGGGTTTTAAATCCCCCTAGATGATCCGAGATAAACACGGAGAGACTTTTGACAGTCCCTCGTTACCGCCACAAGCGAGAGGAGCTGTCACCGCTCCCTCTTTGCCTTTCATCTCTTGGTAACAGTCTGGCTGCTAATATCCTCAATTATCTCTGCAATATGTTGCTGGGAAAAAGGGAAAGTTCCGAGGAGGCATTCGCACAATTTAAAAGTTTTAATTTGACAGCTTGTGGTGTAATGATGAGTTGTGATGAGGGTAGAGGGGCTCTGCAGCCCACACTAAGTATGTGACAAGTGATCGGGCCGGACTGCGAATGGTTTGTGGATGTCGAGACTTTCTGCGTCACATGTCAGGAAGCCAAATAGATGTTTCACAGGTTACTGTGTGGGGGAAAAAAGCCCCCAAACTCCTCTTGTAAACAGCAGTGGCATTTCATCCAGTGGCTTATTTTTGGTGGCAAGGGAAGCATTTATCTGAAAAGAGAAAAAAATAAATATTTACAGCAAGTCTAATCTAAATTTGTCATTCTCTGAGTGAAGCCTGTAGCGCTATCTCGTGTTAATATCTGTAACCCCTCCTTGACATTCTCCTTCTCTTGGACAAAAATGTCAAAGTGTAGCGTGGCTTTGTGCCTGGTTTTCTTCTCTGAACCTACTACCACTCCTGAATCAATCATAGTGCGCAGAGACAGCACAGAAAGCATTTGCATAGGGGATCCGCCGAGTGTCTGATAATGATGGCTAAGTCACAGTGCACGATGGAGACACAAAGGGCACGGGGCTGCTGCTTGAAGGTTGACACTCGGAAAATATCCTCTCTCCAAGGTACCCGGGCAGGTAATTGTCTTTTTTCCCCTTCTTTTTTTTCCCTAACTGATATATACATAGCTTCAATTTAGAGGATAGACCAATCGATCATTCAGAGTGTCTCGAGTAATAAGTGAAAGTGATAAATCACGGCGTTACACTCAGGTTTATGAAATATTGTCCATCCTGCAGGCGTGGACGCGTTATCTAGTCGTCAGAGTTCCTGGGCTGAGGTGCCGGTGTCAGAGCTCGGAGGCAGCGCCGCGCTGCAGCTAATAGGAAGATCCGCCTACGGTTGAAGTGCCCGTTCCATCGAGGGCTTTGCACTGCAGTGCAATTAGTACACAAAATATTAACATAAGGATCAGGCGTGGCGATTCCACCAGGGCGCAACTTAAAAGTTCAAGGTAGTTCACGTCCGCGTGGTTCTGTCAATCTTCCTTCGCTGGAGTAATTGCCTCAGGTTTGCTCGGCTTGCATCGGTATAAGATGAAGTCAACAGCCTCTGTAGCATAATGACAGAGTACACACTTTCTTGCTCGCATTAACAGCTTTTTCTTGATAGATAAAAGTCCCAAATAATGCCTCCTGTGATGGAGTGAAACCAGGATAACAAATTGGCCCTTTGTGATAACAACCCCCCTGTGAGCTTCCTGGGCGTGAGAGATAGACAGACAGCTTTGAGGAGACTCGGGTCTGCAACAGCTCTGCGCCAGGGGAAAAGCTCCATGCCCTACAGAAGGATGGATAGTGTAGATTTGTAATGGTTCCCCTGTTTTTGACAAAGTAACCCAACCTGCAACCTTCATCCTCATTGGCTGAGCGAAAGGGCACCGGCAGAGAAGTCAGCCCGAGATAAGTAAAGTCTGTCGCTCTGGCTGGAACGTTATAAATCGCAGGTGCTTCAATCATGAGCGCGAGACAAGCGAGCTATCTCCCGTGACAACCTCCTTTTGACTCGACATGCAAAAAAACAAACTGATACAAGCCGGAGGAGGATGGGTTGGAAAGAACGAGGGCTGGGAGGTGACGTCTTCCTCCCCAACTTTTATTTAACGTTGCATGAAGCAAGATTTCATCTTAAATTAAAACCCAGAGCACACTTCCAAAAACGAAAAGAAATTCTAGGGCTGCAGGACAAAAGAGTTGGCAGCATCCTTTAATTAAAACCCCATGGATTCTCCCTATTTGTTCAAATTTAGAATGAGGTGTAATTCTGCTCGTTGTGCACAAAGTGCATCATGATTTAAGACCTTACCCTCGAGTAGCAGTTTCTTAAAGTTGACTTTAAATAAGGTTCCACTCAAGTTTCAGATGAGAAACTGCAGCCATGTGAAGTTTAAAGATTTTGGACATAATACAATATTCATATGTTTATATTGGACATTTGACTGAATTCCACTTCTATCACAACCCCATGAAAGACTAAAACATCATTTCACCCAACTGACACAATTATGCTGTGCAGTGCAATACAATCCTATTCTATGATATGCAGATGCACGAATGTTTGGATCGGCTGTGCTTTCAGACATGAATCTGGTACTCCCGCTTCCAAACGACAAAGGCAAACAAAACTGAATCCTGCCACTTTTATTTCAATGTTAGAACTCAACAGCAGCGTTAGGCTTGAAGAAGTCCTCTGGTTATTCTGGGTGCTTTCCAGGTGTACAGACTTCTGGCATTTCTTGATTTAACAGTTTCTGTGGAAACTGCCAGTTCTCATTCCCGTGGCATCAAGCAGCAGAACTTTTTTTTAAATGCGCAAGGTGTCCTTCGGCACTGGTGCTGAGGGTTTATAGCATAAGTAAGACGGGTCACGAAAAAGGTGACGTCTCGAGCACACCTGCTCTTCATCGCACCATCTGATGAAGAGCAGGTGTGCTCGAGACATCGCCGTTTTCATGGTGCGATAAACGGGTAAAACTGGAGCGTGCAAGCTGTTGGTTACATTTGCTGTTTGCTTTTTTCTGCCCAGCACCTGCCTCCTTTTTGATGTGGATGTGCATGCTTCTTTTTTACATTTCTTTATGTATGATAGTTCTTTCACTCCTGACTTGTCACATGTAGACGTTAGCACTACGTCTACCAACTCTTTGGTGTCTTCAGGTTGACAAAAGAGGTCTGCCATATAACGTTGCAATGGTCCGTATGTGCCTGTGCTAAAGGTACATGTTGGAAGAGGACAACTATAAAGTCTCTCATTTGTTGTTGGAACCAAATCCTCACTAATACGTTTTCGTTTGAAATCACATCTTTTCCTCTCCTCTTTGGCCTTCCGTCCACACCGAGACGGCGTTTTGAAAACGCTCTCCAAAGCGGATACATTTGAAAACACAGTTTTCATGTCGCAGTGTGGACAGCGAACCCGGAGCCTTTTCGAAAACGATGTTGTTTGCTCTCAGGTTTGACAGCCCTATTAAAGATTAATATCAGTCTGTACATGCTCCAGATAGCTTTTGTTCAAATTCTTTAACTCTCACTCGCCTTTGAAACTTTTTACTTTTGTGTTACTCGCAGCAACAACTCCACCTCATTGTTAGTCCATTTAAAAAACCCGTTTCAAAGAGCCGGAAAGGAAATAAACGGCAGAAAGAAATGAGGCAGGTTGAATCGTCTCGCGTTTCACGCATGCATAGTACTGGAACGTAAGCGTTCAACTCTGTGAAAACGACTGAAAACGATAGTGTGGACGCGGAGCGTTTACAGACGTGTACGCCGTTATCAAATTTATCCGGGCTAGTGTGGACGTAGCCTCAGTAGCAGATCTCCCAAAAACACCAGACTAGTTGGCTCGATGGTGACGGTTGGTTTAATCCTCTAACCCCCTTTACATAGCCACTCTCAGCCCTCACAGCCCTCACATTGAATCTTGTGTTTGCTTCTCGCTCCTCTCTCGGTACACGATTTGGCTTGCAGGGCCTCATTCAGCTGTTAAAAATATACAGTAGCGATGCATCTTACGGGTCAAGTTTTAGGCGTGTCATGCATTTCTGCAGATCTTATATGTAGTCTATAGTCAGTACCGCTAATGGACAAGTGCTAAAAATGGGAAAAGTCTTCTTCTGTTACATGTGATTACACAAAAGAGATTACACAACCTCGCCTGGTTTTCTTTTTCTTTTTCATGTGGGTGCTTCCATGGACAATCACAGTACTTTGTTGATCAAAGTCACAGTGAAATAGCAGAGATATTTGACAGAGGAGTTGGGCTGAGGAGATAGATGCTTCCTTTTAACCCACACTCCTACCAAGTCTGTTCTCTCTCTGGAAAAGCCTTTGACTTTCTGTTCTTGTTTTGACCGCATACACAACACAAATCCCTCTCTAAACCTAAAGCAAGGCATTAGCTCTTTGGCAACGACTGAGAGAAGGGTATTAATCACATGACCACAGTTCAGTGAACTCTGCCTTGAAATATGAGACTCATTTCTCCTTTCTCCTGGATAATCAACTTAGAGGGGGGGGTAAAAAAAATCTGATATTTCACCTTGAAATGCTTCATAAGTTGCTTGCGGGATTTTAAACTTGTCACGCTCATGCCTGATTATACCAGACCCAAAGAAAACAAATGAAATAAAAGCGGGGATTCTGCAGCACAGCTTCTCTTAACACATGCACGCCACGCATGCCAACAAGTAAATGAATAAATCTACATGAAAGCCCGTATTAATTAAAATGTAGTTTTCCTTCTTTTAGAGTTAACAGATGGGTAATTTTGGCTTAAATGCTGTATTCTGGCCAGTTTTGCCATTTTAAGAATCTTTTTTTCAAGAATTTTAATCAATCAGCGCCCTCTGGGTTAATTTTATGGGATACATACGGACACAGTGATGTGTTCTTCTGTTTTTGTGTTTTTGGAGAGGCGGGGGTGAGTGTAGTACATTATTTCTGCCCCAAAGACTTTAATGTGCTTTCCAACTGTAGTATTGGTATCTTACCCTGAATATTCATCAGGGCTTCAGTGTTTATTTCAGTGTTTCTATTTATTTGGTCTTACTTACTTATTACAAAAGGACGTCTTTGTTGCTAAGTGCATAAACACAGCTTCCCGTCCCTCTAAGTTCCTCTCAGTGTTCTTTCTACCTGTCACACCAGAGGAAATATTACTGACTTCTGTCGGAGAAGAATGTCCAGTAAACTCTGGCTGTAAGCACTGGTCCGCCTCCACCTCAAGTGGCCACGTTTGGGGTTTCAAAATTTGAACCACGAGTTCAGTAGCAAAAAAAATAATTTTGTCATGGTCACTCTTGGCTTCAAAAAGAAATCTGCCCGGTCACCTGGTGAAATGTTCACCTAATTTCGCCCGTTGTGACAAATTCAGGCAATTCTTTACTAAAGCACCCGCTGAACCTGCATTGAGGTTATGCATCAACAGGGGTGCAGCTGTTTTGATCGACAGGGGGACTCGTCTATTAGCAATTTTGTGCATTTGAACGGAGGTTTGCGTGCTGGTGCTTTGTGAATAAGTAGTACACTTATAAATAAAATGACTTGCTATGCAGTTCAGCGTGGCACCAAAGCGATCGTGGCTCAAGAGTTGGGAGTTCGCCTTGTAATCGGAAGGTTGCCGGTTCGAGACCCGGCTTGGACAGTCTCGGTTGTTGTGTCCTTGGGCAAGACACTTCACCCGTTGCCTGCTGGTGGTGGTCAGAGGGCCGGGTGGCTCCAGTGTCCGGCAGCCTCGCCTCTGTCAGTGCGCCCCAGGGTGGCTGTGGCTACAATGTAGCTGTGCACGTTGGAGAGGCATCTGCACAGGGCAGTGTTGTATCTTACATTGTTAAAGAATGCAAACTGCCAAAATGTAACTGGTTCTTCTTTTGGCCACTCTGCAAACGTCCATGAAATTCAGAATAGTAGTTTTCTGTAATGTTGCAGAGTTGCACAGAGACCTCGCTCAGGAGGAGGCATATTGTAGGTGACTGTCCTGATTTGCACTCTGGTAATTTATTTATCAGAGTCAGTGCACCTTGGACCTAGCTCTATGTCAAGATATATTTAACTAAGTCTTATTTTTATTGTCAAAATAGAGTAATACTTATTCTGCATTTCTAGATAGTGTGGGCATGGTACACATTTATTTATCGGAGCCAAATCAAAGGGATGCTTCTTAAATGTCTGAGGTTAACACAGCCTGCAGCATCACATTTATCGCCAAATGACCAACATGGCCTCCGCTTTATTCAAAAGTTTGGGATACCCCAATCACTTGGAGGCACTTGGGGAGGAAAAAAATGACTATGCATGAAGGCAGTTAGATGTTAGAGGTCAAAGTGGTTCCCTGATGGTTCTGTGTCCTCGTGCTGAGCAAAGCCTGTCACCTCCACTGTTGTTCTCCCCTCAAACAACACTCTGCATTCAATCCTTTAAGGGGAAGCTGTGCCCTTCCTACCAACATGTTTAATTCATTCCCAGACACCCGGGGGACACTCGTAACAACAACAGAAAAAGACAAAAAGAGAGAGAGGGGGAGACAAGGAAGGGAAGGATGAGAAAAGAAATTAGAAGGAACGAAATGTTTGTTTTGTATCTGCTATTGGCAGATGTGTAATGAATGAACGAACGAATGGCCTAGCACAAGACCGAGGAGACTTGAGACATTTGAGAGAGAACATCAGTCACGGGAAGCTGTGAGGACAAATAAATCCTATTTTCTTGTGTTTTGATTGACTTCGGGAGCGAATGGGGGGCAGTGAAGATGCTGCTGGACACCTTGGCGTGCTCCCTCTTAATCAGAGGTTGATTAAGCGCACTTTCAGAGGCATGGATTAGAGGGCTCCCCTCGGACTCCGCTAAATTGGTCGGAAGGGAAGGAAGGCAGAGTGTTGAGCACTACAGAGGGAACTTTTGATGTGTCAGTCAGAGAGTCTGGCATGGTTTGCTTTTATTGACCTTCCCATCCTTGATTTGTGACAGATCCCCTGGTGCTGGGGTAGGTGGGGAAGGTTAGAGGAGATTCAGCTTTTGAAGAATTTCCAAATTCTGCTGATCCAGTAGAGCTGCCACAAGCTTCCCTGCAATTCATAACAATGAAGGGCATGATGCTGCGAGGCATTTGCAGCCTAGACGGGGGTTTTTTTTGAAGATTATATTTCAGTCATCTTTTGCTTTATTTGACAACAACAGGAGAAGACTTGTGGCAAGGGTCCTGGGGGAGATTCTGCACTTATGATGTTGCACCTATACAGTGTCTTTCAGACAAGTGATCTTCCAGGAGGTCCCGACCCAGTCACTCTGTATTATCTGCTACTTTCAATCTCCTGACTTTCATGTAAATCTAAACAAAGATTTTACTCATATCATCTTGTTTCCTTCGGTGATGGGTTGGAAAAGGTATTTCAGTTACACAAATACGGTATTTTCATATCTTTGTGGGGACACGATGCTCTCCCTAGCTGCTTAAAAATAAATGCCTAACCATAACTTAATTGTAACCCTGACACTTGGTCCACACAAGCACAGCAAACTTCCGATTTTTGGTCCCCACAAAGATACGTAAACAGTCACATGCACTCGTATGGCTAGTGTTTGTCATTTATGGATTTATGGTTAATAATAGTCGGATGCTTTTTCCGCTGTCAGACTGGTTTGTAACCCCTTCACAGAAGGAATGGCGCTGTTCGTGTTGCAGCGGTGGCACTGCTATTAATGTAATGAGTCAGGCTGTTAATGTGATCCAGCTTCAGACACAAAGGGGATCTCTCAACCTGAGCTCTTTCTGCAGACAGGAGACCTCTGCGCCCTACATAACAACGATGGGACATGTCATCGCTGATTTATTTTGCCCTTGAACCTCCTAGTGATAGGACCTTGTGGGATAGCCTTTAAAACAAGCGCTCAGAGATGAAATGAATGCTCCGTTCCAAACTATTGAAAGACGTGCGCTACAGCCGAAGGCTTTTAGAGGGAGTGCTGTAATCTAAAATGTGCTATTTCTCACACATAGCGCAGCTCTGGGATGGGCTGATCAGATAGCCTGAGATGAATCTGACTTGACCTGTGAAGCAGCAGTCACTGGCTTCTGCATTGCCGGCCATGAGAGGAATTTGCAATGGATTCCAGAAAGATTGAAATCAATTCAAATTCAGCTGACGTACTGCGCCGCGATAAGGCATTGCTGCACCTACATGCAGACGCGCAAATTTCATAATGAATAGATAAGGATTAATGCAATTTCAAACTGTCACCTGCTGCCAGACGGGATGTCATGAATGGCTTATCATTGTGCCATGATTTTATTTACATCCAAGAACATAAACAGCCCGGTTTATTCATGTCCTATCTGTAACCATCCACGGAGGTGGATCCTCTGACGTGTTTTAAACAGCCCCATTATCTCAGTGCAATTTCTCATGTAATTAATGTCTGCTTACAATGCAGCTAATATCCACTATGTAACCTGTGGAGACACACAATAATTATGTGACCGTTTGAGTGACAGAGATCAGGAGAGCAAATAGAGGAGCCCCGTCTGCAGCCCCGTCAGGAGGGGCAGATTGTTGGCCCAGGTTAATAGGCATCCTCCAGGGAGGGATTTGCTGGAGTTAAAGAAAGTAAGGCAGGAGGCATTTGAATTCAGTATAATAATGTGAAATACTTTAAAAACCATCTTTTCTAATCTCATTGTCACGGGCCATTTACAAGTTCTTGGTCCAAGGCTTTATGAAGTTCCCTACGCAGGCATTAAAAACTCTGAGATCCTGTGAAAGAACATTTTATTTGAGCTGGATACTCTGTACTACCGTCCAGAATTAGCCTGCCATCTGTTTCCTGCTTTACCCACAGCCAAACACTGAGCTACAAAACTTTCTCAAACTAACTGATCGAGGAACAAAGGAGAGGACAAAAGGACTCTAACTGAAGATATTGTTGGACCAAAGTCGAGCCAGGTGTCTGGATTCTGAAAGTCAGCGCGGGCAGAACAGTCTTAGTTTATAAGGGGAATGCCTCTCGTAGTGGAGTGGACCTGTGATCGATTGGGATGTGAAGTGGCTTAGCCGTACCTCGGTGTGTCAATAGCTTCACCCTCTCCCTCAACCTTGTGATAAAACAGAAGCTCGTGGCGCCCAATCTCGGTGTGTTTACACCTGTAAACCTGCCCGTGCGAACGTATTTTCTTCTTAACAACTTTACTTTGTTGGTTTGTCGTCAGTTCCTCCGAAGAATCAAAACTTTTCCTTTAAGAGCATCAAGCCAGGTCGCAGAGGCTGAAAAGAGACGCATTAGAATGCGTTCCACAGCTCCATAGATTGAGACGAGGATTTAATTGGCTTCATATCAGGGTTAGATAGCGCCGTTGTTGACATTTGATTAGAAAAAATAAAAGAACAAGGTGACTTGATATTGCGGCGATAAGCAAAAATCCCAACTCGATCACATCGATACTTTACTCGAGTGCACGTAGGTTGCTCACCTTGTAACCAATGACAGTGGTCGCAGTGGCTCGCCTGCAGATAGACATCAGAGGTTTGCTACCGAGCGTGCTTTGTCATACATTTATTGCTGTGTGTGCACTGTCTGTTTCCCCTCAACATAGTGTTGACTTAGAGGTCAAAGCCGCGCAAAGGCATAAATTTCTGGAGCTTTTATGCCGGCCAATTTGCAACATTGTTGCCCTTCGAAACAAAGGTCACGTCTAAGCAGCACTTTATGACTTTATATCTGTTTTACAGGCAAATTTACCACTGTGCGCTTTCAGAATCTGAATCGCCTTTGTACCTTTAATTATTAAGACTTTGTTTCGGTGGAAAGGAATCGGCCCAGGCAAATCAAACAGATTTTTTTGTGCACATCTACAGATTGTTTTCAGTTCTGCTGCTATTTTTAGATCTCTCCCTGGAAGTCCTGTTCTCCTTTTGCAATTTCACCGCGGACCTCAAAGTTGAAGAAAACTTCCACTTCTGTGTAAAAGCGATTCGACCACCACTGATTGGAACTGGGTCTCCAGTTGCCAGCCAGCAGTTTTCATCAGGTTTAAGTCAAAGTGTCCAGAAAAGGTTATGCATCTGTCAGGGTAATGCTGTCAGTGTAGTGCTGCTACTGTAGCATCCAATAAGAGGTTTCTTTTATTATTTTTGTTTTTTCAAACCTGCCCATTTTGCCACACGCAAATTCTTGTGAATTCCCCCAATTCCCCCAAAGGAAACTCAAATAGAAGCAATGCTGTTCCAGCGAGAACAGGACTACAAATAGCAGCCATGTTTTGATCTGGACATGTGTGAGAAAAAGCCTGGATAGGTAAATTGGATAAGTTTTGGTTATAGGGCTGGGCAACTTTAACCATCAAATCAACCGTGTTTTGCTTTATAATTCTGAAAAGAAGGTTAACTGAAGGTTTATAAGGTTTAAGCACCACAAATCAAATCCTATTTAGTTCTATTCACGGGAAGGCGAACGACTCACCGTAAAACAGCTGATTTGTTTTTGTGCTTTGTTTTTTCCGCTGGAAGCCAGAGGAGAAATATGTGATTTTAAATGAAGTTTTAAATGTTCCCCATGTTAAAACCAGTAGATGATTCATTCGGTATCATTGGCCCTTAACTCTGTAATAGCCTTCCAAATAAGATTATAAAATTTGACTCAGTCGATCTTTTTAGACTTTTAGCTTTTAAGGAGTTCATTGCTATCAAACCTATTTATTACTTTTAGTGGCTTTTCTGCTTTAGCATCGTGTGTTTTATCATAATTTTTCTGTTGCACTCGTGTCTGCGTTTCCTCATTTTTCCCCCAATATGAACTGTTATATACTTTTATTATTATTATTGCTATTAGATCAAATTGGGTAATATGCAACTGCCTGTTGTAATTTGGACCAGCAGATGACCACGCTTCTTACATTATCCAATTTAAAAATGAAAAAGCTTATTTCTGGGAAAACTGGTTTAAAAAAAAAACGTGGCTCCCAAATCCAGCTTTGCATGTTTTGATTCACAGAACACTTAATTTATATTCCCCATTCAGCTGTTTATAATGGCGACCACCTTTTGCAGCTACTGTACGTGTTGTTGATTACAGGTTAAGCCCTTTGTGCGAGACCTCATTGACATTACGTCTCTTTGTCTGAGCTTGTTATCTTTGTGCCCCACAGTTTGCTTAGCTCATTCCAAAACGCCGCTGTATGTGTCTTTAGTTGCGAGCGTATTAGTCTCCATGGAAACTCATTTTCCCAATACTTCATTGGTGCCAAATGACCCTGTACTGTTACTTAGCTTCTTGCTGCTTTGTGTGGAAGTGTTTTCTTTTGGAGATTAAACGTTCGAAGGCAAATTGAGGTCCTGCTGGTTTTATCGCCGGGGTATTGAATAAGCATACGTGAAAAATACCAAAGCGCCGTACTGTACCACATCATTTGAAAACAGATTGATGTATTTCTCTGCTTCTGAAAGGGCAGAGGGATAACAACCTGTGTAACGGCCAGTCTTGGTCCTGCACGATTTTAGGCAGAAACAGGGTGGGGAAGTCTGACTGCTGTTTAATCCTATTTTCCAAAACGTTTGACAGAAATATATTTATATAAATTAGTAATAAAAGATGAAAAGACTTTTTCTTTAATTGGATATCCACATCGGGCTTCCTGTGTTTCGGGATTCCCTCTTGAATATTTACACTCTTTCTCTTTGCAAAATGTCCTCAGATAATTGCTAGAAGGAAGCACCCAGGAAGGTCAGCCAAGAACCTCGCTGTAGGTGCCAAAGTGAAATCTACAGGACTACAATTACTTGGACAGACTGAGGCAGCAGAGCAAAGTGAATGACAGGTAGGAAATAATTCATACGAATCACCTGCTGTATTATGAATAACCACCTGCTGAGAGGACGTAGCACGGTCAGTTATCCTCAAAATTGGTTCTGAACAGCCCTTTTTGTCATTTGTTAGTAATTGCCTTATTCTCTTGATAATATAATGAAATTAACCTCCAAGAACATTCCCTCCTTATGGCATTTACGAGACAAGGTTGAAGTTGACATAGCAGCAGTCGCACAATTATATTTAGATTATTCAGCTGTTATTTGGCTTCGTCTTTTGATGTCGACACATTAGAGGAGCTCTTTTCACTGCCACTCATAGCTCGTAATCTTCACCAAAACATACAGTGTTGAATCCTGCACGAAGGGCATTCTTCAAGAAATTCAGGATCACTCACATCTCTCTTCTGTTTGGGGTACATCTGACCTTGTAGTGAATAGACATAAAAGGCTGTCAGTCAAACCGTCATGCCGTCTTTGTTTCCTTGTGTTTGTCATTCTCCAGAGGAGTCAAGCAGCTACTGACTAATCTAGTGATTCTGTGCTTCTGGCAAAATGCTTCTACGTCCTTCTCTCTGCCGAACTCGGCGACTGCCTCGGGGAAAGGTGGAAAGAAGGTGAAGGAAAAAAAAAAGTTTGGGAACAGTGTTTGAATGGTTATAGAGTGTAATCAAGGCCAGCAGCTAGTTAATGTTCAGTTTTCTGAAGCACTTAACATTCTGACCTTAAAGAGACTTTGTCAAAGTTTAGGAACAAAGAATCTGTGCTGGTAAAGAAAAAAGGAATTTCAGCTATCACGCACTTCATTCTTCAAAGGGTAGAAAACCTGAGGACAAAAGCCTCGGGCCTCTGATTGGGCCCCACCACTGCTAACTGTTGAGATGAAACCAAGCGGGCTCCTGTGTGTTAGGCAACTGGAAAATATCACGCTGTACGTCCTACAAATGTTCTACAAAATATTTCACAGCATCTTTTGTTTTTTCTGTATTTCCCGCTAGTAGATATTTGAGCTGCATGCCAGTTTACAACTTTTAACATTTTTGAAGTCACATCGCGCCATCAAATGAATTTCAGTTAGGAACCAAAAGCTTGTCAAGTCGCTCGCCGCGTTCTCTCCCACTGAGAAGCTTCGACATCAAAGTTCATTTTTACTAATCACGTGCACACATCAGCACAAAGATCAGGAATTCATTTTAACTTTAGCCTCAACCTGTGTTTGCAGTCTTAGCATCACTACACATGTGACATAGTACCACTTTAGTTATTCTAGATCTTTAAACGTTTTAAATAATGTGAGATTTAAATCTAAATGCAGCTGCCTCCTCACCAAAAATATCCAAGGCAAGCCGACTGATTGAAGACATTCACGATGTTAAGTGAAGCGTAGTGTCGGTTAAGTCTAGAGAGCCCACGATCCCGGAGCACCAGCTGATCATAGTGTCGATATCATTAGTATCTGCCTTTAAAGCTGCTTCAGCTTTCCTGTTGTTTGTCACCTGCAAGCCACTTTGCAACCCGGCTCCTCTTGCATTATCACATGTGTTGACACTGATGAGCCAAACTGGCAAACAGGAATACCTGACTGAACTATATTTGCTGTGATTATAGGCAAAAGTATTGGTGCACCTGTAGGTTACACTTACAGGAGCTTCATTCTAAATCATAGGCATTCATATGGGGTTGGTTCGCTTTTTGCAGCTAGGTAGGCTTTCTGTAGGATTTTGGAGCGCACCCGTGGAAATCTTTGTTCATTCATCCAGATGAGTATTTGTAAGGTTAGACAAGGAGGCTTGGCTCGCAATCTCTGTTCTAGTTTATTTCAGCGGCGTTCGAGGTTGAGGTCAGTGCTCTCTTTGGACCAGTCAAGTTCCTCCATAACACACTTATAACCTAGCTTTAATGGACCTTGTTTTGCGCACTTGGGTGCATCATGCTGGAACTGAAAAGGGCCTTATGCAAACTGCTCCCGCACAGCTGGAAGCATAGTTGTCTAAAATGTCACGGTAAACTGAAGCATCAAGGTTTCCTTTCACTAGAGTTAAAGGGTCCAGGTCAACCCTTGAAAAACATCCCAGTGGTCACCAAACGCGGATTAGAGAAAGATGATTCCTCGCGCCACAGAACATGCCTCCTCTGCTCCACAGCCCACTGATGGCATGCTTTACACCACTCCATGTGATGTTTGGCATTGTGCTTAGCGATGCAAGGCTTGCATGTAACTGCTCACCCGTGGAAAGTCATACCACGAAGCTCCCGTGCTCCTAGTTTTTGTGCTGATGTTGATGCCAGAGGAGCTTTGGAGCTCTGAAGTTGTTCAATTAGCAGTTGGCAACCGTGTTATCTAACGTTTACATGGTCTACCGCTTCATTGCTGAGTTGCTGTGGTTCCTAAATGCTTTGCAGCAATTCCTCTTACAGCTGGTTGTGGAAAATCTAAGAGGGTAAAGATTTCACTAACTGACTAACTGGGATCCAAGTAAAGTGCCAAACTTGAACTCATTCTTTTAAAAATGTCCATAAAGGCAGGTGATGATTAAATATACCTGTGGCAATGGGAGTGGAAACACCTGGAATCAAAGATTAGGAGGTGTGGCCCAACGCTTACATTTATACTGTATCTATGTAATAAATAAAAGTGTCAGATTTCACTGTATTACTGTATGTTAACAGTTAAAACTTGCCGGTTTTTGTTTCAGTCCATTGACATCTCCTGTGTGTTGCTTCAGATGTGTCTGCATGCTGTTGACCGCAGTGGTTAGGGGAATTTCAGACGTTTGTCCATCTAAACACCAGCTGGTCTGAGTTTGACTGACTCAGACCCTCAGCAGAACATCAAACATCGGAGTATCTCACTACTTGGCTCCGTTTCACATGAACAGATCAAGGCTACCACAATGTTTTCATTCCAGTGGAAATGTCACATCATTTCAAAGAGAACTTCTGTTTTATTTATAGCTATCACCCTTTTAGTTTTGACTGCCTAATATGGACCTGGAAAAGCTCTAACCAAGCTAGCAAAGAGCAAATGGGCCTTGCCTGCAAGAGGTATAGCGCACGAGTAGTTGTTTTGCAGGAGAAAATGTGGAATTTTGACATGAAAATACGTATAAGTGTGAATACCTGAGGCAATATTACATTTTTTTCTGTATCTGGGCAATTTCTGTGCAAACCATTGTATTTGGAGCTGTGCTGAGAGCCGTATAAAGCACAAACCTGTGCACAGAAACCACTGCTTTGTGACAAATATTGTTGGTTTTTTGGTGCATTGATGGCTTGCAGATTGAAGTAATGATCAGGTGAGTGAGAAATTGGTCAGGATAAAGTTGTTCACTCCAAATTTGGAGATAAAAAAAAAAGATTTTATCTGCACTTCTTCTGTTGCAGAACAAATTTGATATCTTTTGCCCTTCCTCTCCTGTTGTGATAAGAGCTGTTCTCTACATTCATAATGGATTTGTTACTTTAGATGTTATGAGGGCTCTTTAAAAAAAGAAACAAGAATATTTCACATCCCAGCAAAGCCTGGAAGCCTTAAGTAGATATCTGGATTGTATACTGTAATATTGCACGGCTCCCTGAAATTAGATTCTTGTTCAAATGAGGAGGATAATGTCATTAGGTTTTGTGCTTTACTAGCTAAGAAAAAGCTAAATAGTGTAGAGTGTAGGAATGAGCAAGGTCAGTTAGCAAAAGTTAAAGAAATGATCATTTCATCTGTTGGGTTCTCTCCAGGTATTCCAGCTTTCTCCTGCAGTCCAACGACATGCAGGCAGTTGAATCGGGTTAACTGGTGTTCCTAAATTGTCCAAAGGTGTGAATGTGAATGGTTGTCTGTGTCTCTGTGCTCGCCCTGCCACAGGCCGGCGATCAGTTTGGGGCGTCAGACGCCGCTCACCCTATAGTAGCCCTCCCGCAACCTTGAATTGGACGAGAATTGATTGATTATAGATTATAAAACTGATGTCCAATTCCTTCCCTGACTTTTCCACATTTATCTGAAATATTTTTAACATGCTGTCCTGAGAATATTGTTGAAGGAAAGATAGTAACAGGAAGAAAATCTGGTGTTTATAACTTATGATTATTTAAACTGGAGAAATCAAGAGTTCTAGTGTCTCTGCTTTGCACTTGGACTGAGCGTAGACTACTGAAACAGAAGAGACTTTAGCTCCTTTTATGAAAGAAATCTTATATGGAAGCAAACTGCCTAATTGATGGCTACTATACTGGCATCTCATTTAACCATAATGCTATTCAAAAGGAAGCATCCATCTAGCCATGAGGAGCGCCTCTTGCTCATGACTCTGTGTCAGGAATATTGAAAATATTGATGGTGGCCCCCCCTCGGCTGAGCTGTAAGTTGGCTGCATGCATCCTTCGGTTGCCAAGTGTAGTCTGGTTAAAACTAAAAGGTTCCTATGCGAAACACAGCACAACAACAAGGTTTGTGGATTTCATTTGAAGGATCTGATCACGATTTCTGGAAACCGATATCGTTGCGGGGTTTTTCAAATGGCACACAGCACGAGCCATTTCGCTGCTATAGATTGATGGAAAGGCAGACATCTCTCGAGCCAATATATCCAAAAGTAGAGATGCGAAAACAATCGAGATGACTAAATAGCATTACAGGACGGAGGAGACAGTTTAGTTGTTGTAAGGGGGAGCGCTCCCTTATATGGGGTGTCTGGGTTTGTCTTATTTAGCCAGCACAACTATTACTTGTGAATAGTTTCAGGTGCTTAAACTACCTCACACAAACTTGAAAATGGCATCGAAGAAAAAAAAGAGTCATTTAAAAGGACTCTTTGATACCAAATAATACCCTCGCATTTTTACTCTGTGCACTCTGTAGAGCTGCGGTTTGAATTTTCTCTCAGTTGTGTTTAAGCTCCTTGCTTGCGCGTTAACCTTTCCATTCATCTGAGCTAGCGTTGCTCACGCTGACACCCTTTTATGTTCGTCCAACAACTCTCTCATGATGGAGGAAATGACCTAGCGCTGTTCAAAACAGGAAAAATTACTAGTTCATTAACTGTTTGGCAGCAGGAGCACTTTGTAAACTCGATAACGCTCTCAAAACTAGCAGCTGTGATACCTCGTCTAATTATGTTTGACCTCATCCGCTGTTATTCTCAGCCTATTACAGAACCGGGACTGGACTGCAGGAATGACTAGCACCTTCCTCCAGGGCTCTGCTTGTTGTTTGTAGTAGTATGGCTGGTGCCACACCCCATATATCTCTGTTCCTAATTACACATGGCTGGGATGAGAAATTAACATGGGGCACATCATAAAAAGATTAATAACAGAGCTAATACAATTACATTAGAGTGATTAAAAAAGGTTAAATATGTGATCTATTACATTGATCTTAAATACATTCAGACTTAATTTAATTTAACAGTTCTATAATGCTGTAGTTAAAATATGTCCTATTAGTGTTTGGAGCCTGCATGTGTAACGATTAATTACTGAATAATTGTTCCTACATTTCAACACTGGCGGGCTCTGAAGGGTGATTTATTTTCTTCAGTGGCTGTACAGAGATAGGGCTTAATTACAGTGGATAGCCTTATCTCCCCTCTCTAATCCGCTCTTTGGAGTCTCTCGCGTTCACGCCATCTAGTCGTCGATACCATCAGACTGTTGGCAGAGCCAGACAGAGAAAGTGATCCCCAATTTCTCTGTCACATTAAAGCTTATTCATGAAGTCTCCACTGTGAACCTTAAGAACTCCAAAGCGGGAGGAAAGAAGAGTCGCTGAGTACTGAAAACCTCACCCCCGGTCTGAGGTCATCACCAGCTGGCACATTACCCACTTGTGCTGTTTGTGTCAGCTGGATTGACTGAAAAATGTGTGGTCAAATCTGATCAGATAATGGGCTGAGTTTCATGCCAGGAGCAATTTGTTGCAGATATTCTTGCACTAATGCATCCAATTTGACTGTTTACCACCTCACCGTGAGCAGAAAACTGAGTCTGTGCTGTTTAGTGCGACGTCGACCAAGTGCAGGCAGATAAATGTCTGTTTTGAATTTTTGCTGATCGCTGGTTTCGCTTGATAATTCACAATTAACTGTATTAGATCTCTATTAGAGGGACTAGCTGTTTAATTATTGTAGCTTGATGGAAGATTTCCAGCACACTAATAGTTGCATATATTAAATTAACTTGGAATGAGTGGAAATTTGGCAGTTCAGGCAGACTGCGTTTCAAAATGCCAGAAAGGATTGCGATCAGCTGAGGTGTCTGAGCTGCAGTGATGTAAGACTCGTGATAGACCACTGCAATAAAACAAAAAAATAAAATTGGAGTCAGTGAAATTATATAAAGGGTATATCATTCCTATAAATCCTGCACTAGCACTGAGCAGTTATACGGGGCATAAATCACAGATGCTAAATTACCCGGTAGCATCGGGGATAGATGCAATCTCTCGCTCTCAACATGCTTTGTTTTGCTATCTGCATACATTTGAACATACATAATATATTTATGATCCTTGACTGCACAGTTATTTCTTTTAAAAAATATTAGATTACGTCATTATTATAGGGCTAAAGTTGACTATCGGTTAACTTTTTGATCTTTTTTCTTCTGTTTTGTTCTTAAAATATAGAGAAAATGTGAAATCGGCCACACAGTTGAAGGGAGCGTCTTCAAAGTAGAAATCAGTTTTCACTGATGTTGCAATAGTTGTAGCTTTATCAGCTTGGGTATCTTGCTGGGAAACCTCGGGTCACACGCGTTACTTAGCCCTCGGTGATTGTATTCCTCCTCGCCCACCAGCACAAATGGCCAAACCAAACTCCAACGACTGTACAGGAATGATTTCAGGAATATGCTTTGAGTGTTGAGCCGGCCTCTGAACTCAATCCCAGTCCCACAGAGCATCTGCAGAATGTGCCAGACTATCCATGGCATCCTGCAGATGCCAAGCTGATTTTCCTCCTTCTTTCTGTGGAAGTTCAGGAGAAGCTCAGTATGCTCATTTCTCATGAGGATGGCAGGAGAGGCTGGATGATCGTCTGCGCCATCAGTGCTCGAGTGTGCTGATGTTTGTCAGAGTGGCAGATATCAGAGTTCGTGGATAGTCTATCATCCCAATCTTCAGAGTCACCTCCGTATCCGTTGTTTCCACTGACCGCAGAGGAAAAATGTCAAACCGAATGCACCTCCGATTCCATCGTTCCAGGCACAGCGACAGCTCTACCTGAAACTGACACAACTTCCAGTGCAAATAGACAAGCGAGCTGACTAATTAGAGCAGAGATCCAACACAAATGTTTAATGAAGAGATAATATATTAACACACCAAATCCTGGAGTAATAGGACTACTTTGTCATTTATCTTTTTGTCTTGAAAATGAAACTTTTCCCCGTGCATGTTAAAAGTGTAGACTCACTAATGGGAGTTTTTAATGGAAGTTTTAATAAGTTAAGTTTTCTTTTTACTAGCTGCGGTGTGATTTTCACGCTTTCATGATAAAGTACTCTTCCACTGGTTTTCATTTAGGCGTAAAAGATTAATCAATTTTAAGGCACATTAAGCTCATTTGCTGCTTTTTTTACATTCCATATATTTTCTAAAGATAATTCTGTCGTTAAGCCACCTAGATAACTTTGCTGTTTTTGATTTGATGGTTGTAGATTTGAAAGAAATCCCGTATTTCTGTCACACTCATTAATTCTTACCGCGCATATTTTGGAATAATATTTCCTGTGATAAATGAGGAAATTAAATTCTTATTTTTCTAATAATGGAATTTATAATAATGTCCATTAATGTGGGTCCAGCCGATCTTCTATGACTATGAGCAAACAGCGCAAGCATAATACTGTCAGAGAATGATGAATCCACATGAATTCATATTTCGATATTCCAGCCTAGTACGACTAAGTCTTTGTGGTAGCTCCAGGTTTCTCCTTCTGCTGGATTCTTATTCTTCTATCACGGAGAGATGTCCTGACATTTTTATTTTAGAATTTGCTGTAATAACTCAAAATTCATTGCTCCATCAGTGATTTCAAGGCATCCTGGCCCGCAAGCAGCAAAACTGGCCCAAACCACAATACTACCACCATCATGTTTCACAGATGGGATAAGCTTCTTATCCAGGAACGCAGCGCTTTCCTCTCCCCAAACATAATGCTTCTCTTATAAACCAAAAGTTTTATTTTGGTCTAATCCGTCCACAGAACAAACAGCCTTCAAGCAGCCTTCTGGTTTGTCCGCGTGATCTTCAGCAGACTGCAGATGAGCAGCAGCGCTCTTTTTTAAGAGCAGCTGCTTTCCCCTCGCAGCCATTGTTATCCCGTTGCTCGGCGTTACCCTGATGGCGGACCCGTGAACGTGTGAGAGAAGCGTTTAGCTGCTTAGGAGTTACCCCGGGTTCCTCTGTGACCTTGCAGACTATTACACACCTTGCTCTTGGGTTTATCTTTATTGGTAGACAACTGCTGGAAGAGCTAACGGCACTCCTGAATTTCTTTCATTTGTACACAGTCGGTCTGACTGTGGATTGATGGCATCCTAACGCTTCACAGATGGATTGATAACCTTTTCCTGCCTGATGAGCATCAACAACTCGTTTTCTGAATTCTTTAGAAAGTCCATTTGTTCATGCCATGATTCCACAAATGTGTGTTTTAAAGATAAGACTTCTTTTGAATAACATGAACACCTGCTTGTCATCCTAATTATTAAAAAAATACATTTATTTTTTTAAAGCATCTCACAGCTAATTGCTACAGTAATGGTGTCTTATTGTAATTCTAGGCCTAATTTTTGATTAAATCTTACCAAACAGTAATGCGAACATCCTCGTTCCTAAAATGCAATCAGTATTCAAAGGAGGGAGCTGATTTGTGCTAACTGAATACTATATGTCAGCACCTGATGTTATGGTGATGGTAATAGCACTGTCAAGTTTGACAATGTGGAGAAAGCAATACCGTCATTCCCCATATTCACTTTTGAAAATCTCATTTTGCTTTCATCTCTTCACTAACACAGAGCTGTCAACATATAATTCAATGAGTGTCACCACTGCGCTTGAACGTTTCTTTATCTCTCTTGCCAAAGCTGCTCGTACCATCCGGCATGACTTTACTTTCTGTTGTGTTTAAAACGTGTTGTGGCCACTTTGGTTGTGATTGTAGTTAATTAGAATGTGATAGGCAATCTCATCTTTTGTAGAGCTTTTGTTAAAGGTCTCGGATTGTGGGGGACATTTGATCTGAATGTGGTGTTTTGATGTTTACAGCAATACCTCCGCGTAACGGCCGTCTTCAGTTAAGCTTGTGGATGGAATGGGCTGTCAGAATAGAGGAAATTGAAACCAGTCGGTATCTTGGGCATTGTGAGAACACTGTTCAAAACACAAACACCACCTAAACCGTCCTTGAAAGGATGTATACCGCACCGCACATACCTAACACTGATTTGAACGCACCTGAAGAAGAAGCGGCCATTTAAAGGGTTTCAACCACAGTTGAGATGAGCTTGGCTCAAACTGATCCCAGCAGCAAACCACCAACAAATCCCCCAAAAGGCCAAACCAGGCGATAAATTTAATCTTGTTGGCTAATAATTTCTCTGTTGTCTAATAAAGCCTACAGCACCACTGTACTCCAAAATCTATTACTGTAAATCTTCTGGCTGCTGTATTTTCACAAAACATTCACTGTAGTTTGAATTGATTACTTTGAATGTACATATTTGCCATAATCCGTTGCTCCCAAGCAGTAACTTAGGTGGAAGAATAAAACCAACACATTACCTCACATGACCACTGAGTCAGTGCCCAAAGATTCCTCCCACAGTCCAAAGACAGTTAGTGGGGATAGGTTAATTGGAAAAATGCCCACGGAGTGAATGTGAGTGTGAATGGTTGTCTGTGTCAGCCCTGCAACAGGCTGGCAACTTGTCCAGGGTGTACACTGCCTCTCCTCAAGATTCAAAGCGTTATTGTCATGTGTGCAAAGAAAAGGCATTTCTCTGTACAATGAAATTCTTTCTCTGCTGTCCACATGCAGATGCCGGTTAATATGTACACATAGCATTGATCAATAAGTGGAGACAAAAATAAAATAAAATGAAGTGTTAAATCCAAATTGTCACTAGGTGTGAATGTGCGAATGAATGTGAGTGCGAATGGTTGTCTGTCCCTGTGTGTTGGCCCTGCGACAGACTGGCGACCTGTCCAGGGTGTACCCCGCCTCTCGCCCTATGACAGCTGGGATAGGCTCCAGCGCCCCCCGCGACCCTGAAAAGGATAAGCGGAAGCGAATGGATGGATGGATGGATGGAAGTGTTAAATAATTTATGTGCAAAAGATGCTAGAGCTTAATATTCTGGTTTAATATGTGAGATGACCTGATTGCAAAAATTATTATGACTGTAAGACAGCTGGGATAGGCTCTAGCGCCCCCCACGACCCTGAAAAAGAATAAGCAGAACGGATGGAGATGGATGCGATGGATGATGCATGATGGGATGTGGATGGATGTGATGGATGCGATGGATGGATGATGGATGGATGGATGGATGCAGATGGATGCATGGATGGATGGATGAGATGGATGATGAGATGGATGATGGATGCGCATAGATGAGGATGGATGCGATGGATGGATGATGGATGCATGGATGGATGGATGGATGGATGGATGGATGGATGAGATGTTGATGGATGGATGGATGGATGTTGGATGGATGGGATGGATGGATCAGGATGGATGGGATGGATATGCATGGATGGGATGGTACATGGATGGATGGATGGATGGCATGGATGGATTGGGAGGATGGATGGATGCGATGGATCTGATGGATGGTGATGGATGGATGCGATGATGGATGGATGATGATGATGGATGGATGTCATGGATGATGGATGGATGCATTGATGGATGTTTGGATGGGTGCAGATGGATGGATGTTTGGATGGGTGCATGGATGGATGTTTGGATGGGTGCATGGATGGATGGACAGCATCCGGGTACAAAGAAATCAGTTTTGGTCTTCATAGCTACGGTTGCACATTGGTCCACAGATCCACTCTGGTGTTGTACACATGCAAAGTTTTACAAGATCAAATGTGTCATTGAACAAAGTTTTATGTTCCCAACTATTTTTTTTTAAACTACGTTAGCAATTGCATGCTATTAAAGCGAGAAGCGGAGGCATCAAATGTGCTATATAGTCATATCAGAAAATCAGTTATGTCAGTAAAGAGCATTCATGAAGAAAAGGCGTCATTTTCTACTATTTATTCTTTCTGAGCTGGGATTTATTACACAACAGGAATGCAGACTTAATGGGCGACTTGTGAGCGGCACAGATACTGCAAGCCTGGAGCCAACGCGGCCAGTGTGAACTTTGACCTGGGATTGTTTGTCACCTGCTGTTTTCAAAGTAGAGCGTTAGCTTTGAAACTATGGAGAGACGGACAAAGACTCTCTCGCCTTTTCATGGGATTTGCTGACTGCATAGAAACGGCACCAATCCGTCCAAAAGCAGACATCAGTTAATAAAATCCTTTTCCAGATAGGCATTTTTTAATCTTCAGACAGGATTTGAGTCATCTGTTTAATCTGTTTCTCTGTAAAATGCCAATTTTTTTGTCTTCTCCCCTCTTTGCCAGAGATCTAAAGATTCTACCGGATCATTTACATACAAAAGGATGATCCCTCTTTCTCAGACCTACAAGTGATGGGAATTATCCGGTGTAGTGCTGCTTGTGTTGTTGACTTGTTTTACGATAAGACGTGTGAACAACACTTCAGTTGTTTCCAAGCAGGCCGACACCGCAGTCATTTTCATCAGCACTCTTGTTCAGGTAATGTTCCTTCAGGCTCGCTGATTTCAGGGCTTATCTTGTTAAGAGCCCCCTGCTTCGCCACAGATCTGCTCGGCTGTCAGAGCCGGGGCCCACACATTTCGGGACTATTATTGGTGATTGTAGGATGACACTAATTAAAGTCATTGATGTTTAAAATCAAGCTCCGCACGTCTCGCTTGTTTTGTCACAAAAAGCTCCGATAGCTTCTCAACGTGGCCCCGTCATGTAAGCTATCATGCTATTTGTTTTCAAGCCATGTGGAGAAACTAGCACGTGTGTGTCACCTCATTAAAAAAAAGCACACACCTCAAGATGGGAGAGAGCTCTGCTTGAGGTGTTTACATTTCGTTTTTAGCACTGGGCTCAGGCTCACTGAGTCTAAATTTAATCTAATATTTATAATAATGGAGCAAAACCAAAAACTCAGACTATTTATACCTCGTCTTCCTTCTCCCCCAACTGACTCCAGTGACATAATTTGTGCTAGATTCATTATTTGAAATGCTAAGTGGTATACAAAGTCAGATTCCTAACAAATTCAGTCTGTGAAAACTGAGTTGAATGTGCAACTCTCTCAAGTGTTTATGGTAAATAATATTGGTGTTATAATACCTCATATTTTCCATCTCTTTGATGGGGCCTCTATAAAGTCTGTATAAGTCTATAAATAATGTTCACAGCATATGAATCCAATAAGAGTGAATTAAGGCAGTTAAGTAAGGTTGTTTTCAAATGTTGCTTAATCCTTGGACGTTTCCAAACCCAAATATTTGCTGCATTTACTTTTTATTACAGTAAATCAGTGCTTTCTAAATGGTAATGCAGTACTTATATTAAGTACTAGTATTAATTAGTTTTAATTACTCAGAGAAAGTGTGTGTTACACTACTCGCTACATTATATATTACACTATAAATGCACAGTTAACAATATAAATTGAGGCTGCAATTTCATGCACCAACACAAACATGAAGAGGTAGAAATGGATGCTGGAAGCTTATCACTGGCTTTGTTAGCTGTGCAGTGTCTGGCTGCTGGGCTGAGGTCAGCATACAGTCAACACTAACATCCCTCTGGTTTCTTGGCTAGCTTAGTGTTAGCATGCTATCTGCGCAGGTGTTTGCAAAGTTGTGTTAGCAGTACAATGCATTTGTTTCTATCCTGGAGGCAGTTTGCTCTTTTCCTTTGTCCTCTTGTCCTTGTTTAATAAAAATAAAAGTAGTGTCTGCATCTCTGCTGTGGACCGCTCCATCGTGTTCCCTTTTCCAACACATGAACTGAAATCAGCTGATTGTAGCAGGGCGCCTGGACTCCACCCAGCATCCAGACAACTTAGAACTTTGGTTCTGTAACAATAAATTGTTACATCGTTACATGACTTATGTGATGTTATTAAAGTAACATGTTATTGTAACAATATGCGCAGTTACATCTAGCACTGATTGTGTCAAAATTGCCAACCTTCTTTCTATCCACTGATTTAAATAGCTGGTAACTGGAGCTTTTTTTTTCTTTTTCTGTTTTTGTGGTAACTTGAGCTCCTAGCGCTTCATCTTTACCATCAGTTTTAGTCTTGAAAATATCCACTGATGGACACTGGACAAACCAATGAAAAGGAGAAGGTGGTTGTTGGCTCCCTAACCTGTCAGCCTTGCAGATTTAATCAGCGACTTGTTTTTGAGAAATTTGACAGGTTTGCCAAAGTAGCTTCTGTGCTTTGTATTTTTGGTTTGGAAACCTGAAGCACACGGAGGACAGGCAGTGACTTGCCCTTACATCTAATCAAGTGCAGAAAGGTACATAATGGTCTTGCTGAAGGAGAGCGTGTCAATTATTCATCAGCTGGCTCTGGCCTGTGAATTTAATCTTTGTTTTACAGTATTTTCAGTTATTTCATGTGTTCTGTAAACTGTGCTGGCATTCAGGAAAAAGGTGCGCCTGCCTCTGCAGAAAATGAAAGTAATACATTTATTAAACAAAAGCTCAAATCAAATATCAAAGAATGGCAGACTTTGAGAACCTCTTTTATTTGATAATGATCCAGTATCCAGTGCAGAGACAACAGCAGCTTTTTAAAAAAATGTATTTATTATATTTTCATACCCTTTAAAAAAAAATTCATATATGTTTGACATCTAGTTTTGGGTTACCCATGTAGATATAGCTTGGACATATACACCATTCAGTGACAATATTAAAACCACCTGTATAATATTAGGTAGATCTCCAAAACAGACTCTGTTGGATGTTGTACACAACATCTGGAGGTATCCTGGGGTGTCTGGCACCAGGACTGCAGATCCTCTGGGCCCTGAGGGTTTCTGTGAACCAGCTTTGTACCGGTGCATCCCACAGGCGTACGGATTAGCAACTGGGGGTGTTTGGAGGCTACGTACACCTACTGGTTATGTTCCTCGAGCCATTATTGAGCTCTTGCGGTTTTGCTAGATTTGTCCCGCTTGGGGGGGGGCTGTTGCTGCGGACGAGCACTATTGCTATGGGTGGGGTATGAGGGATGTTCAAAGCAGCATCGGCATGAATGCCAAGACCCGAGTTTTCCCACAAGAGTCTTACATTGTAATGATTAATGTTATTCACTTCCCTTGTCAGTGGTTTTAGAGTTGTGGCTGAAGGATGTATGTAGACTTGAAAACTCCCAGGGAACAGGGAAAAAGTGTGACACTGCAGTGGAAGGAGCGCTAGTAATCCAGCCTTATTTGTTTAAGTCTGACTGTCCTGATAGCGAATACATGCACACCCTCAAAGTGTAATGCATAAACATTTCACAGCAAAACAAATAAATTAAATCTGCTCAGAAGGAAAACATATGTGCTAACTACAGTCTCTGCTGAATTGTCTTTTTTGTGGCTTTTCAGTAACTAGGTCACTGCAGTGCATGTAAACTTGTCTGATTTCCAATGCAACCGGTTTTGTGAATGTAATTTGCTCGCTTCCTCGTGCGGTTAGCACAGGAGCAGCACAAGGCTGATAACTAGTAACCAACTAATTTATTCTGTTATTGGTAGAAATTAACACAAGATAAGACATTTTATTGAATACATTAATCAATACGATTTTCAATTAGCTCCTCAGAATCACTCAAATTACCTTGCTGAAATGACTTGAGGGTCCAATTCCACTCAAGGACCCTCATTTGAATAACCCTGCCTCGGGGTGTAATGAATTGACAGCCTTTTGATATGAAACGTATGCTTCAGTAGCTGCGTATCAGCCCTCGCCTCCTTGTTGCTGAAATGGTTTTTACGGATGCTCCGAGCATGTTCCACCTTTATTCACGGCCATAGCATCTGGCTGGCAGCCACATCCAGCTGACCCACCCCCTGCTTAAGATGCACTGGAGCCTCTGTGGGTTAGGAGGGCCAGCTCTATCAATCTGCTCCCTTCCGGCCCCCACGTTCCCCAGTGTGGTTAATCACTGCCACTAATTAGTGCTAATTACTCATTGCTGCCCGGGAGAGCCCCCCTCGCTGGCTCACGCTGATCTGAAGGTCCTCCATGGCACCCTGCTGTTTGCCATTCCTTGGGTACAGGACGAGGCGCAGGTACGTGGGAGGTGCTGAGGGGAAGGGGGAGGTTATTGAAAAGCTCATCTCCTCTAATTCAGCTTTTTTTTTATTTTCGGGGAATCAAACACATCCCTGGGTTTTAGCCTTCAGCAGCTACAGGTAGAAGGGTACCTCCCTGTGGGCCTGCAGCTGAGCAGACTGGTTTGTGCTGGTCTGCTTTGGTCTGGCTGTTGGCCTTGTCTTCATGCACAGGGCTGGCCAGGCTTAATGAGCCAGCACCTTTTTGCTCCCACCGCCATTAATTGTCTGCGGCCATGGTTCTGCGGGCTACATTGTGTTTGGTTCTTTTCTCTCAGTAATTTTGCTTTAATAGATTCAATTTGCTTTCATTTGCTTTGTATTGATTTATTTGTCCAGCTTTGTCTTGTCAACCATAGAAACCTATAATTTCTCACAAAAGTTTGGGGCAAAAAGGCAGAGAAAAAAAGCTCATTTAATTTGCTAATATCGAGCGAATTATTTTAAAAAAGAGAAATGACAAATGATGTTGATATGGCGTGGACGTGAAGCGAGGCTTGACTAAGGCTGAACTCATTTCTCGGAGGCGAGAAAAGTGCATAAAAATATTGCAAATTCCAGACGTGACACAAAGAGTGAAGCTTATTAACAGACCTGGAGGTTGTTAAGTCTGACAATCATGTAGCTAAATGGTATCATTGGATCTGTCAGCTTTTTAGCGGTCAAAAAAAAGAAAAGAAAAAACTCAGTAATGGCTGGTGATGAAAGGTGAGTGTGTCATGTCAGCCGTAAATAATTTCTGATGGAAATGATTACATTGATATTTGGAAGGGCCTTTCAGACAAAGGGGTTGAGGATGTGTCCAAAATAGATTCCTTTAGCCTCTGCCAGAGTGCAGCACCGTGTGTCACCAGGAATCAGCGTGAGGCGAAAGGCTTTACCTCTTGCTGACCTTCAAATGTGAAGCAGCAGTAACTGTGACAGGTGAAACAGCTGCAGTCATAACACACAAACTGTTACACGAGTGGATGTGTGTACCCCAGAACATTTGGAAAGGATGCTTTTTTAAAAAACTTTATAAAGAAATACCTCATAGAATTAAAGCAACAGACAGACAAACTACTTTCTTAAATGGGCACTTAACACCAGAATCAGATTTACAGATGTTTGTCTTGTGGAGCTCTAAAGCCATCTAGAGTATTTTGGAGTCAGTCGCACAATTTCAGAGCAATCGGCTGTCAAGGTGTCTGCCTTGGAGATGTCTGCCCTCAGCTGATGTCATGAAACTAAATAGCACTTGCTAAAGGGACAAAGAACACATCTGAACCCTCAGCAGCAGCAGCAGCAGCATCCTTGTCCTGGGCGATCTCATGTAGGAACTATTTTCTACCAAACGTACTCCACCAACCAGCATTCTGCACAAGTGTATCCATCCACCAGTGATGACAGGCCCATCCATCCTAATTGCAAGATTTTGCTGTCATCCCTCTTTAGTTGAGCTGAGATGTTAGCTAGCTGCTAACTTCCTTTGGTTGCTAAATGTAAATCTGTAGATGTTAAAAAAACAGCTCCAAACATCATTCATGAACTTTTCTTTTCAGTCACGATTCCTGGGAAGAGAAACTGCTGCCATTTTTGCCCTACAAGGCAAATATTAGTTTCAGTATCTCTAAGACAAGGCAGACATCTCGCTAATCTAAAATTAAAATAGTAGCTCCAAAAGTGGGCGAAGCACATCAAAAATATTTAAATGAATAAATGATACTACAGGCCAGAGGGGAAAAAACTATCAATTTTTTTTTTAACTTTAAAATTAACAGAACTGAAATTATATCAGTATACGTAATTCCTTCAGTATTAGGTATGTATTTTTAATGGCTGAGTCACATTAGAGTAAAAACAGAATGTCAACCTCTTTAGGAAAAATCAGCTCTTGCCAGCGATTCACAGAAGTTTTTGTAGCAGTTTGTGACAAACACAAATGATCAGTGTACAAAACCCTCAACCTCTGGATGTTTGTTGTAATTGCACAGGTTGGCTGATGGGAGGCAACCTGTCTCCAAACAACAACGGGCCAACTTGGTGTGTCTTCGTTCACTCTGAGCCGCTTTGAAGGTTTGCAAATAATTGTCATCTAATTTAGAAATGCAGACAGAACAAAGAGGATTGCAGTGTGAGCAAAGTGTCTCTTTGCAATTGCGTACTCAACTCAAATGGTTGCCAACTGGTTGCATTCAGGTCATATCCCTTATATAAAAACTTGTGCAGCCAGAACCTCACCAATCAGATCGATGAGGTTCAGTAGTTCATGTGAATTTGTTTTTAATGTGAAGCAACAGATGGCAACGTTTTTTCCATTTTCACTATTTTATTACCACAAATAGATTGCATGTAATTGCCAGTTTGACCCCCTTCAATCACACACTGACAGCAGACTGACTCCATCTTATTGCCGTCTTGACGCACCTGGTCCCGTCTTTGAAGCAACATTTTCCAAGGCAACAAATTCCGTCGCAATTGCAAGCGGTCGCAATAATTTTCGACTGCTTTCCCTAGTGTGACTTTAGCATAATGTCCCTGGAACATTTCACCGATTTGAATAAGCTTAATAAAAGTCACTTAAAGCATTGAGTCGGGTCAAAACACAAGGAGGAAAGGAGGAGATTGGCAGAAGCTGAAATCTTTTTCGCTCGTGTTCACTCAGCTGCTGAACTGAGCTGACCAGATCTCTCTTGTTGAAGCATTTCTTATCTTTGTGATGTTTGCCGCCAAGGCCAAATCAAAGCTATGCAGGAAGGTTAGACCATGAATAGAAAACACTGTTTATGTCTCCGTCATTACTTTCGGGTGAATAACAGTACTTTTGAAAGGAATCTCAGCCTCTCAAAGAAAAGTGTCAGTATCTGAAACGTCTTCAGGCAGGATTGTAAACTTCACGCTGTTGCACAGACTTTACACAAATGAAACGGTCACACTCTTTTCAAACGTCAATACCCAGATGGAGTTTTATTTTTCTGATGACAGAAATGCGAAATTAAACGATGGTTAATGGGTGTTTTTCAGACGATCTCCTTCAAGCATGTTAACAGCAAAATATGTCATAAAGATGTATATTTTTTATTAATAGGAACAGGATACATTTCAAGACAAAAATGATTTAAACTAACAGCCTGAGTCGTTCAGACATGTGTGATTTATATGTTAATGTTTTTATTGGTTTATTGTGACATGCCAACACAGCTGATGTTAACAGCAATGGTGGGCACAAGGTGGGTATTTACAACACAAGCCGAGACACTGCAGGTCGTTGCTTATGATCTATGACTATTACAGGTTTATTAAGGTGCCTGCTTATTTCTGCAAGGAGAAATCCACAGATGTAACAAGTTATATGCATTTTAAATCAAATCAGCCATGGAAAGGCTTCCTTAACTGTCGTGATTAGTAGGAATACCATCGAAGTGTCAATATTCAATCAAGTGATGCTAAAAAGTAACCAAATTGTTACCAAAGTGTCATGTTTTTGTCATATCTTATAAGAAAAAGACATGAAATTTATGTACAATACCTCTTAGTTTGTCTTCTGTCATTTAATTGTTTGTCGGTAACTTGATTAAACTGGTGCAGAATGAGTGGCTGTGTGGTCTTCATCAGAAGTGAAGGTTATAAAACTTATGAAAATACATTTAAAAGTGCCAAATTTGTGTCCTCCATAAATTCTGGAGGACAAAACTATCCCGTTGGCCAGATTAGTCTTTGCTGAATCTGGACCACGGGCTTTATGTTTGACACCCCTGAATTATATGATAATTGTTAAAATGAACACATATGCCCAGATGAGACTTAAGATCATAACATCACCGTCACAGGGCAGTATTATACTCTTTCTTATGGTGAATCTTCTGGCAGAAAAATAAGCCTTGACTGACCATATAAATGGGGAAAATGCATCAAATATACAGTTGTGTTATTAGATTACAATGCATTATTAAAGTGAACTTCTTGGACTCTACTAATGTAATTTAGCATCTTTCACAGTTCAGAATGGGCAATAATGCTGCATAATAGTGCTTTAGACCCCATTTCCTGAGCCCCCCCACCACTAAAGTCCCCTTTTTAATAATTAGCTGCTCATTTTTCGACTTTCACAAATTGAATCGGGTGCTTGTGTGCATCGCCTGCTGCCTAACAAACCTTAAGTCTGCAACAAATAATTTCTTATTCTTGATCAGGACTGACATCCTCTCCATCCACTAAGTGTTTGAACTCTAATTCAGTCTAATGTCCCATACAAGAGTGGACATCACAAACATCCACAGTGACAAACAATACAGCCGGAAACTTTGGCCAACAGCCATTTGCTCTGATTATTAATGACACGGGACAATAATATTAGTGATATAATAATTCTTGCAGCGTGCAGCTGTCACCCTCTTTCCTTTTTGGAACAGCTTTGTCTTTTAGCATTAGCCTAGCAGCCCAACGTCATGCAGGGCTCTAATAATGAAAAGGTCCTCTGCATATAACAAATTACAGTTTACACGTTATATATGACATGTTTCTGTCATAGATGCAGTTTACATGTATCACAGAACATGACAGTACAATGTAATTTCTGTATCTTTGTAACTATTTTTATTTTATTTTTTATGATCGTGTGTACGTTTTTTACAAATTACATGACGTAATCCAATTAAGTAAAAGTGGCCTAATCACGATGGACAAACTACTGGGTCACCTGCAGGAGCTGCTTGACCGAAATCCACACCACGAGGCTCCCAGCACAGTTTTTGTGCTGATGTTAATGCCAGAGGAGTCTGCAGTTCTTGGTGGGGCGTTGGCAATTTTTACACACTATGTGCTTCAAAACTCAGCAACTTTGTGAAGTCAGACAATTCATGGCTGAGTGTCTATGATTCCTACATGCTTCCACTTTCCAATTCCACTTACAGCTGATTATGGAATTTCTACGAAGGATGAAATTTTAAAAGCTCATTTGTTTTGTGTGTTTTTTCTTCCTTTATATTGTACTTTTTGTGTCATACTTTCCAATTTCCTTAAATAAAGAAGTTTAGTCTTTTCCACCCTTTGTGATTTGCTTGAGTTAAGTTATTGTTTAAATGAGCATAAATAGTGAGAAATTTCCCAGGAGGTTTGAAGTACCTACTTTGTAATGTATCTCTTCTTTTCTTGAGTATTTATTTTTCCGAAAACTTTTTACATTTACTCCTTACCTTTTAACAGAATTATCTATATTTTCTATTGCTTACATTTTCAAAGCAAGCTCGGTACTTCAGGTTTAGGACATTTGAGGGGAGTTATTTCAAACCGATTTGAGCCTAAACAGTAACACATGTAATGCACTTTCTATAGGTGTACCAATCACCAGGGGTCACTGGATAAAAAGAGATATAATACCATATCAGTGGTTAAAATGCGCCTTTTCTTTTGGTCAACGGTGGAACGAGTGCAGGTGTCCATACGTCGTGATTCCGGTACTTCATCATTTAGCTCGTCCTACAGAAGAGCAGCGAGCATAAAGGGATGTTTTTTTTTTAAGTGAAAGGTAATTTTGAATGCAACGTTTCTAACAGCTCAACAAACATCAACGCAGACTGTGTGTGTGCAGTTTGTCATAGGCTGTGCCTGCTAGCTAAAGGTCCAGCAGTGCAAGCTAACTTCACTCAGAGACGAAGAAGAGAGGTTAAATTTAAAGGTAAAGACTGCCTTGTGGTGTTTTAAAGTAAAACTTTAAAGAACATGTGGGTTCCTCTTTGTGAAATCATATATTGGATCTGTATTTGTTGTCAAGTTGTGTATTTTCGTCATGTGAAACGTTCTGGAAAACAAGCTAAGTATGCTAACTTTGTTTTGCTTAAAGGTTGCATGACATTGCAGTTTAGTGCAGGATAAACAGGTTAGCTTTACATACTCTGACAGATTAAAATTAAAACCTTCATACCGTCCAGTATAAAGACAGTATAGCACAGTAAGTTCTGCTTTTATAATAATTTCCTCTTCCGTAAACCTAAATACTAAAAACCTAAAATGTATGAATAATAGTAATTTGCATGCATTTAACATACATCGGTAATTAGCATTCCTGTAGGTTCTTCAGCTTTAAGAAATCATTTCTAATTATTTTAATTAGAAGAGAATCAGGCTTGTTTCACAAGCAGATTCCCTCCAAAATAAGGAACAGGTGGTTTCATGAATTTTATCAATGGGTTTCCTACAGAGATGATTTCCTTTGTTAGGAAATAAACATCAAGATTTTGGGCTAATGGGCTAATTAATCAAAGTTGTCATGGTTACAATCAAAACAAAAATTGTGGTTTTGAGTTTCAGGGAATGATCACTTTCACAGACAGCAGAAAATCGTGTTGGAAACAGGACAGGAACATCTGTCTCCTGTGTTGAAATTCTGCATTTCGGTGACCCATCCATCCGTTTCTCTGCGGACCGGGTTTTGTCTTGTTTTTCTTTGGAGAACAGTCTCCTCTGAGCCTGTGCAAAGATGGAAAACAATGAACCATGTGAGCACGAGCAGCTGTGATTCAGTCGGCAGCAGAAAAAGATTACAACAATGTGTAGCGCTGCATTTTTGTTCAGGTCTGTGCAGTTTTCTCCACCGCGACGTAGTTCTTATGCGTTGTTTCCACGTGACGCTGCTGATAATTGTGCTACCTTCTATAAAATATAATTTTTGCTTTGATTACATATACTCCAATTTTAATTAACTATACTTTCAATGCACTGAGATTCAGATCCTCATCCTGCAAGAGGAGGGCAGCCTTTCCACAACGAGCTGTTACTCTGCAGCCGTGTTCACAACAGCACTTGTTCATGCAGAAGTTGTTGCTTTTTCTTCTTCATGAATTCCTTACGGTGGTTCTTCAAACTGAGACAAAGCATTTTTTTTCCTTCTGAATGAATCTTGCTCAGCGGCAGATACGAAGCCTCTTTACAGTTTGAAAAGACATTTATTTCTTGTCAGTATGCCTCCCTTGGAAGTGAATTCATCTTTCCAATAAGATGAATCCCCTCTGCACAAACTTTGTTCATTAAACCTCTGAGATTCATTCAGGTTTATTTTTAGTGAGAGGCATTCATCGTTATAGCTGTGTTGATTTTCCACACAGTCTAGAGGGTTTATTCTGTTGCTGCTGGTGCACCAGTAATATGTTTCCTTGGAGCAAACACGAGTGAGATGAGGTTAGAGGTGATCTCCTCAATAGTGGCATTAAAAGAGCTTAAAATTCAGGGACAGGGACATGAATGTCATCGCTGCACAGCTGGCATGCTTTTGTCAGTCACCTTTCAAAGGAATTTTTGGTATTCATTGATTCAGCTGTTCTCCTGGTCTGTGACAACATCAGGCCTGTTGAGGTCAAACATCTTATTTTTTAAAGTGCTTTCAAAAGACAAAAAAACATTTCAAAATTGAATTTCATTAGTTTTGCAAAATTACAGCACAAATTGACTGTTTTACCAAAAAGAGTTAGGAGGAAAAAACAGAAAGCAGCAGACCGCCTGCGCCAACTTTTCAGCTGCAAAGGATCTTCTTTCCTCATTTGGAATAGCTATTGATAAACAAAAGCTCACCCTTATAAAACCCGCCAAATCTGCGCTTTGTTTAGGGAAGTCTTTGGGAGGATTTGTCTGTAGGATAGGCTAATTTGTTTGCTTTGTGTTACATTTCCCCTTCACTCTAAACCCAAAATACTTTCTCATAATTAAGAAACAGCAGGTGTCCAATTAAGATACTCTATTCGTAAATAATTTTTTGTCACTACACTGGTAAATTATCTGCATGCAAATGTGTGCAGATTAGAAAAAGCTACCCCATCCAAGAATTGGCTCAAAGGAGGAAAAAAGGACACAACTCTTCACGTTACACCTGCCTTTCCACTGTTTGCATTTGTAAATTGGAAATAATATTGCTGCATAAATGCCACAAATGTCACAGACACGGCACACTTCAAAGCGCAATCTGTTGCATTTCACCAACTCTTAATTGACCTTTTGTTCTCTGCCCCCTTTTTCGTCTCCCTCTTATTTCTCAATTCACAAGAAATAAAGCTATAATCCTGAGGCAAAAAGTCCTGTAAAGCCAAACCTAAAGGCCATTCTTATTCATTAGACAAGCTTGCAGTGTTGTTGGCTGTCACTGCCACCGAGGGGCTTGTCCATGGCCGCGGCCGACATCTGTTGGCATAATGTAGCGTCCAGGGCTCTGATAGGCAACGGGAGCTGATTTATAAGGTTCTCTGTTTAAGTGGGTGTCTTAAGGTAATTATAAACCGGTGGGGGGGTTGCTACTAATTGCACCTTCCCTGATCTGTAATGAAGGCCAACCAGCATGAATGAGTCCATCCTGTGCGACTCAGGCAGTGCAAGAGCGAGGGCAGCTGAGCTTGACCAGTTAGTGTTGGTTTAGCTCTGGGCTGGAGCTCCTCACCTGCTGTTATGCCTCGTCTTCAGCCAATTTCTCTTGAGTAATTAACTGTGATGCCACATATGGTGCAATGGTGGAAAATCTGATCGCTGGCGGATGCAGAGGAGTCGAAGAGAAAAACCCAATGCGAGGAACCCCGCGGTGACCAAAGCTCCAAACACTGAGTGTGAGCATAAATGGGACGACTGGAAAATTCTTTTGACATGCACAATTAAAAACAAATGTTGTTTCCACATGACATAAATGAGCGTAATTAATCACTCAACAAATGAATTATTAGGAAGATTAGAAAATTAGGTAGATTAAGTACACCAATGAGGCTTGAATTATTAACAGTATTTGTAGCAGTTGATTAAGATATTGCATAGAAGGAGGTCTTTGTGGGCAGCGTATGACAAAGTAATTAGTTTGAGTTTAACATGTGCTATGTATATAAGATCATATAGCCAACATGACATGAGGAAATCTTATACCATTACTTCTCACTTTAATAAACTTCCATAAACTCTACAAATAAGCATCATAACTTATAGCAGGTTCAAACTTGGTGCTTCCAGGCTATTAGTCCATCGCTCCCTGGAAGTGCTGACCGGTTTCACTTGTGCCTTCTCTGCAGGTGTTACCTAAAAAAAAAAGCTACCTATGTGCCAGCACACCGTAGTACAAAAACACACCTCAATTCACACTCCTCTCACCTCAAAACCTTCGGTGGAGTGGATCAAGGAATATGAGAAAAGCTGCCAGACATTCACCTGGGCTCCAAACTCCCCAGATCCCAATCTGACCAACAACAACAGGACATGCTCAACAAAACCAGTCGACAGAGGCCCAGCTTAGCAACTCACGGGACCTGAAGACTGTGCTGCCAAACACAAGAATTAAGTGTTTGTTTTAGGTTTACTAAAAGATTTGATTTTTTTACACAAAGCTTAGGTGAAGAACTTTTCCTTTTCGACCCTTTCATCAGTCACGCTGGCAAAATGTAGTTCTGGAGTGGTTGGAGACTGGGGCATGACCAAAAATATGTTCATGCAGTCTGTTTGTGAGAGTGCTTCCATTAATTGTGATAATTTGGTGAAAACAACAAATCTGTTGGTGTCTGCATGAATAGAAATTCTCGCAGTTATTTGCAAACCTTCGCCAGTCTGTCTGAGAGCAATTGCCATCAGTCCCAATCAGACGGTGATTATTTGGAGACAGGTTGCCTGACCTGTGCAATCGCTTTGACTAAAACTGGTTACGAATCCTTACTTTTTACAGATGTTTGTGCTCAAGTTTAGGTCTGTTTGTCTATACAGACTTTTTCTTAATGCAGTTGTCATGCAGAGTAAACTCTGAGATCAAAATGAGGACTGAGTTTGGTCTTATACCTCTCTTGTGTCTGGTGCTATTGGAAGATGGTCCATTAATGCATTAAAAAGCATGTTGACAGAAACTGTCATTAAGTTGTGCAATATGTAAATGTGATTACAATCTAGCCCTGATCTTAACCACAGCGTTTTAAACTGTGAAACCCGGAGACACGAGGTTTTAATTAAGAGTAAAAATCATGCTCTGGCTGTGATGAGCATGTGCTTCACTTAAAAATGTCCGTAGAGTCAAGTAAAATCATTCCAGACCATGTGCTTAAGTTTGGTTCATAAAAGATGCCAACTTCCTTATTTTTAAATCTCAAATAGACTTGAGCTGACAGCACCTGCCTCTGGAGTTCCATCGATACGTCGCCTGCACAAAATAGGGTTTAGTTAGGAACAGCCGTGGACCCTAAGAGAGCAGAACATCCATTATTCTTGGGTAAGTGACAACCTAATTATCAATGCTGCTTACAAAAAAACCATCATTTTATTGCACTGTTGGTGAATTTCTTATGAAAGTGGCCACAGTCTCTTTGAGAGGTGCCAGAAATTCTTTTATTCCAGGAAAATCTCCAACACTGATATAATATATATTATCCATAATGAGTTAAATTAAATATATACGTGAATGCGAGAGAGCAATTATTTCTTTGAAGTTCCCTCAGATTGAATTACGGCCTGCATGGCTCTGAATGCAAAATGACATTTTAAACACGATGCAGCTACATTTTATATCCTGCAATGTAAAAAGGTTTCAAGCAAAAAAAGCAAAAAGAACTCCGATGCCTTTAATTAATTTTTTTCCAAAGAATATGTGACCTTGGAGAATTATTTTCGTAATAAACGGTTTGTCAAATTATCAAAGAAGCTTAATAGTTCGAGATCAGCGCTGTATGGAACAGTGAGTCATGATGGGGCGCTAAAGCAGGGAGGTGAGGCTGTGTTTAAGCACTGAGTTACAGAGGAAGAGTTTCCGTCAAGTGAGTGACACAAAAGCAAGATTAGGGGATCAAGTGCTGAAAGATGAGAGAGGAATTTAGTGGTATTGACAGCACATTCAAGGGTTTCTGAGAGGAAGAGAAGACAAGAGACAGGGCGATAATTTTAGAGATTTGAAGGGTCAAGATTAAGCTGCCTGATAATAAGCAGAGTGAAATGAACCAATTTTGAAAATATATGCTGATGTAGTGTCGACTGGTGACTGGGGAGTGGGGGGGTTGTCAGTGCTTCCACAAATGACTTGGTATCAGACAACAGGCTTTTGGAAATATTGGATTGTACAGTCAGACTGTTTCACCGCCTGCCGCACTATATTAATGCACAGCTCATATTGGAGCCCGCATTAGGTCTCCCGCGCGCCGCTGTTTCTTCGCGGTAAACGTGAAGGGCCAATAAAGAATCGAGATTTCTCGTGGATGTAATTAGCCAATCGTTTCTAATAGTGTCCATAGCAATGCATTTTCACGGCCGTGTCATTTCAACCTGGCCAATATGCCTTGAAGTGTAATTTCTGCCTGAGCATTTAGACACAGAGCTATCGATTGCATTCGGCGAATGATCTGCTCAGAAACCCATCATCTACTTTAATAATGTCACTCAGCACCACATTCTCCCTGCTTGGTTTCCATTAATAGTCAGCCTACGTGACATTGTCAACATTCACTGCTCAAACAACGGGGTTTTTGAAGCATGGTCGGTTCACAATTGGGTCATTTAATCAATTTATACAATTGAACCTATTTAACATATTGATATGCAGTTACCCTGTAATGTGTGTGGCCTTTTATCCCCTCGAGTGAAACAAACTCCAAGGGAGCTGTTCAGATCTTCTGCCGTTATTTATCATGTGACATTTAGCTGGGCCCTGATGACGGCAGCTCTCCACTTTAATTAAAGGTTCAACCTCTTCACTGGATGACAAATTGACTGGTTTGTGCCTTGGAAAAGTGGAGGAACATGTCTAGTCCACCCTGCTCCTCGCTAACGGTGGGCTAACATCAGGGAGAGAGGTGGAGCTGGCATTTTAGTCGAGTCTTAACTGAGGCGAGGTCAGACAGCGAGCTGCATTATCTACCGCACAGCTCTCGGACTAAATGGAGAATAGACTTAGAGATTTATAAAAGAAAACCCTGAGACAAGTGGAGAAATTTGTTTTCTCCCTCTTTCTGTGTTTTTAAACTTCACATTATTTCCTCTTTTTGCTGTTCTTTTGTTAAGTTTCTTGTGACCTTCTGTTCGTGCAGATGCGAGATCTGCAACTCGGTCGGTAGCGGCAAATGGCTAATGGTCCATCCCCCGGTTATTTTACGGCAGGCTGGAGAATATGTCCACTTTGCATGGTTCCCTTCTTCCATTTTTCAAACTTCGCCTGAGTTGGGGGTGACACAGCTTGAAACAGGTTTCAGGAGAAGCAGCAACACAAATGGAAGAGCAGGCCCAGATGATACAATCACTTTGTTCAGCATGAACACTTCTGCAAACATGTTGTGTGTGGGGGGGAGTTGGGGGTTCTTCGGGGCAGGCGCCAAGGCTTCTGTGTAAGATGAGATGGTGTAAACAGGCAGATTGTCTCTCTTCTCCGCGTTAGCTCCTTGAGATTTCATGCTGGCTGGATTTATAGAGAATCACAGTGCATTGGAATGCGCCTTAGGCTCCACTGGGGCCAGTATCAGAGAGAGTGCAGAGCTGTGAACTTCAGATGATAAACTAAATATAAATCCATAAAAAAAAAAAATATATATATATATATATATATTTTACGATCTTAAAAATAGAGGCCCATCGTTTTGTTGTGCCTTTCAGATGGGAGTTAATGATACCCACTCTGCCTTCATCTTCATTGTATCTATTCTTTTACTACAATTCCAATTTTATTAGTCTTTTAGCATTAACGTATGAAAGTCGTGTTTGATTGTTGTATAACACTTTATCTCATCTCTCCCTCTTTTTTTCTTTTAACGCACTAGTTTTCTACTTAATTGTGAAACATTGTAGGCTCCATCCACATGGCAGTTGCTGTAGGAATGAAATTAGTATTAATACTACAGGTCATGCGGATGCCCCAATTAACAAGAAACCAGTGGAACGGCATCACTTTTTCAGTTAAGTCTGCACACCAGATAAAATATGCGAAAAACCTTTGAAACCTTGCATCTCAAAAGCGAGGAGAATGACTCATGTTCATTCCGGGCATTGCCACCCCATCTATATGTATTAAAAAAGAAACGCTGGGTAATGTAGAGGGTAGTAATGCATGAAGTCTCTGGTGGTGGACTTGTAATACGATGAGAAATAAGACACTAGTTGCACATGTAAGAAACACGAACCACTGAATCTGTTAAAAGTGCGACAGGTGACTGAAAAATGTGACTGATACAATGGTAATTATACATTTTCCAACACTGTAATTTTATGTGGTTCTGCATAGCTATAACCTGAAACATTAGAATATTTTCTCACAAGTCCTAATAGATAAAGGGAGCACAATTAAACAAATGACACATTTATCATGTCCTTTATTTATGGAAATGTGCCCACATGCAGAAGGGAGGAAAGTGAGCATCAGGTGTTCAGTCAGTGGAGTGAAAATCAAGTGTGGGTGGTCTGCTTTATTTAAGTTTAACAACACGTATCTGTCAGAATGTGATCTCCGTAGCCCTTGTTTGTGGAACTGTATCAAAGCATGAAATAATGAGACTTCTCATAAAGTCAGGAAAAGAGCTGTTGATGCTCGTAGGCTAAGACTATTACAGAACTATGCTTAGCGTTTAGATTTCACCAATCCACAGTCGAACAGGTTTCATGCAAATAGACAACTAGTCGTCCAAGAGCAGTTACAGGAACCTTTGTTAGTTATGTAATATTTATGAATGAATTTCGTTATTAAATAAGTGACCACGGTAACATCCGGTTGTTAAATGATGACATATGAACCCTTCTTCCCTTGCAGCCCAGCCCATGCAGCAGTATATTAATGACTAACCTCATATCCGGTTGTTAAGTGATGACGTGACGAATCCTACTTCTGTTTCCAAAACCCCGCAGTCAGGACATGCTATATTGTATTTAGATAGAAGCTAGCGAGCTAACTCCCTGCTAACTTCTAACTCCGTTAAATGTCATAAATTCCGTTTTCATGGATGCCTGGATGTTAAACTCAATTGTTACACCTGGTAGAGCAGAGCGCTGATCGTTTTATTAAAGATGAAAGACTTTAGACAGTTTTTCAACTCTTAGTAATGCCACAGTGATCGTTTGATATATGGACCTGCAGCGGAGTTTAGGCCCAGACACGGCTAGTGACGTCAGACTGAACAACCGGATTGTGGATGGATTATCTCAGTTGTTCTCCTGACTGAAGTTTGGTCCGTTTACAGCATCCTGCCATGCGATTGCATTTGTCCCTAACCATCGGGAACCCTCACGTTAGCTTTTATCGACTGGAAAAATAGCATTCATCCTCCAGCTTCACTGTTTATGTTATGCTAACATAGCTGTTAGCTAGCCACCACGTAGCACATCATTATATACCAGCTAGTCCAACTTCAGTAACCCTGCAAACATCACTGCTGTTTAGTTTTCTGTCTTCATTTATGTTGGAAGTGATAACAGAGCTGTACGTTTTAATTTTTCAGAAATCTCTCAGTCAGAACATGCTATATCATGAAACTAGCAAGCTAACTTCCTGCTAACTTCAAACTCTGTTAAACTTCATAAACACTGTTTTCATAGATGCCTGGATGTTAAACGTAATCATTTCACCTGGTAGAGCAGCAATACTCATAATTTTATTAAAGATGAAAGAATTTAGACAGTTTGTAGCTCTCAGTAATGCCGCAGTGTTCGTTTGACTTTAGGACCTGAAGCCGAGTTTGAACCCGGAAACAATGACGTCATACTTAAAGATTTTGGTCTCATTTTTTTTTTAAAGTGGGTTTACTTCCTCTACTTTTTAAGACTTTTGTTGTGAGTACACTGCTCTTTTAAAAAATTATAGTTGTTAAAAAGTTCTTTAATATTCTATATTTGGTATGTAAAGTTAAATATGTCAGGCCTTTATTGTTCTGTTGGTAATTATAGCTTACGGCTCATGACAATGAAGAATTCTTAAAAGCAGTGCAATCAGTCCTATTTTAAAATCTGCAACTTTACAGCAAAAATAATAGTCTTTACAGGTTCTACAGTCTTTTATTTTTATTTTGTAACTCACTTGTTTAAACTGTATAAAGGCATAAAGTTTTATTCGGGCAGTGTCTACTTCCAGGCAGCGATTGCTGGTACTTGTTTGCTAGGCCTCAGCTCTGTGGTTTCATGTCACTGAATTAGACCAGTCCAAGACGTTTGTGCTCCAGGTTTAGGAAGTGAACTTCTACTATTTTATTTCTCTATTACTTACCTTTTATTAGCAAGTACCCTTATATTTGCTTTGCATTCAGTCTACAAGTTGCATCTTGCTAACAAAGTTTGCTAGTGTTAGCAAACCTTGAAATATGGTAATGGCTTGAGCAAAAAATAGAGACCATAAAAGCCTAGAGTCCCCTTCCAAAATTGGTGGCCACAAACCAAGGGGTGACATTACACTGGCTACAGTCTGAATTTCTATTCAGTTTATTCACTCATCTCCCCCAGAATCAAAGCATAAGTCCCAATAAAAAAATGAAACCCCAAACGATTCTTAACAGTAAAAGGGTAGCGGAGCAGCCAGCTGGTTTCTGCAGTGTCACACCTCTGTTTTTGCTAAATATTGCTTATTCACCAATATTTTTAAGGTGTTTTTTGCAGCAGTTTTGCGTAATAAGATGTGCATTCATAAACAAATACGTTTCAGACTCAAACTGGGTGTTGGCTTTCTCCTTAATGGTTGCTGAAGAAGAGTATTTGATCTCAGTGACAAACATAAGGGTAGAAGGCCATTAAATACACTGGAGAAGCAGGTTTTCCCTCAGCACAGCAGAGTGGACAAGGAATGATCGAGGGGCCGTGGCTCCCTAATGACGGTCCCCTGCAGAAGGGACAGTTGTCTCAGCTATAAGCCCTACTTCCTTGACAGCCCCTGGGATCCCTTTGTCCTGTTGTAAACTATACTGAAGGAAGGACATTTAATTGCCTGGCACACACTAATGAGTTTGCAAACTAATTAAAGGGGGTATATTACGCCCTGTGGAGGCCCACATCACTAAGAAAGCCAGGGACATCTTTAATGAGGAGCCTTGATAACCCTTCAAAGGAGGGATGTGTAGTGTCTGTAATGATGCCCAGGGTAAAGCCGAGCTCAGCCAGGGAAAAGTGTGTGTGTGTGTGTGCGTCCCTCACCTCGGGTGTGTGGAGACTTGCAAGCAGATGCCAAGTGTTTTCAGTCCATCGCCCACAGCTACCTACCTACATGTCCTAATCAAAGAGTTTCACTCTCCTTCCAATAGGTTCAAAGAGACCAGCTCCACCTCTTCTCTCAGTGGGTGGTACACAGAAATTTCTAGGTTGTTTCATTTTCCTGTATTGTATTATTCACCTCGGCATAATCAGGTTTGTTAAGGAATCAGAAGAAGCATTTTAGGAGCATTTTTAAGCGATTTAAATGACCTATATACACAGGAGAATGCAAACGCGCGCGCTCGATGCATAGGCAAGATCTTGGCTCGGTAAGAAAGGCAGAGGCACGAGATGGACAGATGGACTGAATATGCCTTCAGAATCAATGACGGTCGTGATTAGTCCCCATTTTGGAATTCATTAAATTACCCAGGGCGCTTTATGTTTTCAAACAAATTAAGCTCTTTGACTGTTGCTGAGGTTGAGCCGTTGCTCTCCGTCATGTCTGCTCGAGCTCCTGCTGTGGCTCGATGCAGCTGGCAGCCCTTTTCACTGCAAAGTCAGTCCCCCCTCCAGTAAACAAGTGCATTTTTTGTGTGGTCACAATATTTTCCTCCCAGACAGTGACGGCTGTTATTTTGCCCGTGGCTCCTGTCAAAACTAACATGGCTTAATTGACTGCGAGCGAATGAGCTCCTGGATTGATCCTGTCAGGCTCCTCAGGAAGTGATGCTGCTCCATCTGTGAGGCGCAACTCCAGCGACAGCAGCAATCTGTTGCTTGGGAATGAGCCAAGGCTAAAAAAAAAAAAAGAAAAAGTCAAAATTACAGAAAGTACCTCAGGCGCTGTGTATATTCTGATCAGCTGTCAGTGATGACACACTCTGATGCACATGCACGCGGAAATAAGGCGGCAGAGAAGCTCGACAGAGAGACAGATATCCACATATACACAATGTAATTTTTGCATCATGGTTAGCAATGTCACATTCATGGGGGCCTGTGTCTCTCCCTGAAGGTATGGCACAAAATCAGAATGGTCTTGTCTGGCTTGTTAGACATTTGATGTCAGGCGAGGTTGTCCTCGGGGTATATCCAAAACGCGGGCTGTCATCTCTGCCTGCATCGCTGTCATTTGCCCTAAAATTGTGGCATATACTGTCATCTTGGGTTTTTACCTGTAACTCAACTCGGCTAGGCCCAGTCGCGACCCTGAAGCCTTTCACCTCTCCGTCCCTACCTTTCATCTGCCGCTTTTTCTCCTTTTGGTTGGAGATGCTGCATTTCCTCAGCTGAAGTGTGCAATGCAGCAGCTCCTTCTGGCTCGATTAAATATTTAGACGGCTGTCTATGTAGATGGCGGTTCGGAGACATGGAGGAATAATCTGGGAGACAGCTGCTATAGCACATCTGGGTGTCACTGATAGCAGAGGAAGGTGTGCGGCTGGTGTTGCTATGGAGGAGGTAGTCTTAAGAGACACACCTGTCAATCAGCTGGGCGGCACAGGCGCTGAGGCTTTGTAGCGTCCCTCTATGGTGGGCCAGCTCACACAGACTGACACCTGCCAGACTGAGACTGCCATTCATGTCTGAGCCGAATGTGCTTTTTGTTGAGGACAACCACACGATAATGCTGCCACCAGCCACACCGTATACTTTAATAATATATCTGCCTCCACTCTAATCAAGTTAACGTCGCGTTACGAGGACGAGTTCAAAATTAAAGCACCAACTTCTTCCCTTTCGGTGATGCTCCGACTACAGGTAGGAGACATTTTGGGTTTTTAAATAGCGCTGATCCTTGTTTAGGTTTGCTGCTAACAGGGGATAGCTGTAGGTGCAGTGTGTCAGAACATTTGAGGAAGATTGAGTGTGAAAATCCACCCACTCCTTTCCCTCCCCACCCCCCCTGCACTCTTCATCCGCCAGCAGCCTCAAGTTGGAGGCTGCACAGCGGTGCTACGAGGCCGGCTGGCCTGAAAATCACTTTGTGTTCCTCTCCCAGGCACATGCGATATGGATGCGTCTCCGCTCGGCTCAGGCCCTCCCGACACAGTGATTAATGGCACAGGCTTCTCTCCCCATCTCATTCTGTTACTGTCAGAGTTAAGTGGGCCGAAGACAATAATAAACAGTCAGTCTTCTGTGAACCCCCTAACACGATCATTCCTCCCCTCCCGATTCCCCCTTTCCAATGAGGAAAAAGAGGAAGAGAGATGGAGTGAGAGATAGAGGAAGTGTGCGCTCGTGTGTGTGTGTGTGTGCTGCACAAGACAGACAAACGCAGAGTTAAAGACACACAAATAGAGTTCAGTAATGGAAGCGAAAGCCTATATGTCAGTGAATCAGATTGTTCCTCACAAGCAAGTGAAGTTTACAAACTGCTGCCGTCTGATTTCAATCGTAAAAGATAGCAACAGTACGGATGCAGAATTTAACTACAAATGATGTGGATGTAATGTGTACTTACTTTTTTTTAACACATGCATTGTAATTCCCTCTTATCAATCCACGTCATACGAAAATCGATTAGGAGAACCATACATCTCCAATGTAATTACATATAATGTAATTAGATGATAATGCTTTTTATATGCAGATTGATTTAAAGCATCTGCGCCGCCTTACCTCCATTACCTCACAACAGCAACCCCGTGACAGTGAATAAGGACTTGATCTTTGCTGTGATCGTTTAACAACTCAAGCAAGTGTCGTATAGATTTTAATATTGTATGGAATTAAATGAAAGCAAATGAGTCCCAGAGGAGAAAAACTCAGCAGGGTGATCTGCTCAGTATCAATACTGCTTTTCAGGGAGTCGAGGGAACTTGACTCAATGTGAGAAGCATCAGGGGCGGAGAAATCATGAAGAAAAAGGCAACTGAAACACAAGTATGGTTATTAAAAATCTAAAAATTTTATTGAACAATTTGTTCATTTAATACTCAGTGAACCAGTGTAATCTATATGCTGTATATGTCACTTAATTCAATTCAGGATGACCCTGGATTCCCAACCTGCAGGTCTGCACTCCATATATATTCTAAATTATTATTGAGGATAGGGTTACTTCATCCCGGCTCCTTCTTTTCATGCTTATCTGACTTAATTAATATTATGTACTTTGTAGGGTGACTCTGATTTTTGAATAGTAATTAAATTCTATATTAAAAAATAGCTTATGAGAACTTCTCTTGACAGATGGATTCTCCATTGCCTTTACTTGTGTATGGTCATATATAGGCACTTTAACCTCCATCACACCGTGGCAGGTAAATCATTAGAATCAGAATACTTTATTAGTCTAATTATGTGGTTAAGTTGCTCTAAGACGATAACAACAATGCGTTCTTCGAATGTTTTGTTTCAGTCTGTTGTCATTCTGTACGTTTGCTGCTTTTAAATATAATCATTTCACAGTTTTTCACCTTCGTGGTCCTAATGGACTAAAGGATTATGACCTAATTTACAATTTAGCATAAAACTGTAAAGCAGTTAGCACATTTTTTTAATAACACAAGGTTATGTTCATTTATTCATGCATTCTTTAATATTCACTGCATAGTTTCATGTGTTTATGCCTTTGTTGTCAGTGTAAACCATTGATTTACAGTATAGGAAGAAGCTGGTTAAGAAACACGGTGCTGTGAAACAGTGTTGGGCCGCTTTCTGATGTCCTATTGTTTTGCACATTTGTCACTCTTACATGTTTCAGATCATCAAGCAAATTTTAATATTAGACAAAGATAATCTGAGTAAACACAAAATACAGTTTTTAAATGACGACTTCTTTGATTAAGTGAGAAAAATTATCCAAACCTACCTGGTCCTGTGTGAAAAAGTAATTAACCCTCTTGTTAAATCATGAATTAACTGTGATTAACCACATTTTTTGCAAAGCTGTTCAGTTTCACACGCCCGTGTTTGATTACTGTCAGACCTGTTGAATCAAGAAATCACTTAAATAGAACCTGTGTGACAAAGTGAAGCAGGCTACAAGATCTCAAAAAGCTACACGTCATGCCGCGATCTAAAGAAACACCTGAGAAATAAAGTCACCGACAGGTATCAGTCTGGAAAGGGTTACAAAGCCACTCCTAAGGCTGTGGGACTCAAATGAACCACACTGAGATACATCATACAAATGGAGAAAACTTGGAACAGTGGTGAACCTTCCCAGGTTTGACCGGACTACCAAAATTACTCCAAGAGCGCAGCTACGACTCAGCCAGTCAGAAATGAACCCAGAAAAACATTAACGAACTGCGGGCCTCACGTCTTAGTTAAGGTCAGAGTTCATGATTCAACAAGAAGAAAGAGACAGAGCATCCGTTTGAGAGTTCAAGGAGAAAACCACTGATGACCAAAAAGAAAGCCTCGTCTCTTGTTTCCCAAAAAATCATCTTGATGATCCCCAAGACTTCTGGGAAAATACTCTGCAGACCGAAGAGACAAAAGATGAAGGAAGTGTCCAAATTCATAGGCTGCATCCTCCTGAGGCTGCATTTGTAGGTCGGTCACATCACAGCGATGCGGCGAAGGCTGTCCAAATTCGTAGACTCCTCCAAATGCAGCCAAAAAATGCGTCCCCCTTTTTCCCCAGATTTGAAGGATGGGTCAGGTGTATCCTTCGTGGCCCACCATATCCCAGAATTCATAGCGCCAATTCCAGGAATTCCAAGCCAATTCTAGTTTCCAACAATGGCGGCAGCTACTTAGTTTTAATGTTACTCTTATTACTCTTTCTAGGTCATAAAAAGACGAGAATGTAGGTGTGTAAACTTCAAATATCTGCTCGGTTTATCAAGACATCGCATATTTGCAAAAGTGCGCCGACGTTTTCGGAGACGTCTGTTACCCACCAGCTCGATAGCTGACCGGGGCGAGAGCAGTGAACTCCCGGCACATCGATTTCAAACCCCCCTTGGTCTTTCGCTACTCAGGTTAAACATGATATATAAGTCAAGAATTAAGGCCAGTATCCTGCTATACTTTAGATAGCAAGGAGCAGACGGCTGAGTTTATTACACTCCACCGAGACAGCTGGTGACGCAAAACTGAAGGCTAGACCGTCCAATTTCACTTCTGCTCACTTATGGTCTACCCTACCCTTCGGAGGACCCGGCCCACGTAGACTGCGAAGGCCGGGTCCCCAGGAGGATGCAGCCTATGAATTTGGACACCTCGGAAGTTTTTGGAAGGTTTGTGTCCCATTACATCAGGCGTAAAAAAAGTACCACAGCATATCAGAAACTGAACATCATGCCAACAGTAAAATGTGTTGGTGGTCGTGTGATGGTTTGGGGCTATTTTGCTGCCTCAGGACCTGGAAGACTCGCTGTGGTCAATGGAACCATGAATTCTGCTGTCTACCAAAACATCCTGAAGGAGAATGTCCAGCCATCTGTTTGTGACCTCAAGCTGAAGCACACCTGGGTTCTGCAGCAGGACAATAATCCAAAACACACCAGCGAGTCCACCTCTGAATGGCTTAAGAAAAACAAAATGAGGACTTTGGATCGGCCTAGGCTCCAAAGGCGATTGAAACGCTGTGACATGACCTTAAACAAAGCGGTGCACGCTTGAAAACTCCTCCAACATGGCAGAATAACAGCAATCCTACAAAGATTAGTGGGCTAAAATTCCTCCACAGCACTGTGAAAGACTAGACTTGCTAGTTATCACAAATGATTGCAGTGTTGCTGCTAAGGTGGCCCAAGCAGTTATTAGGTTTAGGGGGCAATCACTTTTTTCTTTTACTCCTGAATTTCAAACACCTTCATTTAGAAACTGCATTTTGTGTTGACTTGTATTATCTTTGTCTAATATTTAAATGTGCTTGATGGGAAAACACTTTTTCACACCACAGGATGTTCTCCTGGGCTTTCAGTATAAACTCTGGAATGATGACAGATTAGGAAGAATTGGAGTACATGAGCTGGCTCCAGCCAAAAGAGAGAGAGAGAGTGCAGGGACTGGTGGATCTCAGACCTGCTGCTTTAGTCACTAGTGAGCTTGTCTTTTCCTGCAACTCCAGCCTCTTCCTCCATCCCCAGGCCTGTCACTTCACTCTGCCATGTCCTCTTCAGACGAGCACTCGCTCCTTCTTTCTCTGTCTCTGCAAGTCTCCACCTCACAAACAGCACAGGGCTCATCCAGCAGCAGCACCGCTCAGTCCTTCGAGAGTTTCCGTACACAAGTAGGAATAAAGGATTCGAGTCTGAGTTCCAGCCACTGACCTTGGTTTCAGTGCCTCAAAAGCCTCCGCTGAGGCTGTGAGACCCTTCACCACGACTGCCATCACATTTTTTTCCCCCCTCCTCTTCCTCTCCGTTTTCTTCCCTCTCTTATTACTGGGGATGACCTGCCTCACAGCCCTGCGCTCAGTGACCGAGAAATCCTGTGGCCCTCACCGTCCACGTCCTCCTTGCTGCTGGTAGATTGTCTTTGTGTCTACCGGAGTGGCCTCGGAGAAATGAAGTGCCATGATCTCATCACGGCAAACCCATTGTTTTCACTCTCATGCACACTGTGTAATAGCCATGGAGATAAGGGGATGATTCAGACCTTTCACGGAAGGAAATGTGAAAAGCCTGCCTGTGAAAAAGTGAAATTACTGTTTTGATGGCTTTTGATGGCGGGGGGCATAATTGCTGGATGGAAGGAAGGATGGAGGGTGAAATACACATAGGAGATTAGTATTTCTAATACTGGAGACGATTGGTAGGAGGCCTGCAGAAGGTTATGCACGCAGTGGGTAGTTCTAATGAAGCTGCCATGTACGTGGAATAGCAGATTGACTAAAATAGCTCATTGTTCTTCTTTCCACAGCAACCTTTGCCCCTCTGGATTGAAACTACATCCTTGATGGCAGCACTGATTATGATATTGTTCGATGCTCATCGCCATAGTAACGGTGATTAATTTCACATTGTTTGCGCATAACATAGTTGCCTGTGCCTTCAGGAATGGGAAACGAGCTTAAGTATTTTTGGCAACTGGCATAAGGCTCATCAGCACATGCTCACAACGGGATTACAGCCTGTCGTAATGACAGGGGCAAAGCGTAAATAGTATAAATACTCCATGGGATTATAATTAGCCTTACTCTGCGTATTTAGACACACTCAAGTGGAACTAAAACCTTATTGACTTCTGGAGACAATTTCATATTAATTGGATGCCTCTTCTTCCTCACTGCCTACTTCTTTGTTTTTTTTCCCCCAAGCTGCAGACAAACACCGTGCTGGTGTAGTGGATTAGCATCAACCGCAGCACCAACTCGAATGTAAGAAACACCACCTTCATTGCTGGCGTTGGGGCAGACGACGGTGGTGACAGCGGAGGAGGGGGATGAGAATCAAAGGGGAGTCTGAGCAGCTTTGAAGCAGTCTATGAGGAGCAACTCAAAAGGCGCAAAGGGGGAATCGATGTTGGAGCGATAAGATAAGGCACATGCTGATGGGGAAATATCCTCCGGGTTTAGGCACAGTAGCACAGAAGCAAGGCGGACAGGGTTTCCTGGTGACGCCGCAGCACGGGCACGATGGGAATTGATGTGAATCTCGTCGGACGCCGCCACCTTTCTCGAACGCACAGTCCATTTCATCTTCCATCTCAGTATTCAGCATATGTCTTCCTCCCTCTTTGTCTCCCGCTCTCCCTCCCTCGTTTTATCTGTGCGCCGGCCACAAATTTATCCCTTATTTTCTATCCAGGAGTGGAGGGGAAAGTTGTAAAGCTAATTAAGGAGTGTGGATGCGGCAGCTCGACAGATGTGCATTGAGATGGGTGCTATTGAGTAGCGGGGATAATGGTGGGCAGCGGGGTTGTGTTGGAGGGAGCTCCTACCTGGGCGTGCATGTTAATCAGCGTGCCTGTCTGTTGAGAGCCGGGGAATTAAGGGGGAAGGGAAGCGTGTCGCCAGCCTCCAGTGAAGAGACAAGGCAGGCAAGCTGATTAAGAGCACAAATTTGCCAGTTTGGTCAGACAGGGAGATATGTGTACGGAGGAGGAAAAGGGCAAGAAAAGTGTGTATTGATTAACAGTGCCGGTGGTGGTGGAATTCAGGGGGAAAAAAAGTGGGAAGAAATCTACCTACCATTGTCAAACTAAATATTTCTCAACTCTTGAAGGCATCAAAAGACTTCAAAGGTGTAAAACATCACAAAATGACCACAGCATATATGCAGGGAGGCTGCGACGGTCGTTTGGAAATGTTAATAACTTCAAAATTTCTCCTCCCAGTGCTGAGATTTTTGCTTATGAAAACTCTTTGACAGCACTATGAACTAAAACAGGGACCCTGATGAATTACATGACATTCAGTCTCCTTCCCGTCCACGTGCACTTTCAGCTGCTCAACGACAGAGGACAGAGCTCCAGCGTGAGAATGCAGGATTCCAGTCATGAAACGAGACACGACAAAGATTTTTTTATTCTATTTTATTTTACATGAAAAGGCAGGAATTTCTTTCCCGTCTCTGACAGAAAACCACCGATATGTCATTCATATAAATCATTGCATATTTTTACACAAAAAAACGTCCTGCCTGGGATTTTAATTAGCCAGTGCCAATCATCATCTCGGTCTACCTTCTACTGCATCTGAGATCTCCTGCAGTATGTTGTGCAATCACGTCAAATATTCATAGGCAGGGTTCGTAATCGTGGTAATATATCTGGGTAAAGAAAAAGGGCACTGTTGCAGTCACAGTGATGCTGAGAGACATCAACATTTACATGCATATTTGATGTCAAAAAACAAGTAGTTCTGTGTGTCATTTATGAAGCAACAACGCCAAACGCTTGCTGCTTTCAGCTACTTATCTTTTTCATGTTGTTCAGGTAAACCAGGACATTTTAACGTTGGGTTAGAGAGAGAAAATTGAGAGCGAGTCCTCCACCGAGGCCAATCCAGTGCCCTATCTCACAGTTTTAGAGGGAAGTCACCCAGATCTCCACCAAATCTTAATGGCTTCTTCCCTTCCCCGCGCTCTAACGCTCCACCCGGTTTCAGCTTGGTAGATTTTGCTCACACAGAGGTGGACAGATAGCCAAACAAAGGCACTTGTCTCATGCAGTACCATCACCTTGGCAGGTAAATACAGAAGGAAATACTAGGTCAGGCCATAGCTTTAAAAACCTGTCACAGAGAATAACCGTACAGTTAGTTGATCACAAGTTAGCAGTGCTTTAAAGAAGTAGAATCCATTAATCCAGCCATAAATTTCCTTCCACCTATCCAGAGTCCCAGCTGTCATAGATTGAGGGGGTGGGGACACCCTGAACAGACCGTCAGTCGAGCACGGGCTAACGCACACACGTTCATGCTTACATTAAACCTACAGCCAATTTAGAGACACCTGTTAACCCCATGCATGTCTTCAGACACAGAGAGATGATGCAAACTGCACTTGGAGCCCAGCACCTTCCTGCCGTGAGGAGATGGTGCTAACCACTGCACCAGTGTGCCGCCTAACCCGCCCGCTTTTCAAAATCAAAGCGTGAGCAGTCCACCTTAACAATGTTTCACAGTTAAAGCTTCAGGGGGATAAACACATCATATAAAGGCTGCACAAGTTTGCAGTTGTTATTTAATTACTTTGCACATAAAGTCATTATTTTTATTAAGTATTGATGTTCTATCTGTGCCTTTTACTGTGATGGGAACACTGCACTTTCTGAATAAGTCTGAAGCAAAGCTGAAGGCTGCTTGGGGGGGCGGGGGGAGAAAATGGTGTAATGATTTGGTTTAGTGACAGCTTGTGAACAGCTCAAAAGTTTTCCACACTTGAGCGAATAATAATTCACTCCTATAGATGGATTCAAAGCTTTATGCTTTCTCGCCCAGATATATGCACGTTTTTAATTAGAATTATCTCCCTTTTCACCAGCACAGCCTGATCTAATTTCTGCGTAATTGTTGTTATTTACACAGTAAAGCTTTACGGGTATTTATCGACATTTCCTTTCCCAGAGCTCAGTGCCTGCCGTTGATAATGAGTGGGGAAATTATTTTCAACACTCAGACATTATCTGTGTGTTCAAGTAGTCTTCCTTTTAATATGCTAATGCGGCTGATATAATCAGCTGGTAATTGTAAAACACTTCAAGTACAACACATTTTGTGGCACTCTCTCCTGAATGAAGAAATCACAGGCACAGTGAGCGGCGCAGAGCTGTGGTTGGATGTGCAGGGAGCACCCGCGATCCTACATGGCCCAAATCCAAAGCGCACAAATACTCCTATAGAAATGCGTAGGCCGGCATTAGCGCCGCGTTGCCGTGTTGGCGATACAATCGCCACCTCCGACTTTGCTTTCTCATCTGGCTTTCTTTATTCTTAAAAATCCACCTTTGATTACCATTGATCCTCCCATAGAGCTGGCTCATACCTTCTATTTATGTCACAACATCTTAAATGAATCTTTTTTTTTTGTGTCTTAACGGGAATGATGAAAGAAGTGTTCTCCCCATGTCCTCCGGGGATGTTAGTGCTTTTCTGCCGGAGAGGATGGGATCCTGACTTTGTTTTTCTCCTTCAGCTGTTATTTCCCTGAAGAGAAGAAGGGGAGCTATGAGTGATCGACTCTGCCTTTATTCTCCAAGTTTTCAGGGGATTTGAAGTTATTGAAAGTCTGGGGATGGGTGACAGCTCTGAGATGTCTGTGTGATGCCTATCAGGCATGCGCCGGCCACTCCGTGTGTTCGCCTGCACCCATGCGTCACCCAGCCTGTGAGGAAGAGGGCACGGGGTCCATGTTCTCCAATACATGGTATTCTTGTGGCCAATCATTTCTGCTCACACATGACATCTCTCCCAGATTGATTTCATTCAACTGTAGAGGGCGGCAAGATCAAACAAATGTTGTTTGAAATAGCAGCGACAGTGCCGTGAGGGGGGTGGGGTCAGAGGTGGGAGGGTGCTTGCTCGAAAGATGAAGTGAGGGATGGAAATGGAGAGAGAGGGAATCAGTCACCCAGTCAGCACCATGCCATGTGGTGATGTGGAGTAGCAGGAGAAGGTGCTACTCCATAAACCAACAATCCTTTCATAAACTGCTCCTTTTCACAGCGAGGTGGGTGGCGGGCGGGGCGGGAGGGACGGTCCTATTCCTTCACGATGCCTTTGAGTACCCATGCAAGGAATAATGGATGCGTAATATGGAACGACAGCTTGCAGAGTACTATCATTAATGTTGTAATTCACTTTTAGTGTTTCTACTATTGCGCTGCAACAGGAGGCACAGATGTCACCTGAATCTGCTCCTTCTAGCAGCCAGAGCGCGCCCGCTTTTCACCAGCTGTCTTGGAATGCACCCTGCCAGCCCCCCCCTGTGTGGCCAAATGTGTGCACGGGAGTGTGTGTGCACGCGTGTGTGCTACGCGTGGCCCTCGCTTTGCCTTTTGAATACAAGTCAGGGTTTTTCTGCACAGACTTGTTTTTGTTACGTCGGTGCATTTAGCATTTTTGGTCCTGAAATCGTTATAAGAGTTTACAGTTTGAGTTTGAGGATAATTAATCATTTTTGTATGTTCTCTCGGGTATGGAGGGGTTTGCTCTTTTCTCATTTCTTTCTCTAATTGAGGTTATAAGATGCATGCAATGAGTTTTCACTGAACCAGAACGTTTCGCGATCCAGCCTGCTCTCGTTCCCAGGGCGTAAAATAGTGCTGTTTTGTCAAAGCCGCTGGCATCTCGCAGACAGGCACAAGGTGTCCTTTGGCGCCGGTGCCGTGACGCACCGGGTTTATAGCAATAGTTAGATGCTCCTCACTTCCCCTGTAAAGCGGCCCTTAGCTTCACATTTAAAGACACTATAAGCGTCATTTTTTTCAGCGTGCAGGATTAATATTGTGAACTAAAAAAAGTAGTTTTTAGCGCCTTAGCAGAGCCAAGCAGTTAATGAAGACGAGGGAAAAATGTGAATGAAAAGGAGACTAATGACAGAGAGCTGCTAAACTGGACACAAGCTGTTATCACTTATTATTTAATTGCTCCCAGGATAACTCGTATCTCTGTGACAGAACGGAGGTATTTGATGGTGTCGGGATGCACAGTCCCACCAGTGAACTGTATTTCCTCAAGGTGGGCTGGGTCGTTTATAATATAAGCTACTGTCTTTGTGGTTTGTTTGTGCTTGTTTTTCCATCTTTGTGGTGATTTTGTTCATCTTAAATGACAGGAAATATTTTCACACAGCTCGAACAATATTAGGAGTGTACAACTATTATTAATAAGAATAATATGGCAAGTTTATATTAATACCTTTGTATTTTTTTGTTTTGTGTTCAGGCCTTGATTATTGTGGATGTTTAATATGGGTGGGTGTCACGGTCCTGGGTCTGGTTTGATTATTTAATGTTCTGTCATTTAGTGGTTTCTCGTGGTTTAGTCTGTATTTTTAGCTCATTTTTTCAGTATTTTGGGTGATTTCTAGTCTTTGGGTGTTGTTAATATGCCTCCCCTGTGTGCTGCGTTACGTCTAGTCATCCTGGTTTCTACGTTCATGTGTTTCCTGTTTTATTTTGACAGTCCCGTGTTTGAGTGTTGTGTTTTGCTTCCTCCCTGTCTCATGCATCAGATTAGGTTCAGCTGTGTTTCCCTTTTGTTACCTTTTCCCTCATTACCCTCCGTTTTCATTGTGTGTGTTTTCCTTTGCTCCTCGTGGGGTTGTCTGCGTGTCCTCTGCCCCCACCACTCCACATGTTTCCAGGTTTCAGGTGATATGTAATGCTTAGTTTACCCGGGTTTAGGTTTTTGTTTCTCTCGGTCTAAATTTGCTTTTGTTTATAGCTTTGTGCAGGCTCACTTTTCGTCCTTCAGCTCACTCTGCCGCCATCGTCTGACGCTGTCTCCCTCAGCAGACGTGACAGTGGGCTTTTCAGTTTTTTTGGATGGCACTACAGCAGTGTTAGGATTTAGCTATCGATGCCATCGCCTCCAGCCCGGCTTCCTTTTCATCACGGTCATTAAACTGTTAAAAACTGCGTTCCTGCAAGCGTGCATTTCAAAAAGCTGATATTTAGTGGTGGGCGGATCGATCCAAATATCGATTGTATCGATACCAAGTCTGCATCGGTATCGGATCGATACTAGCCCGGAGAGATCGCTTCTTTACTTTAAGTGCCGCTCTTGTTTGCAACGCTGTGGTTTCGGTGACAACGAAACAGCCAGGGCGCCGGACTCGCCGCTCCTGTGTCGGCGCAGAGAAGGCACACTTTGCTCCCCCCTCCCCTTGTGTTTAGATGTTGCGCCGTCACATGACTCAGAGGCTTTGAAGGTTGTTAAGTTGTTTACATATTATTTATATTTTCACCAGCTGTTTTTTGTTGTTGAGAATTTTAATTGTAATTTTTGTATTATAGTTTCTCAACAGAACTTGTTTGTTTTAATTTGTTTACTGGTTTGCGTGCACTTTTTATTTCAGATTTTTCTAAAAAAAAATTTATAAAATTATTTTTCTATTTAGTTATAAACTTTGTCCTAATTATGTCCTGGGTTTTAACTATTTAATAATAAAAACATCACAAAAATCACTCAAGGTCATGAAAATTGAGTTTTAGCAATTCAATGGCACATCCACCTTATTTATTGACGGGTATCGGCATCGGTATCGGCGATATTGGCCCATATTTACTCGGATCGATACCAAAATATGCAGTATCGCACACCACTACTGATATTGTCTCATAATTCACAGGACAGTCAACGTAAAGTTATATTTAGCAGAAATGAACTGCTTGTGGAGCACTATGAGCGCTAAAATAACAGAATGATTACAATGAAACGGCTGATTATTATGCATCGAGTTTATATTATACACAGCACAGTGCTGTTGTTGTAGCAGGACACAGTGTAAAGCTACAGTGAGAGCGGTGTCTTTGTGCAGAAGTCTCTGCAAACTGTGTCTCGTTTATGCCTTTTTTCATGCACCTTCACTAATCTCTCTGTGTGCTTCTGTGCACTGGTGTTTTTCCCTTCCTAACCTACCGTACGTACTTCATAAGCACAGACATATATTTTTTTGTTGTTGTTGTCGTTTCAAAAATTGCATTTATTTATTTACAAAAGGCTAAATAAATAAGCAATAATATGGATTTCATAGATATCCAGGTTCTAATTGAAAAAGGTGTGATTAGCATATTGTTTGTGTCTCATGCTTTACAGCAGCCCTGTTTGTGTTGTACAGGGACCTTTATGGAAATGAGCTCTGTGGGGTTAAAAAAACGCAAAGAAAAGAAATCAACAGAAATGTAACCCATTTCTTTAAAAGGGGCACAAATTTACTGTGAAGATCATCCTGGCAAAACCACAGAGGAAAATGTCAGGAAGGGAGAAAAAAAAAGGGTTGGAAGAGAAAATAGCTGACTGACTCTGTAAGTGAAGCTAAGCTCAAAATGAAAAATGTTCATTATATGCCCGTCAAGGTGAAAGGAAGCCATCTCCTCGCCGCTGCAGTTAAAATGTCGACCTCTCCTTCCGCGAGGGCGAAAAGAGGAGAAATGTAAAAACTGCTGCTCTTTGTGCGCGTGCGATCGTGTGTGCGTGCGCGTGTGAGTGACTGATCCGAGCTTAATTTCAGACAAGGGCAGCGATGTTAATGGCGCTGCTCAGTAAAATGACCCTTCCATCCATTTCTTCATACATTTTACAGCACTCAGTCGTCACATTTTCCCCTTGTCAGCAGTGTTTGTGTATCGTTGTTGTTTTGCGCGTGACCTCTGCGACTAGCGCAGCGCCCTCTCGGACCTCTGCTTGTCTCTCCGTATGTACCTGCTCATGTTAAGGCTGTTAAATTGCGCTCAGGATGCATTTTATTCAGCTGCGAGGCAGAACGTTATGGCCGACCTCTTCAGGTCACGGATGCCGTCCCCTGTGCCTCATTACTGACAATTTATATCATCTAACGTTCCTTAAAACGCTCGCCGTGTTGGCTTAGCGCTGCGGCCGTCACATGCTACAAATTCTGCAAAAACAGAGCGGCGAGTGGGAGCTGAGCAGCTGACCACGTTTTTGACAAACATTTCAGAAACGACCTCCGTGGCCTGACTACAAATGAGCCGAAGCCTCGCGGTTGTATTTGTTGGGTTGTGCTGCTCGAGCCAAGGCCCATTACAATTTTCACAAGGAATCGATGCCAGCGTGGCCACCCTCAACTATGTGTTATGGATTACAAGCTAACCTTCCACCTCACTGTCTTATTTCCTGCAGCAGCGTTGGATCTTTTTAAGGATGCGAACAGCTGCATTAAAGTTCAGCCGGTCCGTGCAGATGCCGAGTGCAGATACTTTATCCCATCCTTAGCAACCTCTCGTTCTTCTTCTTTTTACAGCCGATCATTTGGTGAGGAAAGTTTGTGGGAAACGTGGAAATATTCTGTTTCTCGAGTGTGTGTGCATCCTCAGAGCTCAGAGAGATGTTGCAAAATTATCACGAGCACGCCTCGCTTTGTCATTCCCTCTTTTGTTTGTTGTTCGTGGGATAGAGGAAGGTAAACAACATATCAATCCCACATTATTTACCATTAATTTTCTAAATAAAAACCTGCGACTTTAAACAGTTCTAAGAGGAAAGAGTCAGCTACATGTTTCATATTTTCATGTTAAGTGGGTACATTGGTCTTGGGGCTGAGAGCCAAAGGCAGAATAGGAAAGCTGTGATGATTTATTTATTAATTTCTTTTAGTTTATTTATTCGAACTGGTAGCAAAGCAATTAACTCCACCCAGAGCAATTAAGCTTTTCTGACCTTTCTCTGGTTAGTTATGGGTCCATATAAAGTAAAAGGACAATAACTGAGCAGCATCTGCACACGCATTATTTCTACACAAGCTTCAGTTACATTTATGGGATCAAATATAAAGGATGTTACCAATGATCACCACATCTAACTGTGTCTGTTTATTTTGTTGCAGTAAGCGACTGGTATAACGAGTGGGCTTCTGTTGTGCAACAACAAGTGATTTCTCCTCTTACCGACACCTCCGAGCTCCACCCTCTTTGACAGGTAGGATGATTTCTTGAACACAAATGCAACATTTTGACATGTGTAGCAAACAAAAGATGCAAAGCTATATTTAGGCATAAAATGGATTATATGCCGCTGTCATCATCTGGAAATTAATCAGAAAATATACAATAAAGGAAAAAGAATGAGCGTTTGTGCCTTAAAGTTACATTTGCTCATGGGGAACCAAATCTGGAAAGTAAAGGTCGTCATTTGTTAAAATTAATAAATCATAGAAATGTTCTTCGGAACGCCACCTTTATAATTTCTCATTACGTACCACGTTTTCATTAAAAACACTCTCGCAGGTCTCCAAGTGCTATATTGACTTAAGTCACAAGCCAGTGGACAGCGAAGAACCATTTTTCTTCTTTTGCCATTTCGCGTAATGAGCCACCGTTTCCATGTTCTGTTAAAAAAAAACAACTTTTCTCTCGCCGGCTTGTGCAATACTCAGACGCTTAAAAGACATCCGAACAAACTCATTGGAATGATAATGTAGTTTGTGTCTGCACTTATGGTGAATATGTCGAAGCATGTCTGCGTTGCATCAAAGCCGTTGTCGTAATTTTCTTTTCAAGGGCAACTTGAAAGAGGAGTCGGGAAGAAAGTGGCGTCGGTTTCTTGTTTTCTCCTACAAGGCAGCTGGTTCAAAAGTAACCTCCTGCTTTCTGAGGGGAGAGTGGGATGATTCAGCAGGAACCCAACAGCCCATCTGACTGATTCACATTTAAACATAAACAGAAATATGGCTGCTCCAGGGAGCTCCGCAGAGGAATGGAAAGTAGCCCCAAATTTCACAGCGGCAAATCAAACGTCTTTTTATTTAACTCTTCCTTTCTGTTTCCCCTTCCTCTGCGGCTCCCCGTAGCATTGTGCACACATAACGGCACCTACTGATTGGACTTATTTGAAGCACGTACCTTGACAAAAAATGGAGAAGAGGAGATTTTCCCGTGTCACAAAGAGATTGAATGTGGTTCTCCAGAAGAGGAGGGCCTGAGAGGATTATATGGCTCAGTGGGCGCTGTATTGTGCGGGGAGTGGATACAGCAGGTACCCACCGAATCCCAGCCAAGAGACAGACACAGTGTTGCTAGGGATAATGTTGCCTCCCAGCAATTAAACTCTGGAGGTTTTGGAGTGGTTTAGGAGGAAGCTTGTTAAATTATCCCATCGCTTCTTTCCCCTCTCTCTCTCTCAGCCGCTGCCTCCCTGTTAAACACATTTCTTCCCCTTTTTGCTGTTTCGCTGGATGAAATCCTGAGAACTATAGGGGGAGTCATTTAGCCTTCAGTACTTTACGCTTAATTGAATTCGTTCCCTTTGGTTCTTTGTGTCTTTTTCAATCACAAATCGAATGCACGCAAATTTAGACTCAAAGTAAAAACGCGCACGCATCGTCACTCGGGGGTGGAGCATCTTTAAAAACGCTTTTGAACACGTTTGAGCCGCGTTTGATGCCTTTATGTTATTAATAGAGTCGGAGGAGGTTCGCGTTTTGATGTCGCGGTCTGTTTAACGGTTTTCTGTTTAATTGTTTCGTGTGACAGCACGGGAAAAAGTTTGAGAACAAAATGATTATGTTGGTTTCTCATTACTGCAGAATGCATGAGGTCATCAGTACAATATGCCTCCACTTTGCTTCATTAAACTGGTTCATTTAGCCTTTGGTTAAGTACATGTAAAACTTTGTGCTTGTTAGTCCACAGTATTATTTTTGTGTGTATACATCATTAGACGACAGCCTAAACTTTAAGCCCATAGCTGTGGTTTTAAATAACAATTTAACGCAGATACTGATGGTTTTATGTCTTTGACTGGACATCTGCGCATTTGTTGTACTTAAGTGCAGCTACATATGAAGGTATCTACACCTCAAAGGAAGCCATCTTTCTGCTAAAACGACTGTTTTAATACAGTTTCTTTTAAAAGAAAAATAACGCAACACCGCCATTCCTATCTCTATCTCTGCCACGCACACACCGCTCTTGTCACTTTTATTGTAAGCAAAGTTACACCGGTTCCCCGACATCGTGCCGCACTCACTTTTTCTTTACTTTGCCTTTGACTTCAACCTCCATAAAACTCCTGCCTTGGTTCTGGTTTTATGTGAAAGGCGGTGCTCACTAACTTTGACCACTGTCCCCGTCCTCGGGCAAACAAACAGCCCATTTCAAAGGTGAAAGTCCGTGGCGTTCTTCTTGAAAAAAACCCTTCTCTCATTTATTTCGAAATGTGACACTGTGCTTCCTAATACCCTTGGGACTTTTGTGTCCGTAGTTCCGGGTCGGTTCCCAACAGCACAGCAGTGCTGCGTTAACCTCTTTTCCGTACCCCGACACACACACACACACGCACACACGCCGGCGTCAAAGTAACCGTGGGTAGTAGAGCCCCAAAGCTTCGTCGTCCAGGACAAATTGGTAGCAAGCGGCTCATTTACTCGGAGCCGTCATGAATGGACTGTGCCATGACTGTGTAAACAAGTGCAAAGACTCCCAAGGGCATTCCTGCATAAATAATGACTCCAAGAGATGTTTGCCATTTGTACCACTCACCGGTTGCAGACATGGGTCAGCTAGTCTCCTCTGCGGGGAGTCTTCAGTAAACAACAGCCGCTGTGTCCATTAACGACTGTGTGGAAAGTTTACCTGGTCACAGGTGCAAAGGCTGATCTCCCGGGTGGAAGGATGCGGGGAATGTGTTTGGCTTCTTCCTCTTTCGCTCTGGTAGCGTTTGGAGCCTTACAGGCTTCCTGCTTTGGTCTTTAGTATATGTTTACAAGTGTTCTTCGTTAATGTTAATATTTAGTTGGTTTGCAATCACATTGATTTCACAGAATAGGAAGAGACAAGTCTGTGGAGCTAAAGTTTGACTCAAAAGTAGTTCCGTTGTCCTGCGGGCATTTGAGGGCTTGTGTTTTGTCATTCTGCCGGAGTAGAGGTTTTGGTGGCAGGTGAGGAGTCACAACACCTCACATCTCCTGTCACTTTTACTGAGCGCTGGCTCGTCTACAGTCAAACAACACATGAAGCTGAGCACAAGCGCCATTTATGTTTTCAGTTTTGATTGTCTCTGAAAACTTGCTGAATTGTGGGAGCTTCGTGTTCATTTCCAACAAGTAGTTTTCAAGGTTTCTGGGAAAGAGATTGAAAGAGCGTTTGGTACAATTGGTGCTCCTGATTTTCAGAAGTATTATCTTCAGGATCCAGACCGAAGGAGTCAACACTCTGAGTTTGATTAAACCGGTCGAAACATTGTCTGCGCACCTGAGGTTGACATTAGAGGACGAGGTATTGTGGCTGTTAGCAGTGCTTTCATTATCGTCTTATTTTTGATTAAGCCTTTCAGGTGCAGCCTTGGTGTGATTGTAAATTCCTGTTGCTATGACTAAACCGCTAAATGAACCAGCTCATATTCACTTTGGAGAAATTGGAAAAATTAGAGCAAAAGGCATTTCTTCCGTTTCCAAGGACGCTCTTTAATATGTAAGTCAAATATAATAAGTCAACAATAATAAGTAAAAAATGTAACAGTGTTCAGAGTCTGCAGTTATTGTCCCCTGTTGCCGTACTGAGACTGCTCATTACTGTACACGTTATTAAACAAAATAATTAGAAGGATTAAAATGCTGTGATCCTTGTTTAGAGTAAGATAAGGAGGGAAGAACATGCTGTTACCCAAATCAAACCGGTTTATCCTCCACCTCTCGAATGCAGCTCGCCTGGGTTAGGTGTCGATTGCTGGAAGTACATCATGCTAAGCTCTACTCTGAAATGAATGCAGCGGTATTAGGTGACACCGTGCTGCCATTTAGAATGTCACATTTATAATTCTAACCTTTACACACATTAAGCATTTACCATTTGCTTGTAAAACATCTTATAAAGAACACCGGTCAATTTATTCCAGTCATTCCTCAACTACTGTTGTTGTAACTGAGAATCCCTCTTTCTCTCTCTCTCTCAATATATATGTATGTAATATATACACACAGCAAAAAACCGATGTTGCTGTTTATTAGGTGAATGATGTGCTGAATTTGCATTTTTAAAACCCAATTTTGAAGCTCTAGACTTCTCTGAGAAGTCAGAAATTAATCAAGCATAACATTCATCTACTTAAATTAAATTTTTCAGTGCAGGATGTAAGGAAATAACTGTAATTTTGCATCTTAATTAAAAAATATATATATATATGTTGTACTATGTTTTCTGCTTTTTTGTAATATTGTAAATTTGAAATGCATACTGGTGGATCAGCCATTATGGATATTAAAAAATGCTTTGGGTAATTACCAATATTGTTCATTTATTGCAGTTTTTGCATAAACGACATAAACAGCCTCTCTAACCTTGATGAATGCTTTACAGCCATTAATAACTGAATGTTTTTAAATGTTCTCCCTGTTAATCCTGGCAAAGCTGAGGTTCCTGTGTTTGGTCTTGAGAGCGTCAGTCATTACATCACCTCCCTCACCAACAGCAAGAACCTTATTTTTGACCAAAAATTAAGTTTTGCATCTGGCGTCTCAAAGTGCATTAAATCTTGTTTCCTGCAGCTAAGAAACATTTTTTAAAAAATCAGGTGTTTTTATTTTATACGGACCTCTTACTACTTTAATTTTCTTCTGTCTCTTTTATTGTAGCTCTTTTTTCCCATTATTTTTCCCATTGTTTGCTAAACTACCTCATTTAGCAAACAATGTGAAATTATTGATCGGTTTAAATATTTAAGTAAACCAAGTTGTTGCTCAGATAATGAACAGCTCTGGATTTAATGTGTGCAAAGGTGTTTAAGTTGAAATTCTTAATTTTGAAGTATTGTGTGGTGCATTCAGTGACTGAATAACTGAGAATGTTTTCACCCCTCAGCCGTGTTGCTGCCGGGCAGGCGACACGTTTGACAAGTTTGTAAATGCAAGAACTCAAGAACGAAACAACTTAGGAGCTTGAAATTGATGCCACAGGTGTAGCTACTAAAAGTCTTGGATGAGTTGAAATCTCAGGGACCTTGACTTCAAGGTCAGAGGTCGCTGGTCAAGTTCGCTGAAAATCTTGTGAATGCTATAACTTGAGAACAAGGCGACGATCTACTAGGAGGCTAAGTGGTACCACTGACTGCCACCAGTATTTTACATGTAGCTAACATAACAAAGGTCTACCCTGACTGAGACCACTGTAGCGTGGTCACATCCAGCCAGTGTTCACCTTCAGGGTGGCTGATAAAAATGCATTGTGCTGAATTTTTTTTACCATGTGGAAGTAGTGACAAAATGAGACACAGAGGTGGTGACACACAGAGTGACTACAGTGCATTGCTATAATTTACAATGATAAAGTGTTTATGGGAATTACAACAGGAAGGCTGAAATAGCAGTTATACAGACAGCTGACAGTGTTACAGTAACTTCTAGATCATTTATCCACCCCTACACTTTGATATTTGTTACAGTATGAAACAATTGTTGTAGATTACAGGAAGTACACTTTAAAAAATGAAGGAATAAAAAATATCAAATCTAGCTGCCAACATCTTTGCTGTGGTTACACTTTCCAGTTATATGTCAAAACCTTTTTAATCATTTTATAGCATAATGTCAGCGTACTGTGGACAGGTAACTCACTTTTAGGTAACTCACTTTTAAAGTTGCACACAATATTTTTTAACATGCATATTTTTAAACATCTTTATATCTGTAGGCGAGTAACAAGAGTTCTGTTTGCAGTCTGTTTTTAGTCCAAGTATTGTGGGGTTGGTTGCGTGCAGGTAGACAGATGTGAGGTCTTTTTCGGGATATTTGCTTTCTACACCGCAAACCCCAAAATATTTGGCATCATTGCCAGAGGCTAAGCCAGCAGACAATAGCCAATGGCTTGCTAGATCTTCTTGCGTTGTACTGAAGTGGAATATTTGTTCCGATAGTGGCACTGGATAAAAAGTGCGCTCAGGATACATACTTCTGAGCCACGTATCTGCTAATTGCTGACGTATCTGGCAGTGGACAGTGCTTGGTGTCCTTTAAACGCTGTTACTCACAGGATGTTAATGCAGCTGCAGAAACTCTGCAGTCTGCTGTGTTTTCAGTCAGCCACCCAGTCTGCAAGCAGCACTCCCAGTTGTGTTGCATAATTGTGTGGCATATAGGTTTCCGCTCCAAGCGTGGGTTTGACGGAGAATGGAAGGCAAGAGGATGTGTTGGTGGGAGAGAGGGGACGACATAAAGAGAAAGACAAAGCAACACCCACTCCTCATTAGCTTAAACATTGCGTGTGTCCGTTATCCTGTAAGATAACATTTGAAGAAGGAGGAAAAAGAAAACGGAAGCCCACATCTACTGCGCAGCAACATGGGATAGAGATATAAAACAAATCTCCACACTTAGGCTCTGCCATCTGTTCATCTTGGAGAATACCATGCTTTGCAACACTTTTTTCTTCCTCCCGCCTTTGAGAAGCCATCAAGCTCTCTGAGAAAACAGCTTGACAAAGTGACATGCCTGCATGCCAGCCCTGTGGCTGCATGTTTTCTTTTTCCGCGCCTCCTTCAGACTTTTACTTTTTTCAGATAGTTTTCATATCTAAATCCAGGTTTTGATAGCATATGCAAAATACAATGTGACATAATACAATTTGAGCTCCATGTGAGAAATGGGATTATCTCGGTCATGATTGTCAGCTCTGTGTTACAGTAATCACTTTCTTCCAGGAGGAAAGACGTGACTCACTCACAACTTGACCTGCTGTCATTATCTATTCACTCTGACACTATTTATGCATTTGGCTCGATATTTTGTTTTCCTTCAGGTGAAGTAGAAATGAATTTGGAAATAAAATAAATAAATGGTGAAAAAAATGAGTAATCCCCCTGCAAATTGGAACAAGGAGTAAATCCCACCGGCAGTAAATCCTCCACTGTTTCTATCGCTCTAATTCTCTCTCAAAACGTTGTTTGGATGCTTCAGAGGAAGTGGTCGATCGTCACAGCGGAGGCATGTCACAGGCTTCTTCTCTGCACTCTCCACAGCGAGACTCCTCAAACGCCTCGGTGGTCTAATTGATACAGAATGTTTCCCAGGTCTCTAGAGGAAGGTCATATCATATAAGTGCAACACTGCAGAGACCCCTGCCATATAGCAAAGGCACAACGAGTGACATTATAGATCTTAAAGGGAATATATATCTATATCTATATATATCTATATCTATATATCTATATAGATATAGAGATATCTATATAGATATAGAGATATCTATATAGATATAGAGATAGATATCTATATAGATATATAGATAGATATCTATATATATCGATATAGATAGATATAGATAGATATAGATATAGATAGATAGAGATATATAGATATAGAGATATATAGATATAGATATCGATATAGATATATATATCGATATAGATATATATATCGATATAGATATATATATCGATATAGATAGATATAGATATAGATAGATAGAGATATATAGATATAGATATAGATATATATAGATATATATATCTATATAGATAGATAGATAAACTTGTTATGCTAGACTAGGTCTGACCAGACCAGAAATTAAGCCTGACCAGTTACATAACAAAATCAAAATATAAATTACACGTATATCTTATGGTTTAAAAAAAAATGTTAAGCACGTAATAGTTTCTTACTCATCTTAGACATGCTGCTATCAGATATACTGAAAATACTAGGCTATGAAAATCTGACACATGACCCTTATTTCATTTTACACAGCTGTCACGGTCATTTATTAGTCGCATTTTCAACAGCGCTGCAGCTTAAAAGGCTCCATCATCATGTATGATCCATGATGATCATTTTGGAGACATTAAAGGTGTAAATAGTGATGATTACAAATTGATAAACAGCTTGATAAATGGCTAGAGTCACACCAAGGACCATGTGCAGGGAACTTGCAAAGAGTGATCTTGTGTTTTTGAAGAGTAGGTCTGTGACCACCCGCAGCATCTCTAAAAAGACTTTGCTGCATGAAGACGGCGATAAAACAACAATAAGCCAGAGACTTATTGAGTCAGTCTGCTGTCATTTTGCAGTTAGTGAGGTAATTAACTCTGATAAATCAGCAAAGTTCACAAAAATCTATTGCTGTCTGTTGCGAACGTGTTGCTGCCTACATGCACATAAATTCACATTAACTGCTTGCACTCAGTGTGCATTCAGAGTCTCAGATCTGAAACAGAAATCCCTCCACTAACAGTGTCAGAGCTCCTGCAAGGATGGAGATTCACATATGCACTCAGCAAGCTGGCTTTTATATAAGAATAGAACCAGAGTAGAGTCCCTATCGCGAAGAGACGAATCCAGACGAGTTGCGCTCAGCGGCAGCCTGATTCCGGCTGATTTTCACAATCTGTTTGCATTTAATTTAATTTGGATGACCAGTCTGTCTGAGAGCGACTGCAGTCAGTCCGAGTCGGACCGCAACTGTATGGCGAGACGTTGCCTCTCAACAGGTGCCCTGCGAAGTCGGTCTCTGACACTAAACTCTTTGTTTCCGAGTTGCGAGGAGGTCGCCTGCCTGCATTCACTCTAGTTTGAGTGAGCTGAGAGTAAATACTCATTAATTATTTACTTGTTTTGGTTCTCAGTGTTCGGGAGGATATGTAGACAACTGTGACAGAGCTTAGAACTCAACCTCAGGATGGCTGCTGTGTGGCCCAAATGTCTGAGGTGTAGAAAGGTGATTTAGCCAAGGTTCTGTGTCAGGAACAAATACAGGTATTGTTCTTGTAAGAGCTCGAAACCTTCATGCTGGGGAGACTCACCTGTGGATCCTGCTGCTAAAGGCGAGAGGCTGCATGTCATTAATAACCCCAGACAAAAGAAAACACAAACAACTAAAAGCAAAAACGTGCTGTTTGTCTAAACTGGGTTACATTGTTTTTGAGTCTAACCAACAACCTCCGTGTGTGTGTGTGTGTGTGTGTGTGTGTGTGTGTGTGTGTGTGTGTGTGTGTGTGTGTCATGATAGCTGGCAGCAGGATAGGCATAAACCACAGGGAGATTGTTGGGGGGGGGCTATAATTTATTTCATTATTTCAATGAATTATGTATGTCTTGTTCTTGGTATAATGGTCTAATTGTGCCTATTGAAGTTGCGCTTCATCTTGAATTTAAATAATTCATCATTATGATTATTATGATTGATGATCATTAGCCTGTTTTGGTGCCCCCTTCGGCACTTGGTGAGCTGCAGTAGCACTGCTTTAGACTTTGACCTATAATTACTACCAAA
>NW_024582429.1:1260265-1322661 GCF_018398535.1 Haplochromis burtoni
GATAGATAGATAAACTTGTTATGCTAGACTAGGTCTGACCAGACCAGAAATTAAGCCTGACCAGTTACATAACAAAATCAAAATATAAATTACACGTATATCTTATGGTTTAAAAAAAAATGTTAAGCACGTAATAGTTTCTTACTCATCTTAGACATGCTGCTATCAGATATACTGAAAATACTAGGCTATGAAAATCTGACACATGACCCTTATTTCATTTTACACAGCTGTCACGGTCATTTATTAGTCGCATTTTCAACAGCGCTGCAGCTTAAAAGGCTCCATCATCATGTATGATCCATGATGATCATTTTGGAGACATTAAAGGTGTAAATAGTGATGATTACAAATTGATAAACAGCTTGATAAATGGCTAGAGTCACACCAAGGACCATGTGCAGGGAACTTGCAAAGAGTGATCTTGTGTTTTTGAAGAGTAGGTCTGTGACCACCCGCAGCATCTCTAAAAAGACTTTGCTGCATGAAGACGGCGATAAAACAACAATAAGCCAGAGACTTATTGAGTCAGTCTGCTGTCATTTTGCAGTTAGTGAGGTAATTAACTCTGATAAATCAGCAAAGTTCACAAAAATCTATTGCTGTCTGTTGCGAACGTGTTGCTGCCTACATGCACATAAATTCACATTAACTGCTTGCACTCAGTGTGCATTCAGAGTCTCAGATCTGAAACAGAAATCCCTCCACTAACAGTGTCAGAGCTCCTGCAAGGATGGAGATTCACATATGCACTCAGCAAGCTGGCTTTTATATAAGAATAGAACCAGAGTAGAGTCCCTATCGCGAAGAGACGAATCCAGACGAGTTGCGCTCAGCGGCAGCCTGATTCCGGCTGATTTTCACAATCTGTTTGCATTTAATTTAATTTGGATGACCAGTCTGTCTGAGAGCGACTGCAGTCAGTCCGAGTCGGACCGCAACTGTATGGCGAGACGTTGCCTCTCAACAGGTGCCCTGCGAAGTCGGTCTCTGACACTAAACTCTTTGTTTCCGAGTTGCGAGGAGGTCGCCTGCCTGCATTCACTCTAGTTTGAGTGAGCTGAGAGTAAATACTCATTAATTATTTACTTGTTTTGGTTCTCAGTGTTCGGGAGGATATGTAGACAACTGTGACAGAGCTTAGAACTCAACCTCAGGATGGCTGCTGTGTGGCCCAAATGTCTGAGGTGTAGAAAGGTGATTTAGCCAAGGTTCTGTGTCAGGAACAAATACAGGTATTGTTCTTGTAAGAGCTCGAAACCTTCATGCTGGGGAGACTCACCTGTGGATCCTGCTGCTAAAGGCGAGAGGCTGCATGTCATTAATAACCCCAGACAAAAGAAAACACAAACAACTAAAAGCAAAAACGTGCTGTTTGTCTAAACTGGGTTACATTGTTTTTGAGTCTAACCAACAACCTCCGTGTGTGTGTGTGTGTGTGTGTGTGTGTGTGTGTGTGTGTGTGTGTGTGTGTGTGTGTCATGATAGCTGGCAGCAGGATAGGCATAAACCACAGGGAGATTGTTGGGGGGGGGCTATAATTTATTTCATTATTTCAATGAATTATGTATGTCTTGTTCTTGGTATAATGGTCTAATTGTGCCTATTGAAGTTGCGCTTCATCTTGAATTTAAATAATTCATCATTATGATTATTATGATTGATGATCATTAGCCTGTTTTGGTGCCCCCTTCGGCACTTGGTGAGCTGCAGTAGCACTGCTTTAGACTTTGACCTATAATTACTACCAAATTACACACTTTTTGTTTTTTTTTTGGGAACTTTTTTTTTGTAAATTTAGGAAGAGAAAACTGAACTTGAGGGGTTAAAACGGTCTTGATGTATTCATTTCTGGAGTGGAAGAGGAATATTTGAATCACATTTCTTCCTGATTGCCATGGATTAAGTGGAGCAAGTGTCTCTCTGTGTTTTGGGCATTGGTATCTGGGCGAGATAGCCGAGCCTGTGCCAATAGGTGACACATGGCCGGCTATGCATCATTTTATGAGTGTTTGGCTAGAGCCTCATCCTCTCTCCACGGCCCCTCAGCCTGCTTCTACAACCCGTAAAGAGGACATCCATCAGGGCGATGTAATTTGCCATGCAGTCAAGCTTCTCTGCTAATACAATTTGTTAACCAGTTGTGGTGTGTGTGTGTGTGTGTGTGTGTATATGTGTGTGCAGTATATGGACTTTCTTCTTATTTTTATATCCTTTTTCACAAACACTGATTATCACAATTACCTTAATAGCTTTTTAGCTTTTGTTTTATTAAAAAAAAAGACTTTTAAAAAACTAGAATAACACTTTTGGTCTCGTTGAACATGGTTTCGATGGAGGGAGCTCTGAGCGCCAAACTCAGAGGCGTAGTGGTAATTTGGAGGCTTTACTGGTGTTCCTTGGCTGAGAGTGACATGGCAATCTGTGATGGCCGGCACTATGTACTTCACACTCCAAACTATTTGTTGCTCGGTGACATTGAGGTGACCCAGAAAATTCTATGTCATTAAATGCTTGGAGGAATTTTTTGCTGCTGACCACACTTTGTTACCAGCTCAACAACACGCTGCTTGTTTCTCTCTCTGGAGTGTTGAGTGTCATCTCGCCGCACGTCCCGCAGTAATGAAATTCTGCAATTACCGGGATCTCTAGGAATTGGAGAATTTCCTGTTCCTTTTGTTTTCTTCCCGCTTCCCCCAGTGTTGCATCACAGTCGCAGCTTTACACCGAATGCTACCAAATGGGTTTCCTAGATACCCTCGCACAACGCAGTTTAATTCTGGTTACACAACACTAGATGTCACTCCAATGTTCTGAGATTAGTTTGATGTGACTGCATTTGCCCACAACCTAGTTGGACATCCCTTTTCGCCTTTTAGTGCATTTCCACACATCAGCTCGCACGCTTTCATATCAAATTGTATCACATAGGCCTACAGTTAACCACGGATCAAAAGCTCGCGTCACCCGAGTCGAAGATGCCGTCTCAGATAAGCAGATTTAAAGTGTGTGTTGTTTTAGCAGAAAGCCGAAGAGGGGTTAGTGCTTCGGTGTGATCCTGGGTCTCAAGGGGAGGCTCCCGCTTGTCAGAATGTGCTGTTGCAGGATCTTCCTGATGAAGTCATTAAGAAGTCATTAAGAAACCATTAAGAATCATTAAGTCGGCGAGGTGGCACTCCAATGCGCACACAGCGAAGCGCCAGGCATCAGGAAAACTTGTTAATCACGCAGTTTATTTGTTTCCCCAGTGTGAGACTGTAAATACTATGACAGTGTGTTGAAGTGTGCATCCTAATGAAAGTCTGTATTAGCTCCTCTGCCAGTGTGCGAATGCCGTCTCCAGAGGGGCCACTCTCATCATCACACGATGGTTGCCTCCTTGCCAGCTAACTCTCTAAAGCAATAAACAAGAGCACGCGTTTCTGATTCTGTTCACTCATTTTTCCCTTAATCGCCCAGGTGGCTGATTTATAAAATGGCAGCGATATCACGGTGTGCTCTGCGTTGTTTTTGTCCTTCCCGGTGCAGTCTAAAATGCGCGTGCGGCTCTGTTTGCTTCCGAGCGTCTGCACTCGCCATGCGTATAGGCATGCCCTCGGTGTTTTTCCAGCTGATTGTCTGTGACCAATAGAGCCTCGGCAGAGTGACAGGTCAGGAGGAGGAGGGTGCCGCTTGAATATGCACCCAAGTGCTCTTATCTTAATCATTGGGCCTGAGCGAGATGTTGCTTCCCCCCATAATTATCTTCATACAGTAAATCTCTCATTAGGAGGTCGTGCTAAGCCAAACCCTCAGAGACCCGAGGCTATCTCGAGGATGAGGAGAGGGAGATGACAGCTCAGGTGTCGCCTGATGTGGCTATATGAAAGAATTACTTTGTGGATTAAATTGCACATCCTCTCTTTTTGGAATTTTGGGCTTTATTTGTATTTATTTCATTAAAGCTGTAGGCAGAATGGGAAATAGCCCTACTTTTAAATTCTTATAAAGATAGATATGCATATATAGAAAAAAAGAGACCATATTTCCACACATTAAACTTTTATAATGTGGCGCACAATGGCTCCTGGCCCCTTTCCCCCCCATACTCAATCACCAAAAAGGGAGTGGCAATTACATATTTACGATCACCAAAACTATTGCTGGGATTGTTTTAGAGTTTCTTTCTCAGGGTCTAGTTAATAAAGTCAGATGCACACACGCACACAAATGCTTTTTGGTTCTGCCTTCGGTGAAAGCAGCACAGCAAGGAGCTCTAATGCGATAAATATCAGTCATCCCTTCCGTGTTCCAGGGCTTCTGTCCAGCTCCGGGGCCCCTAAATCCTTAAACACCGCCCACCCTCTGTCTGCTGTAACCAAACAACCAAAGTAAACAACAAAAATGCAGGTGTGTTCAACAAAGCGTCTCATGTGATCACGGCCTCATAAATCCCCGCGTGAACTTTTACTGCTGTTCGAAGCCATCGGAGGATATTGACATAAATGCTCTCAACATAACAGAAAGGCTACACATGACAGATGGCTTTCTGCTGGAATAGAATTATCTTACGCACGTGCCTTTGTCCGCACATTTGGCGCCATACCTCTCCCCGCTGCTTTTCAACCCGAAACACCGCCCTCCCGCCGACCGCGTGACCCGGGTCAAGCAACTTCTCTCAGGGATTAATCCTCGTTGTGTGTAAACACATTAACTGGCAATTAATATGGAGATTCTGCTCCAGATGTGCCTGTAAAAGTGGAGTTTAGACTTGGCAAGCGGCTTTTCCGATCCATATGGGTTAGCTGCCGAAGCAATATTCCACCTGCTCCCGCCGCCATTATTTCTCACACAGGCAAACAAATGCCCCAAATGAGAGCGGCAGCATTTGGTTTAGCCGCGCTGACAGGGAGGGGGAGAGCGGCTCGTTCTCGCGGCATTCATATACACCTGGTTAGTATGTGTTTAGACGCCACGGAGAATCTGTTTCTGCTCTTCCGTTATGTTAATTTCAATCCTCCCACACTCGGAACATGATGATGTGAGGGTTTCATCAACAGCTGCAACTGTCTGTTAAGTGATACAACATTCCTGCAGTATCAGTAGTTTTCTGTCGACTAGTTAAAGTCGACAAACTTTCCGCCGTCGGATTGCACCGATAACGTGGAAGAAAAAATGATGTAAAAGGTGGAAACAGTCAAAGTCTGTAGTGATGGCTCAGTCCCGTCTGTGGCATTTCACCTCACCTGCTAACTCGGGCGCGCAGGATTCCTCAAACAAATTGAACCGAATTGTGCTAAATTACTTTTCTTATCGATCCAGCTTATTTTCGGGCCATGTAATTTAATCCCGCTATTACTAAGCCTATATATCATCTTTGTTTATAAAGAAAGGCCGATCAATAAAAAATAATACCGACTCTCTTTGAAAATGAATCGATGTGAAACACGACGCTGCAGTATTATCATTCAAAACCAGTGTGGCGACCCGATCTGCTTCAGATGTACTGTCACAGCTTCAGTGGCAAAGGTCTTATCTGACTGGCAGCATGGAGGCATTAAAATAAAACAAACAGCAGAAATAGCAGGTGAAACAGATCAAACTCGTGCTGCGTGTCAACCAGGAACTTAATTTTCAGCCCTCGCGCTGGATGACTGCCACATTCGCCTGTTGCTTTACAGTCCTCTGGTTTTGCCAGTCAGGTCACAGCTGAGATATCATGCAAGTCCTGCTGAGACGATCGGTCGCTTCAACCGGCTGCAGAAAGAGCGATTGCGTACAAGCTCTGTTAACTCCCGTTCTCGTCAGCATTTCCTCAGAAACACACATTAATTCAGAATTCAGAGCAGCAGCAAAACAAGTGGCTAGTTTTCATGTGTCACACATCCTCATGTTTTTTTTCCTCTGGCACAAAAGCTGCAGCACTCTCATCATCCACAAGATAGACTCCATGATAGAAATATAAATGTGTGCATATTTTAAAGGCGTCCTCGGTAGACGGTGCGCACCTTTAATGTATTTGTGTTGAACAATATCAGAATTTCTTCAGCTCGGTTGCATCAGCTCCTTTTCTCTCCACCTCCCAGTGTGATGAAAGAAAAAACAGATGTACAACAAAACACTGAACGTCTCTTTGACTTGTTACCTGTTGTTCCCGGTTACTTGTGTTATAAAACTCAGTAAAGGTCAGACAACCTTTAATACAAACTGCATGTTGGGTATTTTAGCAGTAGCCTGTAGTAAAAACTAGGGGTGAACTTTAGGGCCAATAACAGAGCCTATGTTCATAGAAATATCATCAGTAATTGATGCTAAAATATTTTTTAATCACTTCATGTTTGTTGTCTTTTTTTGACCTTTTAATACTAAAAACAAACCTTGAACATAAAAAAAATATTTGTAAGGTTTGATAACAAAGCAAAAAAAAAATATTGGTCACTGATATACAAAGGCTGAATTTGCAAATGTTGTTATCACTATTCTGCATTAAAGAATCAGTACAGAGATGTTCAGTAAAGTCTATAAAACATTTAAAATTGTTCAAACTTTAAACTTTTAGCTCTTTTCTTCCACCACTGTTGTGCACATTACAAAATGTGACTTTCTCCATTTTAAAAAGAGCCATTACAATTACTCATATTATCCAATAACCACACTGAGATTCCACAGATACCTCAGCGTCAAAGTGACAGAAAGATGTCATAAACAATGCATATCTTGATAGACAGGAGTGAAATTTGATGAAAAATGTGACCTTAGCTCTGAGAACACTGCCACCAGCGAGAAGAGTGATCAACTTTGGTGCATTATTTCACGTTTTGGCCTCAAATGCACTTTTACAGGCAATGGCGAAGCTTTGGCTTAAATTAGACATCATCAGGAAGAAACAGAAACAAGATAGCAGGCTGCTAGCTGTTTCTCGTGTAACAGCTCCAAACCTCCCACTCCCCGCCACATGGGGTCTGTCCTCCAGCTCTGCCCGGATGGACTAGCGGTCCCCTGATGGTCGCATCCTTTCTCCTGAGGTCTGCCGTGTGCTGACGGGTAAAGGGGAGAGATGCACTAGCAGACGCTGGCCACAGTTGCTCTGCCTGGCACGAGCGTCGTGTTGGCTCTGACCAGACCCGAGTCTTCCAAGAGCTCTGTCTTTTCCGGCCGGCCTGGGCGCCCGCATGGGGCCTGGCATGCTGAGCGTGAGCTTGGCATCCCGGACAAACAACAGGAGGTGGAGGCATCCTCGCTCTTTCTCTCTCCTGATGATCCGCTCCAAGGACGATTTCCCTTCTCCCGGAACTAGCTGCGGTTGTGCACAAAGCAGCAGCAGCATTTACAGACAATCAAAAGGAATAGAATAGAACAAAAAGCGACTGAGAGGATGGGTTTGATTTGATTGAATAGCATTGTAAAGAATCGCGTCCAGGCTATTTAAACTTTGTGCTTGGATTCATGCTGACACGAATGCGTAAATGCAGATATTGTGTGTCTGAACAGCGCTTGAAACACAAAATATATGACTTGGATTTTTCTCCACATGAGCTAATGACGGCTTATACACTGACGGGTTTGCTTCAGCAGTTCTAAGAAGGACTGTGCTTCACTCTATACCTGTGGTGACATCAGGCCTTAAATTTTTGTTTCTAGAAGTTGACTTTTGCCCCACACCCTCCCTTTTTTTTGTGGCGACGATGACATCATTTCTCCTGTGCTTTGCAAAACTGGAAAAATAAGCATCAGTGAACCCAAAAGAATGTAACAAAGTTACTGATTTATGGATTAATTAGAGCAGTGTTTACCAACCTTTTGAAGCCACGGTGCATATTCACATTAGAATAACATTATTATTATTATTATTATTATTATTATTATTATTAGAAAAATCAGACCACCAAACAAATCCCAGATATAGCGGAATTGGATCGGTTTGTCCCCAGTATACCTTCTGTGCCATCTTCTGACCACTACTCATGCTCGGGCCTTCATCTGGGTCAGAGTTTTCTCCAGGACCAGGTCAGACTGACTACTTTTTCTTTTCAAGTATTTATTTTTTGCTGTACGCGCTGCGTCGTCTCGCTTCCAGCATGACTATTATGTCATTTCTTCTTCGTCTTCTTCTGTTTTAGTGGCAGTTGGCAACCCATTTAATTAGAGCTGGTAGTTGTACTGCCCTCTAGTGGAAGATAATGTAATTGTTCTGCCCGTTACTCACGCCGGTCGCTTAGATCAGCGGTCCCCAACCTTTTTTGCACCACGGACCAGTTTATGTCCGACAATATTTTCACAGCCTGGCCTTTAAGATGTTGCTGATAAATATAACAACATAAAACCAGTACCGGTACCAAAAAAAAAGAAGATTTATTAGTAACGGATGGGGAAAAGACCCAGGGAAACCAAGTTGACGATAAAAACGATTAAAATGATAAAAACCGATAAAACCCCTGAAAACCATAAATTTCAGAGCCTCAACTCTTGCAGCCCGGAACCAAACAGCTCACGTACCGGTTTCGGGCCGTGGCCCGGGGGTTGGGGACCGCTGACTAAGAGTGCTAATCAGGCGAAACCAGATAATCTTCCACGGCACACATGACTTAGAGAGCTGAACTCTGGATGTCATTTTAAATCATTTTAAACCCTTGATTCCCTTTTCTTAACTGAGCACTTTCTGCCATATTTCAGGCCTGCTTCTACAACAAAATGACTGGGATTGCATCTGAAGTTAGTGTGGGTGGTTTCAGCTGTCTGTGCAGCTACCCTCGCAAAAACCAAAACTTTCTCTAATGGTCGTCAAACCACATCTTTATTGATGTTTACAGAGGTGTCAAAACTCATCATTCAAAGAGGAGGGGAGGTTGTCGAACGCCGTCTTTATGGGGGAAACAGTTACTTACCGTATCTACTTTATGCTCTCTCTCATTTAGCATTTCTTCCATTTGTTTTCCTCAAACACAGTTTAACAGTCATACGCGTTTCAAACGGAACCCCTCACAATCCTTTCTATTGGAAAAGTCTAACAAATGTTAGCAGGAGCAAAGCAAACATTGCTCCTAAAAAACTCAAAGTGCGGCAGCACGAGTACTTATGTCAGTGTAACTTGGTTTCATCCATATCCATTAAACTCACCAACGCTCCTGGGGGAATGTGTTCATTAAAACCCACTAAATACATGAATATTGAATGAACAACAACAAGAGATCATTTTTCAAACTGGAAATCCCACCTCACGGCTGTAGGTCTCTGCCAACCATTCAAGTTGCAGTTTGCATCCATCTTTCTATTTTGGCCGTTAATGGGAGCTGTTAGAGGATGTCGTTTGCTGTACACATTTCGAAGGCCTGTGAGGGAAACGTTTGATTTGTGACGAATGGGTTTATACATAAAATTGATTGGACTCGACTCCGTTAAGCTTTTCTTCTGTTGTTCTGCTTTATGTATTATTTAGCAGAGAAAATGACAAAAAGGATAAAATATGGTTTCACATTTAGGCACTAAAGCTGAGATTTATGCCAACTTTTTTTTTTTTTAAAGAAAATCGCCTTTCTCTACAACGTAATGTTCTCCGACTATAACGACAGCATGGTTAATATGTTATTGTAGTTTTTTTGGAAAGGTTAAGGCATGACTTCTTTCTAGCTTAGACAATATTTTGATTATTCATAGCCGATGCATAAAGTGCTAAATACCATATTCATTTAAAGCTGTGTTAAAAACTAGAATCATTGACAGTGTTTGACACGCTAAAGACATCCACCAACCAAGCAACCAGACTAAAGATCTGCTTAACCAGTAATAGCCATGACAATAATAATAAAAACTGCATTGATAAGGCCATCAGAAAATGAGCCAATAATGCCAGAAGACTGACTGAACAGCCAGAAGTTTATTACAGAGTTCGGGGAAAATTTGAATAAAATTTAAATTAAAAAAGAGAAAACATTTTAACATAATCCCGCACTTCCCCCCATGTTTTAAACATTATCACAGTGCATATTTAATTTTGCGATTAGTAGTCCACCTTTCGAGTGTAAAGTGTTGTACAAATAGCAGGGGCAGACACTGAAGCATTAATTTTGTCCAATTTACATGCACTTTGTAATGTAGTACTTTAGCAGAATGTATTGGCATATGGGATAAATATAAATAAAACATGTTTTGACATTTATACATGAAAATGATTATTTAGCAGTTCCACAAGCTCGCTGGCTTTGCTCGCATCGCTCTGTATGTGTTTAGTTTCCTCTCTTGACTTTGTGAGTTCTACACAAAGCCGTCCAGAAACTTCCAGGTTCGCCGTCGTGCACCGTTCAGCAAACTTTCTACACAAAAGATACTAAATGCTCTCCGGACAAGCACAGAAATCCGTCTTCAGCTGTATAATTTCTTGCAGCCTGAAGGTATATAAGCTACCGACATCATTTCTAAACAGTTTCTACCGACTTTCTAAACGTGTTTTTTCTTCTGTGTTTCACAATGTGAAAGTTAGAAGATGTAAGAGGTCAAAAGGGTCCAGTGGTGTGAAAAGAAATCCTCCAGCGTCTTTTGTGTTATTCACAAAATATATTAAAAAATCATATTTTTTTCGATTTGAATTACCTCTCAATCACTCTTCTTCACATTACCATATTGATCTCTGGCTAATGAGCTGAAAACTACTTTCTTCACTTCTCGCACAACAGCTGACTGACCAACGGGAAATTTGAATCCTAACAATGTCCTTCAGGCGCCACGTGACCGGAGGCAGCATCTCATTTCCATACGGAGCTCTGCGGATGGCTACTTCCTGACCGCCACAGCTGATGAAAATAAAGGAAACTGTATTTTAAAGCAGCGCCCTTCCCGCAACCCCCATAATTCATGCTGTTTATGATGTAAATATTTCAGGGAGGTGAGATGACCCCACAGCGTGGCAAAGGCCATTAATAATCATAAAAAATACGAACCGCCCTCTCCGTGATTAATTGCATGCGTTTTGCATAATGCTTTGTTTGCGGTGAGCTTTAAGCAATTTACTATCAGCCGACCAAACTGTCAAAGTAACCAAGGCTACTTCAAAGTGATTTTTGCCTGTGTATCACTGGATACTCTACAGTTATCGCCATAAAGAAGCAGGAAGTAAGTCTGCTAGAAAACCCAGCACAGTGATTGGGGACATAAGCCTTGTTGTAAATACTGGGCAGGACGAGTAATAAATAAATAAATAAACTTTTAAGAATGATATGAATGCTTTACTGTAAATGTATAAGACTATACAAGACAACAAGTGTAGCACACAAAAGTAAAATTAGATTGAGCCAAAACACAAACACAAATATCCTGTCTCAGATTTCCGTGTTACACATTTTACTCCTCATTAGAAATATTCATAATGATCGACTTGAGTGATATTAGGCTAAATGTCGGCCAAGTAAACCTGGTGTCTTGGCAACTTCCGCACATCCTGCTGGCTCAGTTGAGAACAGTTTGTCAACTGGATCATACATATTAATTTTTGGGGAGCATTTGATTATGCAGAACAGGCTGATCACTTCATCCTCTGCTATACTGTAATTTTAACATAAAACTATGCTTTAGAAAGAGGATAAGAAAACAAGTTTACTGATTTATGACTCAAAAGTTTGTTCAGTTTGTCAAACATCATTAGTTTTTCAGTAAAAAAGTCGATAACAAGTCATGTTGTATTGACTGAACAAATGCATGTGTTGTTTCATCCCTGTTCCCCTGAAACTATAATTGTAAATTAAATTGGGAAAAAAAACACTCCTGTATCCAGTTTTTAAATAATGACATATAAACCCTGCTTCCAGGTCCAAACTACTCTGTGTTTATTAAGGTTGTTGTGTTTTTAACATGTTTTGTATCTTGTTCTATTTAATCTGAACAAGCCCCTAAAATCAGTCAGTGATCACTGTCAGCCCCTCTCGGTTTTTATCACCACTGTTCATTTTAAAGCTCAGTTTTTAAAACCTTACGATGTAACTCCAGCCCAGCTCATGCAGCAATATATTAATGACTAACCTCATAATGTGGATGGATTATCTCAGTTGTTCTCCTGACTATAGTTTGGTCTGTTTACAGCATCCTGCCATGCGACTGCCTCACGTTAACTTTTATCGAGTGGAAAAAAGTTAGCATTCATCCTCCAGCTTCTCTGTGTTTATGCTAACATAGCTGTGTAGCTAGCCACCACGTAGCACATCATTATATAGCAGCTAGTCCAACTTCAGTAAACCTACAAACGTCACTGCTGTTTAGTTTTCTGTCTTCATTTATGTTGGAAGTGATAGCAGAGCTGTACGTTTGAATGTTTCAGAAATCTCTCAGTCAGAACATGCTACATCCTGTTTAGGTGGAAGCTAGCGAGCTAACTTCCTGCTAACTTCTAACTCTGTTAAACTTCATAAATTCTGTTTTCATGGATGCCTGAATGTGAAACTTAATTGTTACACCTGGTAGAGCAGAACGCTGATCGTTTTAATAAAGATGAAAGAATTTTGGAGGGTTTGTAACTCTCAGTGATGCCGCAGTGATTGTTTGACATTGGGACCTGAAGCGGAGTTTGGACCCGGAAACGGCTAATGACGTCATACTTAAAGACCGGATTTGCTCTTCAAGGAACTTCTCTTTAGTGTAGTGTCCCAGCGCCCTGTGTGTGTGCATTTATGCATTTAACCCTCCAGGGGTTAAATACAGTCTTGAAAGTAGAATTCAATCAACTCAAACATTTTCAAAAGTACAATGTGTGCTTGTAAGCCGATAATATCTTTTAAAAATAAAGAAGCAGTTCAACATATTTCTTAAATTAAATCCATAACGTTATGACTGCAAAGCGTAAAATAGCCTAAATATGTAAAATTACAGCAAACAATAAATGGCCACACACAACAAATGTTCAGATTACTACAGAACACATTATTTAAAAAACAGCAGTAAAGCTAGAAAAGATCATTTATTTGCCAACTAATTCACCTTCATCATAGCGATGTCTGAAGATGTTTGTGCTTCCTCTCAGTGTCATCAGTTTACCAGGCAGCCAGGAAGTCATGATAAATATATTAATCTAACATAAAGTGCCTCTTAATTAATGATTAACTACAATGTAAATGAAAAACGTCAATAGGAAACATTAATAGCATTTCATTAAAGAAATTCCATTCACTTGTTGCCTACGTTGCATTACAGTGTTCAGATACTCTCACCGGATTATGCTGTATTTTTATAGCAGCCGCTGCAGCTGTAAAGTCCAGGTCGGTGGCACGCAGTTACTTTTGGTGGTAAATCTGCTGGATTGTTTTATGGCACAAAGACAGATTACTTCCCAGCCCAAAACAAGAACCAGGTATTGTTCTCTCAGTGTGCACAGAGGGTGAACATCGAGTACAGTCGCTGTTTGTTTTTGTCCTTGTGGCGAACAATCCTTCCAAGTTATCGTGGAGGAGACTGAACGGAGAGAAGCATTCTTCAGTTTTAGATGGGCTGCGTGCTTGATATAGCATGTGTGACCAATTAAAACACACAGCTGTTCCTTCTCCCATCTGTTTGAACAGCTCTGTATTATTGACTGTGTTTGGATGTGATGTGTCATTCTCACATTGAATTACCGGGCCTCTCGTTTGTTCTCATCAGCTGAGCTGCTGTCTGATTTATCCTCATCCGCTTCCCGTCCTCATGTTCTTTGTGCTTTGGAATTTTAACTCGGACGATCAGACAATAGAACGAGTCTTTAGAGAGACCGGTGTTAAAAGAAGAGGGTGAAAAGTAGTGAATAGCGTAGCCTTCTGCTAACAAAGCAGGCTCATTCAGTTTAATATTCTGAAGTGTTTGCTATGACCTGTAGCCTGTGCTGGCTAATGAACACTAATCTTAGAAAGACTAATTGGCGTTATTGTTCCTCACAAACACAGATCCACACAGACCACGCGAGCGTGCGGGCCAGAAAGAGAAACGCTGACAGACGCATGTTTTTTAAAAAGCCGCAGTAACCAAGGTGGTGATATTTGTGTCCCTTGATGTATGGACTGTCGCTCAGGTAAGGAAATACATTTTTAGACCTGAAGAAAAAGAAGGAAGCAGATATTGAACAGTGCAAGGACTGTGTATATATTTCAGCCCTTTTTAATAACTGTGGCATGTCAAACATTTGTAGCTTTTTTCTTTCTTCTTTGGCTGTTTTGTCAGTGGAACCTGGTACTGAAGGCTGCCCGTTAGAGTGTTTTATGGAAAACAGAAGTTTTATTACGCTCAGGCTCAGCCTACACATTTTCAGTATTTTTGTCTTTATTTATTGTTATTTAAATTTTATTTTGTTATTAAATTTTTTTTTTTTAAAAAGATGATTTTTCAAAATCAAAAACAAACACGTGCAGACATTTTACTGTGTTGTAGGAAAAAATATGAAATTATGTGGAAAAAATCCCATTAATTTATTCAAATAATCCGTGCTGGCGCAGCCGGTAAATAAAACTGTTTCTGTTGCGGCAGGTGTGTAAAATCAAGCACCTAAAGGTTCTGCCTTTACAAACATTTGTGAAAGAAGGGGTCGTTTTTAGAGCTCACTGAATTGGATGAATTTGATGCTGTAATTCAGTGTTCCCCAACCCCTGTGCCGCGAGAAATGATCAGGTGTGCCAAGGAAGATTATCTGGTTCCACCTGATTGGTACTCTAAGCGACTGGCGTGAGTACAGTTACATTCTTTTCCACTAGAGGGCAGTACAACTACCAGCTCTAATTAAATGGGTTGCCAACTGCCACTAAAAAAGAAGATGACGAATAAGAAACAACATAATAGTCATTCTGAGAGTGAGACGACGCAGCGCATAATAACAATAGATAAATATTTGTAAAGAAAAAGTAGTCAGTCTGACCTGGTCCTGGAGAAAACTGATGAAGGCCCTAGAATGAGTAGTGGCCAGAAGAAAGCAACAAAAGGTATACTGGTGACAAACCAAGGCAATTACGCTATACCTGGTGCGCAGGGAAACATGATCAATATGCTTTTTGGGATATTTTTGTTTGGTGGTGTGCTGTGTGATTTTTCTAATGTGAAACATGTGCCGTGGCTCCAAAAGGTTGGGAAACACTGCTGTAGTGGGACGTCACCAGTACAACAAGTAAGAAACTGAGCCACGACGTGACAGACCTCTTAAAGTTACTGAGCAGGATTGCTCTCGGTAACTGGCATTAACATCAGCACAGCAACTGTGTGCCAGGAGCTTTGTAGAATAAAAACCAAATCATTGTTTTTAAGCGTCTCCAGCACGGTGAGCTCATCCTGTCTGTTTTTTAATATTAGTATAAAATGTCTGTTTTTTCCACTTGAGCGGGAAGGGCTTCTTATTTGATTTAATGTTTTTAATTTATGGACTAAAACCTCATTTCAGCCATAATTGATGGCTGAATCAATAGAGTAGATAATCACTATTTGCAGCACTACCAATGAATCACATTTCCCAGCAATATATTGATGGGCTGAGCCTCAGGACGACTGAGTCACCAGCATCTTGGATTAGACGGAGACAGACAAAACTGGCCAAACAAAGGGGCTCCTCTAGTGGAACATTGCAAGCGCTGGAAGTCAATAGTTTTATTTGATGTAGATTCCTGAGAGGCTGAACTAACTCAAAGCCTCAGCGAAGGTTGGCTGCGGATATAAACCACTGCTCCCCACTCTCTTCGGGCAAAGACAATACATCTGGAAGCCGTGTGAATCAGGTGTTGGCAATTTAGATCCAAACAGCGAGACACCATGTTTGATTTGAGTGGATCTGGATCGGATTGCTCCCTTCCGATTGAGCCGCAACCAGCTGACATTTTGACAGTATTTAATAAAAGCCACACTTGATTAGTGAGGCCTTACCGCAATCTTTTTATTTATTCTCAGCGGCAGAAAAGCATTAATTCACAGTAATTAATGAACAAGTGGTGGAGGGCCTGGGAACAGCTGCCTCCTCTGGGAGGAAGGGACTCTTTCCTTTGCCCTGATTAGATGCACTCCATTTCCAAGCTCCCCACGACACTCACTGTCTAATGATAGCTGCTGCTGTTTGGTATACCTGGCTTTCATACCGGACAGACTCGGTGCTGTCACACTCACTAGCTTAATACTTATTTTGTTTTGAATCTGCACACCTCAAAATGACTTGATAATCAAACAGGAAGTAGGACTACAGGGGTAAAAGTAAAACTTCCAGCAACTGCTTAACTTTAAAAATGAGATGAAAACCAATTTGCAAATGTTGTTTTTATGCGGCAGACACAGCAGACGCGTTACGAGTCCATTTGGAGTCGTTCAAGTTGCCATCCATCCTATAATGCGTCCATTTTGACTTTGAGGGGTTTTTTCCTAGTTCAGAGTCATTTTGTTGTCTTCTAACCCTTCCCAGCTCATATCCTCTGTCTTTGGCTGTCACTCGATTTTAGTCAGAAGGATAAGCTGATCTCTTTTATCCACACTTGATCTTTCTCTCTTTTATCACCGCGTTTTGATTTTTTTTCCCCCTGACATCCTTCTTCCTTCCAGCTGGCTGGCCATAGAGCTATGCTGTATGAAAACTGTTTAGACTTGAAAGGCAAGACCGAGGTGGTGGTGGTGATGGTGGGGGTGAAGCGGTTTTAGCAGCCCACAGGTCAGACTTCTTTTCTTATATTGTTTGTCACAGTGAAAGGCAGGAATAAGTACTTGGCATTCCATCAGCTGCTAATTGTCAGCTTCTGCTTCATATAGATAGCAGCTAAAGACCTGGACCTAAATTTAAACTTGCTTATGTGCCAAAAAGTAAGTTTTTCCTCCCACAAGGTGGCTCTGAGTGAACTAAGTGAAGAAAGAAGAAGTCATTATGCTTTCGGCTGCTTCCTGGCTGAGACAGGTGCTATTTCACAGCTGACATGGACCGGAGTTTGACTGTGCAGTGCTCCCCTCTAAAGCTTAATTCTCTCCACTTATCAGTTATTATCAGGCTTGATGTAATCAAATCAGTATGTTTGGTCTATAGGATATCGTGATTTGCATAACTGGACACAAAGATAACTTTATGTTTGATCCTCAAAAAAATAATTAAGCAAAATCCTGTTAGAATGGAAGTATGGCATGTTCACCTTTTACCTGAAATAATACGAGTTTGTATGAACATCACAGAGGTAGATGTGGAGTCTTGATTTGAGCTCAGCAGCTGTTATTAACATGTTACATTGTTTCCTTTTTCTTTTTGTCTCATCTAACTTGACACATTGTTTCAGTAAGGCACATCAATACACTGTATAGGTGCACAGGGCGCATAGCTGCTATTCAGGAATTGCCAGGAACAGCTCGTCTCTAACTTGTAACTCTAAATAGATCAAAAATTCATGCCCACACTGACACCAATGGCCAATTTGGACTCACCAGTTAATCTTTGCACGGTAAGGGACAGAGAAACCAGAGCGTACCAGAGGGGTTGCAAAGGAAGGGATCTCACAGGACCCCAGAACCCTTTTCCAGTTCCCCACTATGGTGTCTGTGCAATTAAATTATATGACTGAGCTTTTATTAAAGATAAAACAGTATACTAATAAAGATTTGCCACAGGAGGATTCAGATGCCACTGATGTCAAGACATAAAAGGTCCCAATCATTGACCGGCACCTCGAGACTCTCTGTGCAGTAAAAGATTAGTAAGTGTCAGAGACTCTGATGAAACAAGGAGCATCCATGAATACCTCACAAAGATGGTCCCCAGGAACAAGTGCCAAGGTTGATCGAGATTGAATTGAAGCAGTGCAAACGTTGAAAGACCAAGCCCCTCCATGGGATCTGTGATCCGCAGACAAAGGAAGTGTCTGAAACCCGACATGTGGATCAGATCGACTCCGTGGTGTCCTTTAGGCCAGCACAAAAGCTCAGATCACGGTAGCACATTAACAGGCTCTAATCACCAGATCCACAGAGGCGGAAGGATGAGATGCCCCCGAGATAGTCCTGAATATGCTAGCAAAGATGTAAGATGCAACTCGGGACCACAGTCACTGCGAGGCATAAACAAGTGTCTGGGATAATGTACAGGACATTTGTAGATTATGTGTGACACTTGCTTAATGGGTCACACTCCAACCATGAGACCAACCTGTTGAGCAGCTGCTGACCAACCAAGCAGACACAGCGGCTGTTGATAAGGATCAGAGCTGACATTTACAGAAGATAGAGAAGCTCCAGGGGCTGAAGGAAGATGAGGAGGGTCCAAAGCATTTCCTGCGGTAATGGGAACATTAGGACTGCAAGTGTGTGGAAGTCCCACTTGTGGGGGGGGTTTCAGTAAAGCACTAAATGTGGATTCATTTGCTCCTGAAAAATGCTCCTAACAAATCTCCATTTTCTCCTGTTCTCAAGTAACCTTTGCTTAAGTCTCCTGCTAGAAAATTACCACGGTGTTTTGATAATGAGGCTGTATAATTGTGAGCGCGTTTTAATGGGAACCAATGGCCTCGGATATGAGGTAGAAAAGTCAGAAGTCTCTGAAGGACAAACTGACATGTTGATTTTTGGTATTTTTGTAGATTTTTTTTAAAATGGTAAAAACAGATTTCATTATTTAAATTACCTTCTGCAAGGAAGTTTATTTTCCCCAAACAGTTTCAATAGTTAAAAGGATTTAGTTTTATAATAAGATGTAAAAAAGGAGACAAATTCTCAAAGTGGAGCCGAAATGTGCAGATGTTTTATTTTAATGTGAGTAATGACTAAAAACAATCGGTCAAAATTGTTTTCAGTTAGTTCTTTCAGATAGAAATGTATCGTGCGAAAAAGCACGATATAAAATAATTTACGAAAGCTTAGACTGACAACAGCGAGTTTATGCGTTGCAGCGGCAAAATCTGACCTAACTGGTGATTTAACAGTTGCATCATTAAAACACGTCTCATAATAAGAGTAATCGAGGAGCGGCTGGTCCTGTCTCCACCTGAGAAACACTCTCAACACTTTTTGGCTCACATTACACATGATTAGTATTTGTAGATGCTTGTGTAGGAATGCTACGTGCAAGTTTTAGATATTGCATTTAATGATATACCGCGGATTAGATTGTATGCATGATCAAGTTCTGATGGTGTCATGCAGGAAACGGACAGCATATTTTATTCAACCTTCTGTTCTAATTTGTTCGAATGTATGAATAATGAGGAGTGCAGAGCGGCTGTCTATTGAACCTTGTATTTATGGGCCCAATGCATTAGAAAGTGCAATTCCTGAATGATAGAGAAACCCATTAAAGTAGTAATAAAATTGCAAATGTCTCCCTTCTCTGTTTTCCTGCCTTTCAATACAGGCAGCGGAAGACGTCTCTCACCGACTGTGTGCGAGCCTCTGGCGAACGCATACATAGCAATATGATACAGAACACATTTCTCAATCCAATTCCTACCTGCTGCGTTGGTGAAACACTTGGTGAGATCCATCTTTTTCAATTACGCCAAGAGAGGACAGGCATTCCTTTAAGCCTGAAGGGAGAGGGAGTTTTTAAGGACAGGTCTCATCTCCAGATCTCAAGCTGCATTAAAATGTATTGGCGCTATTGGATATTAAAGGAGAATCTGCCAGATTAATCGGCGAGAGGCTCACTGAGGAATTGCCGTTCAGAGACTTACTTACGGGAAAGACTGCTACGTATTTAAAAACATGAGCAACACAGCAAAGCGTGTTTAACCTGGAGATTTAACTTGTAGGAGCATTATTTAAAATTCAGGTTGATTCGAATTTTGGTCTGATTCACCCTTTATCTATTACTTATTGGCAGATAACTCCTTTTCGTTGCCTTTCAGTGTGAATGTGTCTGAATCGCGGTTAGAATTTGGCTACATTAATTAACCAGTTTAGTTAGCAGAGTAAAAGCGCCACACATGATCCGTCCATTTACAGGTTTTGTTGTTCCTCGTGCACATAACCTGTTGGTTGGAGCTTTTTGTCTGTTAATATGTAGCAAGTACGCTTCAAGAAATAACTTTAATGAGGACAACTTGATCAGGAAGTGGCCACGCTGCCAAAGACACATCAGCAGTCAGACCAAGCTTCCAACCATGTGTTTTTCACCACTTTCCTCATTGTGCTGGTGCCAAGTTAGCAAAGCTAGACCAGACATCCTCTCCACCCGAGTTATCCAGGTCTTCTGGTGGGATTCTAATCCCTGTAGAGTTTAATGTCTTTGCCCTGGGGTGTCTTCTTAATTAAATGTGCTCAGAATGCCTCCGTGGGGAGATGTCCAGGAGACATTCTAATCAGATGCACAAGCCACCTCAATTTGCTCTCTTCAGTGCAAAGGATCATTTGTTCTGCAGAGCTCTTCCTGGAACTCTCAGCTCCCAACCCTGTCTAAGGTGGAGATGAACTTGTGCAGTTAAAATAAAAAGAAAACTTCTGCACAGACTGTAGGAAACGGCGCTCACCTTTGTACTGGAGGATTCCACTAGGGGGCACATTAGTGAACTGACATCTTAACTTCCAGACTTACACGATGTAAACGATAAACACAGTCTTATCTTGATTAGGGCTGCCACAAACGATTATTCTGATAGTCGACTAGTCATTTTTGCAATTAGTCGACAAATCAGATCATGCATCCATTGGACGTATTGCATCAGCATGGGTCTGCTCTTGTATAACAATCATTAGCTTGCAGCTTTAAGTGTTTAAGGTATGTGCTCACTAAAAATAAAGTGCAGATGATAGTTTATTAAACTTTTAATGAAATTTGCAGATTGTCTCGGTGGAGTTTAATAAACTCCTTGCTATCTAAAATATAACAGGACACTGGAGTAAATTCTACCGTCTCACACTTCTATTTAATCAGTTGCCTGCTTGACGTTTGTTCAACTGTGTGAAAACTATAACTTTAATCTCAGCCAAACGGATTTACTCAGGAACAAATAAAACACTGAAAAAAGCCAAACAATAACATTATTAAGTTATCTGAGTGCCTTACATATCACGTTTAACCTGAGTAGCGAAAGACTGCGGGGGGTTTGAAAGCGATGTGCTGAGAGTTCGCTGTTCTCGCCGGCTCGAGTGAGCCTTGACCACCCAGTCAGCTATCCAGCTGGTGGGTAACATGTAATATGTGATGTCTTGATAAATCCAGCAGATATTTGAAGTTTACATTCTCGCCTGAGAATATCTTAAAAGTTTATTTTGTGACCCAGAAAGAATAATAAGAGTAATATTAAAACAAAGTAGCTGCCTCCATTGTTGGAAACTGGAATTGGCTGGGCCGCGCTATGAATTCTGGGATATGTTGGTCCACGAAGGATACAACCGACCCATCCTTCAAATCTTCCACAGTAGCGTATGCTGCACGCTGTACCTCCCATGGAGCAGATCGTGTTCATCATAAGTGATGTCTTTCAATGCAAGCGGATCAGGAAGATCCCTAAAAACGGTGCCATTCCTAAAAGATCCCATGGACTATAAGTGTCAGCAGTTACTAATAAGAACTATAATTTCTCAGAAACATCTTTTTTCTGTAGACTTGTATGTAGATTCATTCATAAAGAGTCTAACTGACCACTTGGAGCACTTAGCACACACACACTAATACTGCACCACTGTAGGTGCTGTGCAGCAGTTATTCTGTCACACACTCACACACCGGTGCCTCGCCTGCAGCAGTGCTGTTGCTTTTAGGCAGTACTTGATTGATTTATTCATTTTGATATATTTTGTTGATCCTTTGTGAGATGTGCCTCTTTGCTGCTTTCGCTGACAGGTGAGCGCTTACGATTGGTCATGTGCTGCAAAACTGCCTCCTATTTAATGCAAACACACACATAGCTGGATTGGGAAACCCTGTGTTGACTTATCAAGTGTGACTGCTTAGTTGGAATGCTGATGTTGGGGCAAGCGAAGGCAGATAAGTGAACAATATCCTGGGTATGATAGGCCTGCTTCATGGGACAGGTCATGTTGTGGCATTTCTGTCACTGCTCAAGCGCCTTGTAAATTTGTGACATGCCTATATTGACCCTACACTGCCCCCCCCCCTCCCTCCGTGCGTGTGCATCCTGTGGACACATTCGGAGGACGTGGACAGCGCTTCAAGCAGATGCAGGATCTGCAAGACAACCATTAGGGCCACACAAATGTCACAGTTATAAGCAAGTACTGTGGCATATCTCCAGCCTAGAATGAGCTCACCATCTCATCCAGCCACCCTGCAGAAGAATCTAATTTTCTCCCTCATGGGTCAGCAGTCTCATTTTGTTAGTCATTACCCAAAGCTCATGTTGTAGGTAAAAGGTGCTATGCACAATGCTATTATTAACGATAGGAATAATGGCTCCAAGAGTAAAAGTTGTAATGATTTGTTCTCTTTTTTAGTAAGTTAGACGGAAACTGGAGACAAAGAGGAATGCTGAAAATGCCGACCGAGTCACCTGAAGCTGCGAGTCGCCTACTAGCAGCAATGTCCACCTGCAGCTCCGAGGAAGCAGAGCTGTGCAGTTATAGGTTGTGGGAGAGCAGTGCGCCCCCAGCCAGGCCCTCCCTTGCAGCGCACTGTAATCAGTTCAGTCTGTGATCATGGTGTTTGGTGTGTGATCACTCAAAAGCCCTATTGTGAATGGGGATTGGAAACACCAGGACACTTATGACTAATGGACAGAGAGGGGTCCCTGTTCCCTAACCTGCCTTCTCCATCATACATAGTGACTGCCCTGCAGGCAAATGCAGGGGAGGGCGGGTGAGCTGCTCCAGCAGGGGGAAAGGTATGGCAGGGCTGCGAGCGTTTGATGCTCGCCCCACCTTACTTGTGATTCACAGCTGGTCATTTGTTTGCTTTATGTTGTGTGTTGTGAGCGCTGCAGCAGCCTTTTTGATCACCTCAAACATGCACACTGGTGTGTGAAACCACGCTGGCAAGAAGCCAGTCGCATCCTCGGTTCCTAATCAGGGGAGCCGAGCAGCATCCTTCCTCCTCTGAGTCCTTTCTCCCCTGACCGACCGGAGGAAGGGAATTACATTTCCCCTGGGTGGCCTAGCGCTGGGAAACAAGCCCCCACTGGCCTCGTGTTGGGGGGAAGATGAAGATAGCCTGTGGGGTAGATTGAAAAAGTGAGAAAATCTTCCCCAAATCAGAGAGGTGACCTAGCCCAGATTGTTTGGCAGATTAAAAGTCCGAGTTTGTGATACTTTTCATTTGTCAGACTATGGTGATTGATTTGTGCTCTAAAGCCTTTTTAAATGCAGTGGCATCACGGCAGTCACGAGGGACTGTTGTTTCTCCTCGTGACATTAAGAGCACTGAGGTGAATATACAGAGAGGCTCGTAGTTATTGCTACACACCGTTTTTCTTCATTGCATACTAACAAGCAGTGATTAAATGATTAGTCAAGTAAGAGCTCTGACAGCCGCTCGCCCTCCATCAAGCAAAACGGCTAAACATCTATAGTTTCTGGTTTCTCAGATGTAATAATTTGCTGATTTTTGTCTAAGTTTAAGTATATTTGCGATTTTAGACAAGAGAACAGATACAAAAATGGAGGCTTCACCAGCCAGACTGCCAGATTTTACTTTTATGACATTTTATACCCAAAAAGCTGCTTGTGTGTTCCCTGAAGCTGGCAGCGTCCCTGCACTATTTCTCAAAAGGGAACAGTTGTTTTCATGTAAGACACACCAACACTCAGAAATATTACAAAGTACCTGATTTTAATGAAATCCCAGCATCGGAGGTCGATGTTCAGCGGCAGTCACACGTGCCGATTACCTTATGCAAATTTGAAAAATTAAAAATTCATATGAAAAGTCGAATCAGTCGCGTTGGCCGAGCTGGTAACGATGCGCTGGATAGCGAGCCGGTAAACTGGGAAGGTAAAAGTCTGGGTGAGTAACCTGCGTGGGTTTGAATAGCGTGTCAAAATCTTCTAAAGGAAAGAACTTTGTCCGAATATTTTTGTTTGTAGAATAGAGGCTGTTCCATGTTTTCAGCGTGCTTTATTACTGCAAACCAGCTCAAACCTTCTCTCACGGGTGCAATTTAAGCTGCCAGTTGAGGAGCTGTGAGGCATCTAATGTACTTGCTCACTTTTCTGGCTAGCACCCTTCTGTTATCGTCTGCGAGCGGAGCGGTGCACACTGTTGTATGAAATCTTTGTTTTGTTCATTTCCCACAATGATTGGCTTTTTGTTCATTGGGACAAGTTTCACATCGAAGTTCTTTGTTCAGCCGTTTTACATGTAGCCGCAGACACTAAACTAGCCAAACGTGCTACGTCTTCAATCAGCAGAAGAATTTCAAGCGTGCTAACCTACCTGCAAAACATTTTTACTAATGACCAGAAAGGCTTTTAATGCGATGACTTCGAAATTAACCCTTTAAGACCTACCATAGAACCAAGTCTGCCAGAGCTTATATTATGTTTTTACATGCTGTGGAGCCATTTTTGGGAGCATTTCAAGTTGATATACATCAATACAACCATTATAGCCCAAATTTTAATAATATGTCTGCATTAAGTGCATAGTAACTACATAAATTGCAAAAAAGTGCAATAAACTACAAAAAAATGTAAAATCGTTTTTGTTTTTTTAACATATATTTCTAGTTAGAGAAATTTAAGAGGCTTATCCCTCAAAACTGTAAATACAAAAAAGTTGCACAAAATAGTTTCCCACCACAGGAAATTTATTTTGAGTGTCTTCATAGTTTTATTTCTGAAATACACCAATTTTTATATACTGCAGGAAAAACGAAAATAAATATTATAATGCAAATTTGCAAAAAAAAACAACATATGCATCAAAATAAACAGTTTCCAGCAGTGCAATATGAGTCCTAAGCATCCCAGAAATGACACCGAAAGTCATAAAGTCAAACATAACTTTTAAAAACACCAGTATAGGCTCATAAGGCCCTGATAGTAAAAAACTACATTTCCGCAAAATGACGTCACTTCCGGTTTCGGGCAGGACATGGAGGACACGCGATAGTTCACGCTGATGGTCGTAGGAAGTGTTACGAACAGCTGATCGGATGACAAAGTGTGTTTCTGGAATATTATGTTTTTGTTGCTGCAAGCTTTGCAGTTTTTGCAAAGCTATATGTGGAAGGAAACTGTGACCGAGGACAAGCTGATGGCATAAGATGTAAGTACAATTCCTCCGGTTTCATATGCAAAAAAAATTATTGCGCTAGCTTACGTGGTTGCAGAGCTACCGGGATTTAAAAATAGTTACTCAAAACAGAGCGTGCCCGCTCCGACCGGCTCTAAAGGGTTAATGAACTCATTCATAATGAGTGATTCCATCGCCCGTTAGCACATTTCTAAATAACTTATTGTTATGTTACATTAGGATACATCAGAGTAATCCAAACTTATTGCACAGTAGAGTCTATGTAGGTACTGTGTAGGTACTGCACGATTAAATCACAGTATTTTTCCTGAGATTTCAAGTGCAGATTTGACCCGAAACCCTCTTTACTGCAAACGCAGTGCTGGGTCTCCATGTGTTATCCGTCGCTGTATTAGAAAATGAGATAAAATATAAGAAACGGCAACTTTTCAAATGCCTGTATTATAAAGAAGTAGTTTTAAGCATCACCTTGTGTTTGGCAGGAACATTGACATGGCCTCTGAATGGTATTATCTACATCGTGTTATTCCACTAAATCCTTTGTGAAAGCTACATAAAGAATGTCTGTCTTTTAAATAGGCACTGGATGCCTGACTCTGTGACCTCGAGAAGGTCACTGTCAGTCTCAGTAGTAAAACTTTATGGGATGAAAGAATCCCCAACTGCGTGGAGACCTTGGTCTGTAATTGCTTGATACCCTTCTGCTTAATACGAGAGGAATAGAAAGACCGAGGCTCCGACAGTAAGAGTGTCTCATCTGCGATATTCAGCGATGAGATTGAGCGACATGGAGTTGAATGCTCCAGTCGGACGCGCCGATCGGACTCACCCGCCATTGTTTTTTCGGGTTTTTTGTATCACCGCAGAAGGGATGAGAGTACGAGCCGCTTTTGTTGTCTGTGCGCTCATCACTGGCCTGTTCTTTATGATCCCAGCGTCCCCCGTCTATTCTGCACAGACCCGGCGATTGTCTGCGGAAACAAAACCCCGCTCCCAAGCGATCACTTTCATTGAACCACGGACAGTGTATGAAAATATGTACTCCTGTATTCAGGCACGGGAAAGGGCAGGCGTCAACAATACCTTTGCCTTTTTGAATTCGCAGCACACATGAAAAGACGACGCGGCGGAAAAAATCCAGCTCAGTTGCCAAGGACTTCACAGCGATTTTTGTTTTTTTTCTTTCTTTTATTGTTGCTTTTGTGTCCTCATCATAAAGAATAACAATGGCTTATTGTCTCTGCCTCGCAGGCAGGGACTATCAGAGGAAGAGTAATAGAACGTACAGGTTGGGGCATATGCTGGCGCCGACATGGCCCTAAACTTCCTCTCCATCATTCTCTCCATTTACCCACCGCTGAGGCACATCTGGGTCCAGGTGGCATCCGTACATGTTGTCAGCATGTTGTGGTAACTGCCTTAATGGCTTGAGTCATTCTAACTGACAAGATGGGAAAACAGACATGGCAGAGTTTCACTCAGCCTCTTTATCTTGTGTTTACCCACCACTGTTCCAGCGATAACAAAGAACCCCGTACCGCCACGGCCTGCGAAAGGCCCGACCACGTCAGCAAGCTCACGGTTTTCAAGGTCCCCGTAAAACATAGCGGAAAGAGCAGCTTTGTCCTTTGCAGGATTAAAAATACACGTGAGCAAGAAAGTTGAACTGGCAACAAAATATCTGAGAAAAACTCACTTTAAGAACTATTGCAGGTCAAAAATACAGCTGCCCTCGTCCACAAGTCGTGATTTTAAATAAGAAATTCAGTCTCTCCTACCAAAAACTCCAAGCATCACAGAGCAGTGAAGTAAGTACTTATAATAACCTTTGTGTCTTGTCCCTCAGTAGTTTACACTTGGAGTATTTCTGCTTGGATGTACATGGAACAGAGTAGCTTTATTCACCCATACAAACCTTGAACCACCATGTTCAAAGACTTCTTCATAACAGATAGAAATGAAAGGGTCAGATGGATCAATGCTGTGGCCGGCGCTGCAGTAAGAAATGGCCAATCATCAAGCTGTGTTTGCTTTGTTCCCGTTTCTAAAACAAACCAATCAGCAGGAAGTGACACGCCATTCAATCAGGATTAGTTGTGTTGACACAGAACCGGTGGCCGAGGCTCCCAAACTTTTTCTGGTGTTTTGTGTGTGCAGTAAACGTATAAACACACACAGTCGCAGTGTACATACATCGCTGTACATCGTTAGTTATCCTTGAGGAACAGTATTTGTTGAGCACTGCGCTGACATTTAAACAAAAATGACAAGAAGACCGAACCAGCAACTCAAACGCCCAAAAGCTTCAGTCCGCATCTTTAACAGGGACATCTCCAGAAAAAGGCTTTGGCTGCATTTAAAATATTTTAAGCCCCTATTAATTATGGCTTGATTGACTTTGAACAGTTTTATAATTACACAATCTGCTGGAGTTCCTTTAATGTTTCAGTAAATTAACCCTGTAAAGCCTGCAGTATGAAGCCATTATCACAAAATTCAAAAAATATTTTATAAAATGTTATTTATTCAACTTTATGACAAATAAAAAAACTAAACAACAATTTAAAAATACTTTAAATTATTCTAATGCTCATAGTTTGTTTATATTTAATTAAATGTATCTTTATTTATCAAAAACATGTGAGAGAGGGGCTGTGGGGGGTTAGGGGTAAGAAAAATCACACTGATGAGGTCTTAAAAATGCATGTATCAAATATAATACACTGTTAATAAGTTCACATGCATTAGTCCTGTGAAGGGAAGGATCCTGTATATCGAGCGTGTTTTTATTACTTTTAAAAACACCGGCGTGTCAGCCACTGTGTTGGGTATTTAACTACTACAATATTAAAATAATCTATTGATACACTAATAACTACATGACTTTTCTTCTCCCTTTGTTTGATGTTAAATTACTCAGATGATGATAAAGAATCGCAGCGATGGACGTTGGCCCCACAGTGGATATCTTTTGGAAAATGTCGACCCGTCCCTCAAATAGAATTCCAAAGTACTGGAGAATTTTGTTGTCCCAAATCCCGAATCCTTTCCTTTCGCGCATCTTCGAACACGAAAAGATTAAAAAAGGATGAAATCTAATGAGCTGAACTCTCAAGACGAACCAAAGAAATTTTAATCGACATCACGGTGAGCTTGTTGTTTGCACAGGTACGTGCACGGGCTCGTGCACGCATACGCACAAGCACGTCGGATGCACTGACCCTTGCCTCCGTTGAGCTGTGAGTGTTGCATAACAGCTTTCACGTACACCCTTAAACCCGTTTATTTATTTATTTAACAATAAGAAGTTAGAGGTTAGTCCTTGTTTGTATGGCATGTGGATTCGTGATGACCCAGAGGGGCCGGGGATATTATCTGGATAGGGGAGGAACTGTGAACCTCCATAAGTCATAGCGAGACATGCACTTATGTTTAATTAACGCAGAGTTCAAGAACCGCTGGCTTCATCTGTTACCGAGACGGGCAGACGGAAGCTCCTTTAATTGGGGATGAGGGAAAAAAAAGGGAAAGAAAATACAATTGAGCTGAATAGATAGGTCATGTATTAAGGTCAGCATTTTTCATAGAAACCTCCAATCCTCTCTCCCTTACAGCATGATTAACTTTGTCACAGCTTCATTTTCCATTTCTGCCCGATGAGATAATGAGTTTAGAGTTGAAGCATTAATTCATGTATTCTTAATTTCCACTCCGCACCAAAAACAAGCTATTTTCACAACTTGTTAATGCCAGAAATTACTCAGCGGACAATGATATGGACACCGATGTGACCGGAGGATGGATGAGGTGACTCAGGTAATCAAAGAGCTATTGTGAGTTTATTTGGTTTTCGCAGCGCATTTCTCATGTTATCACAGAGTGTGATCAACATAAATACAGATTAACTGTTTATTTGACCCCAGCAAATGCGTTTTCTCACCTAGACTGCTCTCACTAATCTATTAGTGTTAATTTAATCAGTGGAAGCCATGACAAAAATATTCATTGATGCCTTTTTTTCCCCCACATGGGAAATTTGATGTTTGAAGACAGCTGTGTTCACCTTAATACCAGCCGGGCCTAGGGATAGGGTTAGGCTAAATTACCTCCTCAACATGTCTTGAAGTTCTCCAGAGTAATGAACTCATCATTTGATTCAGGTGTGTTGACCCAGGGTGGGATCTAAAACCTGCAGGACAGCAGCCCTCAACGTCTGGAGTTGCCCACCCCTGGGTTAGGGCGTTCTTTGTTTTAGCCACATGCTAAATAAGGAAGTTTTCCGAAACTAGAAGATGAAATGATTTAATTAATAAAGCCTCACGTGTTTTGGCATTGCAGTTTTTCGTGTTTCAAGGTGGGTGTTTCAGACATGTTGACATGCTACAGAAAGGTTCACCAGAGCTAAACCCTAACCCTAGACCAGGGGTAGGCAACTCCAGGCCTCAAGGGCCGCTGTCCTGCAGGTTTTAGATCTCACCCTCGGTCAACACACCTGAATCAAATGATTAGTTCATCATCACGTTGAGGAGCTGGTTTAGCAATTTGAATCAGCTGTGTTGGATCAAGGACATGTATAAAAACTGCAGGACCCTTGAGGCCTGGAGTTGCCTATCCCTGCCCTAGATGGGTCTCCACTGACCCGGGGAATTTTAAGAGGTTAAACTGTCCAATCTATTGTCGCAAACTGTAAAGCTATAACCTGGCCCTGCATCCTGCATAATACCTACACTACCATTCTCCCATTTCAGTGGTCGGCTTGTGCAGACATATAAAATTAAAACCTCAAATGTAAAAGAGAGGCCAGCTCTCTCTGTAAAGAATTAGTAAAAGTAAAAAATAAAAATGGAAACCGAAGAATTGGAGATTAAGGAAAATTGCGAGTCCCCTGCATAGCCCTTGTTTTAACTTGTCATCTCTGATTTACTCTTGCAGATGGAATATTAAGTATGTTCCTTTAAACACAAGAGGGGGGAAAAAACAGTAGAGAAAGGGAATTAATCCGCTTGGCTTTATTTTGATAATGTTTTAGAGCTACGCCTGCCCAAATCCATCGGCAGAGCTGTTCTACTTTCTCTTCCACAGACGAGCCAATTCTTAATCCCAATTCATCTAATTGTACCTCAGAGTGCTAATAAATATTGTTATGAATTATTCAGGCTCTGAGTGGGCTGATGACACAGAAACGGGTGCAGTGAGCAGAATTCAAAGCACTTCAGATTGGAAATGGGAAAGTGCACTAAATTCTCTCCGAATTTGAATTAATGAAAGTTACATGGAAAATGAATAGTGTAGGGACCTTCTCCTCATGATTATTGTACTAATGGGTGTGTTAGTGCAACTGTCCAAGGCGAAATACTGCCACTTCAAAGAATGCAAGCTGATAAGGTTAGTGGCATTAAACCATCGCGTTGTCAGTGATGATAAACACCGCTGCATTAATACGCCTGTTACATATGAAAGTTTGTGCACTCGACAACTAACGATTATCGTCCGAACCCATCATTTCGCTTCTGCGCCTGTGCCACTGACAAACGGTTCAATAATGTGTTGGCGACGCACCTGGCGGTCCTCTTTATGTCGTTTAAGCGCTGCGTCTAATGCATTCATCTCTTAATTTGCCGCCCAGATACTGTATGTTTCCAAATGTCATCCGTGTTCTGCACAGCTGGAGGTTTTACAACTCGCTTCATGGCTGCGGGTCCACAGGGAGCAAGCGGGGATTAGGCTCTGTGGCAGCATTGCGCTGAGCCTGTCTCGTCGCGGTACTGTTCCACTACTGAGCTCCACTAATGGCCACGGCTCAGGCCGGGCCTCATTAAGGCAAACTGACACCAGGAAACGGGGGCTCGCGGTAGGCGTGATTAGATTAAAAGTTCAGACAAGCCTTTGGTCTGTGTAATTTGCGGGGCTACGGTGATACACAAACAAAATGCAAGAGCACTTTAGAAACAGCCCCCTTAATTAGCTCACCGAGACTTGGGTAAGCAATATCAACACCGTAGCCTTGGGCTGTGGAAGTAGCTGCTGCTGCTGGAATAACGGCGGCGCAGGAGTTTGGGTTGGGAGGCGGACTTGAGGGGAAATGAGGGACAGAAGAATTATTCACCATACAGCCGTGTTTCTGTGTTATTTTTTCGGTAGCAGAAGCAGGCTGGAGGTCATCGGAAGCAGCAGCTCGGGTCCAAGTCGCTGATTTGAGGCTGGAATTAAAATGTTCCACAGCTGTTTGGCTGGTCTCTGTACCTTGACTAATGAGTTGTGGAACAGGCTCATATCTCGCCAGTCGGTGACATCCTCACTCCAGTCAACTGTTTCAAAGTATTTCTCTGACTAAAATACCACCTGCCCCACTCAGCTGTTGCTAGAAACAGCTGCCTTATCAACATGTGGACTGCAGCGCACCGTATGCAGGCTTAGCTTTTCATTAGACCGCCATCCGCAGTCGCGAGGCTTTTCGTACCTGACACGGCAGGCACAAGGTCTTTGGTGTTTCCTTCTCACACGTCACGTTTTTGAAGCTAAAAGAAAAAGAGGACAATTTATTTCCAAAAAAATAATTTAGTCCAAAAGGGCCATGAAACGCCGCTGCACCTCCTGGAGCTGATATGCCTCTACATAAATTTTCAGGGACTTTGATAAGCTTAAATAACCTGAATTTGTTAATGATTCCAAAAGCACAACTTTTAATAAGTAGTGTTGCTGCCTTAAGTCATCCCTGCTTATGTGTTTGGAAAGGTGGAAAGGTTTAATTGATAAGTAGTGACAAAACAGTGCTATATTATATTTGAACTCTAACGAGGTTTGTTGAATTTTAATACTTTGAATGTCATGCCCCCAACAAACGCAGGAAAAAACAGACACTCCAAGGTGAGCAGTTGTGAAACAAACTTGACAGATTTTTTTTTTTTGCTGCCCGTTGGTGTAGATGCCTTAATGCTCCAGCTAGCAATATTGAGCACCGAGATATATTCCTGTTTTTAAGCACTGCAAAGTCTGCATTGAGAGGTAGGAGGGGGATTGTGGAGTAAACGTCTTGATGCACGCTCAGTAGCCCAGGTAGGGAAATCCCAGAAGTTGATTCAGTTCATCTGGACACTAGAAACACTTCATCGCTCCTCCGAGTCTGAAGCCGGTAAATGGTAAATGGACCAGATCTCATATGGAGCTTTTGTACTTTACTTGAACACTCTGTGCACTCTTTACAACATGTTTATACAAAATGTCTCATTCACAAGCTTTTTTTATACCTCCAAGTGTCAGGAGCGACTTGACGTTCAGCATTTCGCCTGAGCATCGGATCCAATTACCAACTTTCCAATTAGCAGATGACCCGCTCTCGCTCCTCCTCATCTTTCTCGGGTCGTGGAGTAAATCAGCCACTTCGTCATCCAGGAGGCCGTAGTCTGGGTCCTATACTGGAGGGTTTTTTTGTTTTTCTCATGATCTGCTTGTTTGGCTTCATTGATCTCCTTGTCTAAGGAGCTTGGAAAGAAAAGCATCTGGACTTCTTTAAGTTTCCTTGAAGACGTTTCACCTCTCATCCGAGGAGTTTCTTCAGTTCTAAGAGCCCACTCAAGTCCTGGGCCATTTGACTTCAGTAGGCTTCACAGTGGGTTCACCTGAAACATCGGCTGATTGTGACCCACACCCGTTTCACACTTTGGCTCATGTGATTAGGTAGAGGATCGATAGGGGTTCATGGCCCTATTGTGCTTAAAATCTGGGACCCTTCACCAATCTTAGAACTGACGAAGCTTCTCGCGTGAAACATCTTCAAGGAAACTTAAAGAAGTCCAGACTCTTTCCTGTCTCCTTAGACTCCGACGACCTAAATGACTGAGAACCTTCACAGACATTGATCTCTTTGCTTTTTTGCTTTTGCTCGGGGTTTGAAACTACTGAGCAGCCGGAGCCATTCCATGTGGAGTTTCCATATTCTCTCTCTGGCTGTGTGGTTTCCTCCCACAGTCCAAAGACACACATGGGGTTAGGTTAACTGCTGATTTTAAACTGGTCGTAGGTGTGAATGTGAGCGTAAGTGGTCGTCTCGCTGTTTTAGCCCCGGCCTGTTCAGGGTGTATTTTACCTCTTGACCCATGACAACTGGGATAGGCTGCGGCGCCCCATGACCCTGAAGTGGATAAGTGAAAGAGAATGGGTGGGTGGTGCATGGTACTGAAAACAGGTCCATGAAACCAGATGGGTATCTTCTAATTTTTCAGTTGTTGAAGGTGTAAAATGTTTTATTATTAGAAAAGGCACCAAGGGTGGGGCCAAAGAAATTTCCTCTTTCGCTCAAGCGTTTTATAAACAAACACGCGTTTAACATAGATTTGGTTGCAAACTGATTATCTTTACTTAATTATTATGACCAATCACTAAGCATTTAAGGTGAGATGCCTTAAAAGATAAAAAAATCAGATGACGTGACCTCACACACACACAGAATGAACTCTGGAGTTTGTCAGTGACATGTTACGCCTGCAATCTGTGAACCGAAGCACAGGTTTTTAGTCTTTTAATCAAAAGGACTAAAAGGCAGCTATGGTGTGGATTTTGTCTGCTGAGGAAGAACTGAATAAAAATCAAAGCAAATGAAACAAACGTGGGGAAAAGACCCAACCTTGACTGTCAGTGGCAGACTGTCAAAGTCAAACGCCCATCCAATTAATTGTGTCTTGTGCCAGCACTGATAGGACTCCTGTCTGAGGGACCGAGGTGGTGCTGAGCATTTTCTGCTTCTAGATGTTTTGATGTCAGTTTGCTGGATCTGCAGCATCTGTACTTATTAAATGCTTTTGATAAAGTATAGTAATATGTTTCTTCTGTTGGGAGCACCATCAGTAAACATTATTATAGAAGGTGCATGATAACTAATCTGATTGATGGATTGTGCGTGAGTAATGCTGACATGCAAGTGATGGATAGTGTTAATATCATCTTTAGAAACATTTTTTTCCCCGCTAAAATAGACAGCTACACTTATTTTCCGTCCACCAGTTAACTCCCATTTATCATTGCATTTGTCAAAATATGTGCCATAGATATATTTTTACCCCTTTCCTCACTCTCTTCGGTCGATAAAGTTTCCCGTGTGGTTATTTGCAGCCGATAGGTAATCAGATTAAAGTGACTTTCCAAACCTTTAATATTCAGGCTTTGAAATTGTCATTTCAGGCCAGCTGTCAGAGAGGGAGGGGAAGAGAAGGGAGGGGAGGTGGTTCAAGCAGATCTGCCAGGGTGTGTGTGTGTGTGTGTGTGTGTGTGTGTGTGTGTGTGTTATGGCTGCACCTCTGCAATATGTCAGGAGATGGAGAAAGTTGGTGCATTCCTAATAGGGGACGTGATTATGATACATGATGTGGGAACTTTCTCATGGTAAATATCGGTCCAGTCTTTATGTTAAAAACGAAATATTTTCAAACTGTTTTTTAAAAACAAATCTGGAATATGCGGATTTTACTTTTCCCTGTGCCTCAGCTATAACCTCACGGCACATCAGCTGTCCTCATCAACCATCAAAGGCAGGAAGCTCCCTTTTTTGGAATCAGTACATCATTTCTAAAGTCAGAAATCCCATCTGATCCCAAAAAATTCATAAACCAGGACTTTGCAGTGAAAGCTCTTGAAAAAAAGATTCCATAAAAAATTTAGTTGTTAGGGATAATAAGGTCCCATATTTTTTTTTTAACGAGTTTCAGCTCATTTTCCGTGCAGAACGAGCCGTGACTCTCTTTTCCGTGCGGGCATCTCCCTGTTTTTAGTTCTCTGAGCAGTTTCTGTGGCTGTAACCTTAAATGCATCTGAGTCTGCTTCCCGTGCCCTTTCTGCACGAGTTCATACAGTGACAGAGCCTACTGGGCTGCTATGGTATGTGCTGCGCCGCACCATAGCAGCTTACCTCACTAATAACATCTACACTGTATTGCTTTTCTTTTTTCTTCTTCTTCTATTTTTTGATCTGAACAACAACCTTAGTGGTAAAATCAGGATTTTAGCATTTTAAAGAACAGTTATATTAAACAGGTCACTGTATAGTTCATGGGTCATCTTATAGTCACTCTTTTTCTGACAACCGAAATGCAAAAACATGAAAATTGCTTTATTGGGAATTTAGCTGTATTAAAATAAGCAATACATAACCAGAGGGAGCAGGAAAGTCTGAAAGGCTAACAGTAAGCTAGCTGAGTTTAGCTTGAACCGAAAGGTAACATCACTCGGTGTGAAACAAACACCTCCTGTTAATCTGTTATTGGGGTTATTATGCTAACTGATGTGTTACATTTTAAAGTGACAAAGTCAAATTTATTTATATATCACATTTAAAGCAACAACTGTTTTCCGTGGTGCTGTATATTTAAGATCATCAAAAGAGATACAAACATAGGAAGAAATGATCAAATTTAAGAAAAAGAAGCATAAAATGATTTGAGTAAGACAAATAAAAGTGGTACAAACTCATTCTGATTTAAAAGCCAAGGAATAAAAGTGAGTAATCAGATGGGTTTTGAAAGTGTCTAATGTTGGGCAGGTCCTGATGTGAAGGGCCAGTTTGCTCCACAGTTTAGGAGCAGCCACACTCGCGTCCTGGAGTCAGTCCGGTCTGCTCTTCAACAGCTCGGATATTTAGTAGCGATTGGGAGTCATAAACCAAAAGAGTAGAGACGTTTTTGATCAAAACAGATGTAGGGCTGGGCCATATCATACCGTTCATAGTAATATCGGTGTAATGTTGGGCAACGATATGAAAATGAAATATCGCGATAGAATATGGGTAAAACGTGCAAAACGTGGCTTTGTTTTCATACGCACATGGTGGAAAAAGCATGGCGGCGACGGAGAATGAGGAGGGCGAAAGTTGATCGTTGAATGAAACGATGAACCAGAACTGGTTTGTAAAATGCTGCAGCGTCACTGGTGTGGAACTGGTTTAGCTTTCGTCCGTCAGATACACAACAAAGCACTATTTTTGGTAGCGCATGCTAGCGGGCCGTCGTTATTACCGTGTTGTTGGAAAATACGGCGCACTTAAAATTAATCCTTTGATTTTTCTGAACATCGACAGAGCCCCTTATAATCCCGTGTGCCTTATGTATGAACTCTGGTTGTGTTTACAGACCCCGAAACGATTTTATGTGCACGGCGCTCGAAAATCTGTCAAATGTTTCAGTACGACTTTGCTAAGCTACGAAGCCGCACCGCTTGATGGATTGTCGGAGCATTACGGCTATCGTAGGCGGAGCCTCGCGGAGTGATACGTACTGTGCTTCAACATAATGTTACCGTATTGTGTGTGTATAAGCTCTTTTTAAGTTTTGTGGATATCATACATGGTTATGCTGAGGATATGTCGGCCAGTTTCCACTGGAAATGCCTTTTGGTTAAACTGCCAGCAAGGAATTTGCATTTGCACTGTTAAATATTTATATAACTTTATTGCACATAAAAAACAGCTGCTTGTTTAAGTGAAAATGCATTGATGGGGTTTTTTTGCACTAATAAAGTTGTGGAGTTGTAAAGTATTTTGTCTAGTGTCAATTATATTGTCAATTATATTGTTATCGCAAATTTTCAAATGCATATCGTGATAAATATGTTTGGTCATATCGCCCTGCTCTAAACAGATGTAAACAAAGCTAAACAAAAACAGGTAACAGCTGACGGCACGCCGCACACACAGGCGCCATCTTGGATTCCCCTGGATTTCTCTTTATTCTGGAAAGTGAAACCAGTGTTCGTTCCTCAGTGGAAATGACGTCCTGATGGTATTAAAAGCGTGGCCGTAGCCATTTTTTTCTTGTCTTTTTTTAAGATGGTAAAGCTGTCATGTCTCAGTGTTTGACACCCTACATTGACTCTGATTGGGTTTAAGGCGTTAGGTTGATGCACCATGAATGGAAGGGTAACTGGTTGGTTCAGACACAAGGAGACCATTAGATGTACAGTAGAGCCAGAGCCACTGAGTAAGTAACTTTTTCCACTGTGCTATATTAATTTTGACTGAAGGAATTCTGTATTTTGTTATTTTCTCAACACGGCTGAACTCAAGTAGTCTTAAGGAATAGTTTAGAAAAGAGGGAAAGTGCACAAAATAACCTTTTCCAAATTTCTGGTTTTGATTGAAACTTTAAATCTAGTCTCTACAGAGTCTCTTTTTATTGGTTGTTGGAGCACAAACCTTACACAGGTGCTTCTAAACTCTGGTTACAGCTGCGATTTGAAGCAGGAAAACGCCAGTCATGCAGTCTGCTTCTTCAAACCAGGATTTGCGGTCCGCCATCATAGCATCGTGTAAAACAATAGTTAGATCTTTTTATTTAGCAGCATGCTACACTCTCATTATTATACATATTTTTAGTTAGACTAAGAAAAAAATATTGCTGGCTTGCAACGCTGGCAGGTCATAAAGTTGCGTGGCACTCTAGAGAAATGGAAGTAGCAAGTGACCTTTCCATCTACACTATAGGGGACCTTTAATGCAGCCAGGGATACTGGAGCTTGATGGATTTATTCCAACGTGCATTTTGTTTTTCTCCAGACTGCAAAATAAGAACATTCGGCCATAACCGATAATTACTAATGTCCAAAACAGCAATATTTAAAATGCTTCATCTTCACTATTATGTGCCAAGACTTCGTGACTCCTTACAATGACAATGATTTGGTTAATGGTAATCTATATAAAATATGTCAATAGCACAAATTATCCAAATAGCAGCTGAAGAATTTACTCATTCGGCAACTGCATTAGACTGTGATGTAAGTTCTTTCATTTTTACATAGAAAAATTAATTTCATGTACTATCAGTATTATTTTTTTGGTATCAAGTGTTGGTATTGCATTCATTTTAAAGTAGAGAGATGCTTTCACATTGGTATAACTCGAGGGTTTGTGGGATTTCAAAAACCCCCAGTAAGGCAGAAAATGACAGACAAGTCAGGCCATTCTCTATTCCTTTTAGAGTCCCGTCTTCTGACTTGTGCCACCCACAGCGCTAAATCAAGGGGCCAAGTTGGGCTCGCTCTGCTCTGTGTGAGCATGTGCATGCGGTGGTGGGGGAAGCTGTGAAGCGCATCAGTCCCATGCCTGTCAACGGGCCTACACCGCAAGCCCGGTCCAAAGGCCGTGCCTGCCACGGTTGCCTCCACACTGTGCTGCTCCCAGATCATCCACGCTGCCCACCAAACAAAACCCAGAGAGCGAGCAAACAAATCTCAAAGTGATATTATACAACACATAAACAAAGTGTATTTGTACAGGGGCATTCTGTTTACAGTCGACGCGTACTGTATATATATATATTTCTATTCTCCTAGAACGTGTGCGAGCACACACACCACCACCACACACTCGTCTCAGGAAGTACAGAGTAGGAGGACAGGCCCCCGGTATCTCATCTCTTTCCCTCTTCCTGTCACTGTGCGGTGGCGGGGTGGATTAAGGCCTTGTGTTTGGCACAAAGGCCTCCTACGTGCCCGGAGGCCGTCTCCTACAGGCTGGTTTTACCCAGCAGGTTCCCTCCCACCAGGATGTTAGTCTGACTCATTAACTCTTACTGAAGCTTCTCCACAGCGTAAATCGTTGACAGAGATAAACTCGGCTAACAGATGCCACCGAGGTCACCGTCACTTTTTTGTCAGAATTTTGCACGACTCCTGCTCTACTGTATGTCACTGAAATTGCACTTCCTGTGCTAGACAGTATCCTTCCTTTTACTCTGGTAAGCCCCATTTCTCATCTTCACTTCAGCAATCGAAAGGATTCCTCTTCACCCTGCAAAATGATTCACCCTGCTCGCTCAAACACCATCAGTACATGCCCAAATCCTCCACTTTTATTAAATGCATTTTACTACAGTGCTAAAGAAATAAAACAGCTTCATTATACAGTCTTCTCTTTTTCCACATTTGCATTCTAAGACTTGTTTTTTTAGTACTTGGGATTTTAGCTTCTGTCAGTTTTTCCATCTACTAATGGAATTATTTCTTAGCCAGCGTCTGACCTCTTCACTATCATCCACACCTCTGCTTTATTCCAGTAATAGAAATAGGTCTGGTTCCTCTCATAAGCCTTTATCAGTAAATACATTCTTTTCTGACTGGTGGAAAACACACTTTTGATATTTTTCTCACAATGTATGATCTTTAAAACCACTAAGACCTTTTCCATCAAATAACAGCCTGTTATTCAGATTGCTGCCCCTGTGACCACGACCCAGAAAAGAGCTTGAAGATGGAAGGATGAATAACAACCAGTGCCATACATCAAAAACCGAATGTGAACATGAAGGCAAAACAAAATGGCAATTATCGGGATGATTAATTCCAACTTCTACCTTCTTTTCACGTACGAGAAATGTTGTTGACGAGTCAAACTGCAGTCTGCTGTCTTACCCCAGGAGACATCAATTTCAGTGAGGTGACCTTCAAAGAAAAGCTGGTGACATGCCAGGTTTAGCATAGTTAGAGGACAGTGGGTGTCTGTGTGGGTGTCTGTGTGGGTGTCAGGGTTCAGCGTTGGTTCAAGGATAAGAAATGAGCATCAGTTAAAACTGTGTTGGTTATGAAAAATATGTTGTCTTAAGTGAAAATCTTTAGAGATGAGTCTGGCAGACGTGACGTGACCGGCCCACTGCGACTCTTTGACCGAAAACCTTCCTTGACACATGTAACCGAGCACGAAACATCTCCGGATTCCCAACTGCACCAGTGTTTGGACACGTGTTGGAGACGAGGCACCTCTTGGATGTCATAATGAGTCTGGACGGAATCAATAAACATCAGTGGCATGATTGATGACGACCCAGAGCTCTGTGCACTCTCAGTTGTGATCCACTTATAGCGAGACGCACATTAGCATGTCTTCTTTAACGACGGAACAAAAACAAGGCACGGTACTCAGGGGAGTGTTGTCTAATTTTTTTTTTTCCACTGCACGTGATCGAGCGCGGTGTCGTCCTAGTAGCCCATTCCAGTCACCATCAACTAACGGCTGTACTCTGGGGCCTCTAGGCCTGACTTAATCAGACCAGATATACATAAATAGCAGGTCAGCCATATGGTTTCACCGTGATGTTTTAAACAACAGCGTGTGACGTCTTCAGCCCTCCTGGAGGGGTTTGAAATAAGGGATCATACCTATAGGGACGCTCTGCTGTACGGCACGTCGATTCGTGCGGCACACATGGTGCAACAGGCTCGGGCAATGCAGCACTCACCATATGCTCGGGCCTCTAGGTCAGTGCAGAGCTGAATTTGCAACATGTAATTTAGTAATACCAACACCGTGGTCGTCAAGCAGGTTTGTGGGGGAGAGAAATAAATGTATTGGCGCAGAGTGCTGTGGGGTTGGAGAGAGGAAAATCTATAAATGTTTGCCCATATATTGTGTCAGAAGTATTGTAATTGTAGCCCATTAAATCAGCAGGGTGTACGATGGGCTAGCTTTGATGAAACGGCGCTCCGCTGCTGCCTTCACCATCCACAGCAGGGTCAGCAGGCTGGGGACCACCGAGATGATTTAAGGCCCGAGTCACTGGTTAATAGTTAATGAGAGTGAGTTGTTCAGAGACTCTGGATGCTTTCCAAGTTCCGGCCAGCTCAGGCACAGCAGCTTCATAGGCACTCAAGGCTGGAATTGAGAGGTAACGGAGAGGTCTAATCGTTTTGTTAAATAAGGGCTGCCGACTCTTTAACCTCAGCAGATACCTGTGCACACAGTAAGGCAGAAAATAAACACGGCGCGTACACCCGCTTGCTCCGGTGATTGCGTCCCCGCCTCATCTCCTGCCCTGTCCCGGAGCCAGATTTACAGCTGTTCCCGTCACCTCTGCAACTTGTTTTCCCTGAATTTTTTTTGTCCCGTTGTTCATCATTTTTCCATTTTTCAGACCCGCACGCATCGAGCCATATTTCAAGACACCTTGTCATTTAGCAGTTTCCCTGGGAAAAATAAAGAGGCTGTTTTTTAAGAAGGCGGCGGATAAAACCAGAGGCTTTTGCACACAGATGCTTAGGGTTCATCTGTCGTACCCCTCCATCCATAACTACAGCTGGGGGGAGGGATAAGTCAGAAGAGAATCAAGGGCACATTAGTCTGCAGAGAGGAAAAAAACACATGCACCTACAGTAGGAAACCATTATTACCACAGGTGTTTTGTTAATGCATAAAGTGGCTATTATCTGAGCGTAGCTGCCACACTTCTCCCTTTGGTTCCCAGGTGTTTATTGGTTTATTAGGATCCATGCTGGCTTCACTGTACCAATTGAATGCAATGGAATTGAAACAGAGCAAGATATTAGTGTTGTGTGCAGTAGCAGAGAGAACTGTGTCACGTAGCCAGTTAATGTTGTTTCATTATGAGAGAGGATTTAAGCGACCGTGTGCCCTGCAGAGGCGACAGTGAATTATAACTGGACGAATTCCAGCTCACCAGTCAGGGGCGATCAGGAGCACGTTTGAGGCGGTGCCTTCCTTTCTTTACGTTCTTGTATGCACTTGTGCATACGGCATCATACGAGCAGCTTTGTGTGTCTGCACCTCGCTGGCTGTGAGAAAAGACAGAGATTGGACGAGAGCTGTAGAGAGACTCTCCAGGGTTTAGAGAGAATGCTCATTAAGGCCTCCTATAGCACAGCCAGCTCATTCCTCACAGTCCCAGCGGCCGGCTCTACTACGCTCTGCTTCCTCACCACATCCTCTCCCCTCTCTTTATCTGCTCTCCTCTATTTCTGTCTCCTTCTCTTACTGTCTTCTTCTCTTTCTGTCTCCTTCCCCATCTGCGTCTCGCTCGCTTCCTTTCGCTCAGTCCTCCACCTGCACTCGGGAAGCTCAAATAGCAGATGTTTAGGCTTTTCGTCGACAGTTTGCATAATTGTCGAGTTCTTCAGCAAATTAAAAATTTGCCAAATGCAATCTGAATCTAGACTTGAAACACAGACTGTTGTCTTTACCTGCTATTTGCATTGTTTTTCTTAATTAGGCTATAGATAGTATTTTGTGGCCAGTTCCAGGTGTTGACAACAAATAGCAGCTGGATGTAAAGATACTTTATTGGGGTTTTCTTTTTTCTCTACAAAACTTTATCAGTTTATGCACACATGTTGGTCTTGAGTGTCTTTTTGATTGGTGAAGGCGGAGGTGTTGAGCAGGTGTAGCTGTCGCTGGTGAACCCAGCTCGCTTCTCACAGGAACAAGTTTAAATTTATCTCGCCCGTTTTGAATCTTCACTCTTCAGCTAGTTGCGCAATTAGGGATAAAACGCTCTTCTCTGTTTCTGCCTCATTTCCTGGTTTGAAGTTAATGAGGTTACTGCATTATTGCAGAGATATCTCATGCAGCAGCTTTAAAGGATAACACTGGTTACTTTGTCTTTTTTTAGTTCATAAACAAATCCCCCGAAGACACCGAAACCAACAATTAGTTTGCTGTGCTATCTGATAAAAATTACATCTTCATGCAATGCAGAGCTTTTGTCCAAAAACACACAAAATGCCAAACTTTGCACTTTAGATCTACAGCACTGTGCAAAAGTCTTGAGTCACTCTTCTATGAGTTATGCTTTGCTTTGAAGATGGGAAATAGATGCAGCAGTTTATTGAAACCTTCAAACGTGCCTTTAAAATGCAGTAAACAAGAGAAATAAAGAGTTTACAAATTCTAAGAAGACTGAATGTCAATATTAGTTGAGGTCGCCTTTATTCTCAGGCAGCGTTATGGTGCGTAGTCTGCAGGAATAGTTCTCCAGGTATCTTAAAAGACATGCAAAGGCCTTCTTTGGTTGTTTGCTGTCTTGTGGATCCCCCACTGCTTCAATAACAATAAGATCTGGGCTCTGGGAGGCCAATCCTTGACTGACGGTGGTCATTGTGTGTTTTACTATCCAGGTATGATTTTCCTGCATTTGCAGTATGTTTAAATGTTATGGCGGATAGAAATCTGACTATGATTTTCTATGTTTAGTTTTAATGAGATCTCCAACATCACTGGTTGAAATGCACCTAAACCACGACAGAGCCTCCACCGTGTTTCACAGATGGCTGTAGACTCACTGTTGGACCTCTCTCGTGACCGCCTCTGTACAAACTGATGATAATTTGAACCAAAAATGTCAAACTTGGATTCATCAGACCTGTTTCCAGTTCCTGTTGCCTTTCCATCCAGTTCTTGTGTAATTTGGCACACCTCAGCCTTTTCTCCCCGTTTCTCTTCCTTAACAATGGCTTCTTGACAGCCAACCCTCCACTGAGGCCATTTCTAATGAAGCTTTGGCGAACAGTAGATGGAACTGAAGGGTCAGATGCATTTCTCAGGTCCTGTGTCAGGTCTTTTCTGAATTTTTTTTCTGTTTCTTGAGTATATGAGTTTTTTAAGCGTTACCACTTCTTCACTTGTCCAATTTCTTCAATTCTTATAAGGACACACTGCACACCAAGCCAAAATGTACCAGGTTTTTGGCTAATAGTGCTTTAGGAATCACTTTGTTGGAGCAACAATATTATTTTATGCCTATAAAACTGTGTTGTCTTTGGTAATTTTCATAGTTTTAACCAAAGCAATGGAAACATTGTGTCTTCTTGCAAAGATACATTTTAAAATGTGATTTTTTTTTCTGTGTTCACTCAACACTGGTTCATCCTTTTGAGTTAGTTGCCTATTTAATGCTTAAATGATTCATTTGTTAGTGTTAAGTGGTTCAACAAACAAGCACACACACAAAAAAAATTCTGCCAAAATGGTCAAGCGCACTGACTGCACTGAAAAAGTGAAGAATTAGCCAATGTCCATGGCAAAAACTTGGAGAAACCTCCAGAAATCCTGGAGAGTCTTTGCTCAAGACCACTTTAAAATATAATAAAATGAGGGGTGACTCAATACTTTTGCATAATATTGTATTACTCCATATTTTAGAAGCTACAGATCAAACGGTACCCCCAGATGCCCGCCTACATCAGTTGAAACTCTACCTGTGGTGCCTCTGCAAGCAGCTATGCAACCCACCGCAGACCCTGCTTTTCCTGCTGTTTGTTATTTAGTGAATAACACGTCTCTTGTCATCCATGCCTACTTTGTTAACTGCAGAGTTCTTTAATTTGGTGTTTAAGCTTCGGGCTTTTTACATGTTGCCTGGAAGGCCAGGGAGGTCCCAGAACAGACCAGTTTCACCAAAAACAAATGAAATCAGTTTGAAATCATTTCCTTTTGTGGACCTGAATTAAACACATTCTTGGTTTTGTTAAGAAAAAGTAGTGCAGGTTGTTCTCTAACCAATCTGTGACAGATGTTGTTGGTTAATGCTACCTCTCGCATTTTCTTCTTTTTACATCCCAAAAGCAACCCGGTAGATGGGCTGTGCGTAGGTGGGCCAGGTGTATTTGCGTGCTCAAGTCTACAGATGAGTGCCGGTGACATGATTTGTCATGCAGACAGCCAGCCCGCTGTCGGCTTGATTACCGCTGGCCAGCCAAACGCTTGACCCTCAAGCGGTCGAGGCCCCGGCGGTGGCAGTGGTGGGAGCATTATCCACCTCCACCCCTGCCTGTGTATAATGGCCGCGTCGTGTGATCGATGGCCTGTGTACCTGTGGAGCCCGGCAACTACAAAGCCAGACACACACACAGTGACGCACACAACTATACAACGAAAGGGCTTTTATGAAGGCCTGGAAACACACAGCGCTCCTCAGGAAACACCTTAGGTCACACCCTGACACACGAATCCATTATACAGGCTTCACTAGATGTATGGTGTATTGTCCAAATACACTGTAGTCACAGTGCTGAATTGCTTGAATGTTTGCCTGTGCAGGCATTCTTCCTCATTAAACACGACGTACAGATTACAGATGAGTATAAGATTCTCCGAGTCACTGCCTGGTGCACATTTCTTAGCTTATATATCGAGCTGCAAACACACAGTTACCCAAACACCTTGTTTAAACAATTTGTGCATTTTTTAAAATACTGAATTGTTTAAGCGAGACTTTCATTTAAAAGTTAAATAACTTTTCTTATCAACAGAGGCTTTTACGTCAACGTTTTTTTCTGTCTCTATTGTACAAAAGCAGCAACAATGAATGAGTGAAAGCTAGTCAGGCAGGTTGACACATCTAAATACCTTTAGTTCAGCTCTGCACAACTTGCTTTTAACCAGACTATTATCTGTATTCGTATTCACATGAAAAGGATTTGAGTGATGTTGCTTTATCTTGGCCAGACATCCATGACGGGAGTCCTAGATCCGTATATCCAGTCGGTTGACAGATTACAGGAAAATCATTTACCGTATTTTTCGGACCATAAGGCGCATTAAGCAAAACAAAACAGTTAGATAAATCAAACTTTACTCAACTCAATCTTCTTGCTTCCTCCACTTCTGTACCATTGATTCATTAATGCTGTATTCTATCACAGCTGCTCTATTCCCATGTTGTTGCAGTATATGAATGACTAGTATTGTGGATGGATTATCTCAGTTGTTCTCCTGACTGAAGTTTGGTCCATTTACAGCATCCTGCCATGCGATTGCATTTGTCCCTAACCATCAGGAACCCTCACGTTAACTTTTATTGAGTGGAAGAAAGTTAGCGTTCATCCTGCAGCTTCACTGTTTATATTATGCTAACATAGCTGTTAGCTAGCCACCACGTAGCACATCATTATATACCAGCTAGTCCAACTTCAGTAACCCTACAAACGTCACTGCTGTTTAGTTTTCTGTCTTCATTTATGTTGGAAGTGGTAGCAGGGCTGTACGTTTGAATGTTTCAGAAATCTCTCAGTCAGAACATGCTATATCATGTTTAGGTGGAAGCTAGCGAGCTAACTCCCTGCTAACGTCTAATGTTAAATGTAATAAATTCTGTTTTCATGGATGCCTGGATGTTAGACTTAATTGTTACACCTGGTAAAGCAGCAACACTGATCATTTTATTACAGAATTCAGAGAGTTTGTAACTCTCAGTGATGTTGCAGTGTTTGTTTTGGGACATGAAGCAGACGGAGTTTTGGACCCAGATTACTCCGCGAGGCTCCAACAATCCATCGAGCGGTGCGGCTTCATAGCTTACCAAAGTCATACTAAAACAATTTTTTAAAGATTTTTGAGCGTCGTGTACCACATAAAATCAGTTAGAGGTCAGTAAGCACAACCAGAAGTCATACATAAGGCGCACTGTCGATTTTTGAGAATATTTAAGGATTTTAAGTCAGAATCAGAATCATAAGTGAGCCTTATAGTGCAGAAAATACAGTAGCATTTGTTCATAAAGTCTCTAGAAGTCTACTGAAGAGAAGGAATGCTATATATTTTCTTTTTTTGATATATACTGGCTGTGAACACTGTCAAACACATGGTTTAGTTGTTCAGTTAGTCAGAGATCAGTTGACTAAAAGGGAGCATAGCTAATTGTTTCCACTGTCAGTAGCCGTCCTGCTATATGGATGGCAGTACTGTTATCCTGCAAGTATCTGCTCCCACCCGGAAAGAAATATTTCATCACAGGATAAAGACGAATATTCCCGATCACTGTGATTGATTTGCAGTGACCTTTGCCAGCGAAATTCCCTCCACAGCATGATGGAGCCACAGTATGCCCTTTCTGTTAGGGTCAGGCGTTAAGGTTATTCCTTCGAGTCGCTCGTCTCCCCCTTGCTCGCTTGCTTTCCCCGTTCCGTTCTGCTCCCGTCCATCTCCTGCATAAACAAAATCCCTCCCGCTTGATCTTTTCAAAACTCTCAGTTTGTCCTTTGGAGAGCCAAGGTTACCATGTCCATCGCTCCCTCCCGCTGCAGCAGAGATCTGTCAACAAACTTCTGAACACTTTCTCACTTGGAAAACTTAAAGAGGAGCGGGGCTGTCCCAGGAGGTAATCAAGCTCCTTCTCCTGCAATTGGTATCTTTAAACAGAATAGATAAAGGAGAAGCGGGTCATGCAGGAGAGCTCAGGTACTCTGCTGGAAAAGTTCAGTGTATTGATGTGCTGCAAAGGGCTAGTGCTTCACAGAGAGAGGAGCCCGTCAGACCGCAGGCTTGATACCTGCACCGCTAGCCCAAAGGGAGCTAGGTTAGTGCCCAGAGAAATTGACTTAGTGAAAAAAGATTACTCCCTCTTTCTGTCGTTTTTTTCTATCCTTCTTACCCACACAAACCTTCTTTCACTCCTCTCAACTTTTGTGGAAAAGAAGAAAAAAAACACTCGGATAAATTACTGTTCTTCACTGGAGACTAATGATCTACTGGTGTCTTTGCATCCTGGCCCTGAAAGTGGTGAAGAGCTTTGATGATGGAGGATTGCGGCTGACAGATAAAAGCTGGACCCCCTCCAAACCTCCTCCCCCCCCACCCACCACTACCACCTCCTTCAGATGCTCCCCATCTCTCCCAGCTACTTAGTTATGAGCTCCAGCGTTATTTCTATAGTAACCCATTGTTATTTTATTTCATCTTTGCCCCGAAAGTTCAAGCTGGAGGCAGAGGAAGAAATCGTGGTTGCCTCTCGCTCTCTATCTCTGCCTTTGTCTCCATTCAGGTCTTTTTCTGTCTGGATGCATTCATCGTGTAAAGGAATTTGACGACGTGTCGGTCTCTTAATGCGTTTATAAAGGACAGGTTTCCTTTAGCTAGTCCTCCTTTTCAGGTAAATGGATAAACATTTGCATTTTTCTAACACGTTTCTTCTATCAAGTGACAGAATTACACAAAGAAAGGTCGCCGTTTTGAACATAACACACCTTTTAAATCTTCAAAGCTCACACTGATCTCTATAGTCTCTGCACTGCCTTCTTTACCTTCCTCTCCTCCTGACTTTGTCTTTAACGAAGCTGTTGTTGCTTTTAAGAAAACGAGCTTTGTGCAAATTCACCTGCATTATTTAGTAAATTTCAGCAGCGAGCCATTAAAAGGTTGAGAGAACTTGAACTCTGAGAAAACGTGACTGTTTTTGAGCCCTTTCCCTTTCCGTCCCCACTCCTCACTTTTTCACCCGAGCGCAATTTGATTGGACTTGATTTGATTTGAGCCCTGCCACTTTCAGTTTGAATAAGGTAACCAAGAGTTATTTGCTAGGAGAGACAAGGGCCTCACCGGATGGAAGGTTTGATGAATTTTCACACTGCTTAAAAATTCCAGCTTTGCTTTATTCAAATGTAACACATGACTACAAAGACCCAGTGTTTGATGAGGTGTATGAGATGTAAATGTCGGATGGAGCCTCTCCACTTATCTGCCCCACCGAGGAAGGTGCCCAGCATCGTAATCATCTGATCTGAATGGATTCAAAGTGTGCTCCTTGATGTGAATGAGTGCTGCTCCATTGCTTTGACGGGGGGAGCGGTACAGTAACATCCCCTGGGGGCTCCGTGGATCAGATGGAGCAGGCTGGGAGATGTGTGCGGCAGCCTCTCAGGGATCTGTGAAGACTGCAGTTATTTTTCCAGGAATCCATTTTTGTTGGGGGAAAGCCGCTTTAAGTCTCAGATTCCGCTACATTGGAGTTAAATTTGTATCTGACTATATCAGTGTCTCCTAAAAAATCCACTTCACTTCCTTTTCTGTTTTTTTCCTCCAACCTGTGTTTGTCGTTCAGTCATTTGAAATGACTCCACTCTTGTATGTATAGTCAGCCACGCTGGATAAGCTTGCAAGCATAAGATGGAAATGCATGCAAATTTTAGACCTCTTACTGCAGTGACCAAACCAGAGGCAATATTGGACGCCAAAATATGTCAGTCATAAAGGCGTAAACATTATGAGCTTGGAGGAGTTGCAATGCAGCAAGCATTTGATTGGTTTTCACTCATTCGCCTTTGTATTTTTGTAGTTTTGGTCAATGGTTAGTTGTAAACTAATTGTTTGGGTTAAGCCGGTGAAATCTGCATGAGTAGATTTTGTAATTTTTCATATTGCATGTTGCAATATGACACTTACCTAGTGTCCTTTATGATGAGCATCCATGTGTGATGAGTTGGGAGTCAGAGATGCTTCTCGCTGTTGCCATAAAGGATGCTCAAGGACACCTTGTGCATATACTTAAGACGTCAGCAGCTTAGAGAAAAATCGCCATTTTTGACATCCTAGTAGTGACGAGGGGCTGCCCGTAACCATCGCAGGTTCTGCGAGGAAACTGCATCGGCTCCTTTATTTCAGTACATATGAAATCACCCGCTGTCGCTCTACAGTAGCAGGCGGGAACGATATCAGCAGGAATTTATGCAAATCTTGATTAGCTCAATGAAAAATGATAAAATATCAGAGATATGAACTATTAAACAGCAGATGTTTAACAACACAGCAGATGTTTTATATCACCAGCAGCGAGAGGATACATAGGCTTTTCACTGGTGCTGCCGCTGTAGCTAATAAGCGAGCTCGTGGATAAGTGCGTGTCTACCTCTGCGCGTGGCCAAGCCTCCGGATGGCCGTGCCTCTGTCTGGGGGCAAGCTAAGCTTAAACACTTTGTGCTTGTGCTGCTGAGAGTCTGTGTGTGCACAGGCCTGTATTTGTCACTGTGTATTTGCGTGTGAGCTCTAGACCAAGCTGCTCACAGCCTGCCTGTCTCTTGTCCCCCCCTAGAGGGTCATTCAGCCCCTCTCTCAGCCTCTAATCCCGTCTGTCCGGGGGAGATAGAGGGGAGCAGACGGCCACATCACACCCGGGGCGCCGCAAACACAATCACCAGCCTTTCACAGACACTTAACGGGGCTTTGCGCTTGTTCAACAAGGCAAAACGCGGCAGGAGGGATCAATTTAATACAAGGCCTGACTCAAATGGAAAGAGGGTAAATAAATAGGCAATGACAGCGAGGACTGTTGCACAATTTGTGTAGTGGCTTTCCACTTTCTCTCAGTCTCTCCTTTGTTGCTCTTCGCTGTAGCACCTATATGATTCCACTTCCTCCCTCTGTGACATATGGGGCTGAGCTGAGGAAGAGCAGCCCTGGTCCCTCTCTCATCAGGCTGTGTTATTTTAATAAATCACTTCTGCCATTGCTTGGTACATTAATTCCCCAGGCCCAGAGGGCTGTGTTACCACTAGCAGCGATCTGCATGAGGCGCTAAATGATGTGGGGGATCCCCCAGTGAGAGAACAGAGGCTCTCTGAATCTTCCCTCCATCTCAGCATTGTCGGTTTGGCTCTCACCCTGGGCTCGCCCAGTTCTCAGCACAAATCGTATTCAGAAAGGAAGCCGAGGCCTCATCGTGCACGCATAGCCGAGAGGGAAGTCACCTGACGCCTCAGACAGTAGCCGTCGTGTAGCATTGTTGCGCTTCGTCACTTCAGGGCATTGTGGTGCGATGCATCTGCGCTGGCATCCATGAAGCGCTCCTTTCCACAATGTCAGCTTCAGGCATTAGTAAAAGTTGCAAGGACAGTCCTCACAGCAGCATTCAGGTTTAACACGATTAAATGCGTGCCTTCACGTTAACAGAAAAGGCAAACCCAAGACTGCAGAAGCTCACGTCTCTTTCCTGCGTCTCGAGTTGGTCAGTTCAGACATGGTTGCTGCTAACAAGATCACGAAGAGGCAAAGGCTGGTGTAAGACATCCAGTCTGAGAGTCTCACTCTGTCATGGGCGAAAGAATTAAAATTGTGTGCGTATGTATTAAACCAACGCTCTTTCTGCACACACGAAATTAGAACGGGGTGCAGAGTTTTTCCTCAATAACATCTATTAGAAATGAATATTGCTCCAAGCAGCAATGAGCACACAGCAGTAACTTTATTATCCGTCTCAGGATCGGTCGGCGCGGTGCACGATCGAGAGGGCTGTGATCGAGTTCGGGTAGCACAGAACGCGAGTGCTACGGCTCATTCTGTCAGCGTCGGGCGTATGTCTGAATAGAGCCAGAAAAAAAAGCAATACCAAAGTGACCACGTCTGGAAAAATAGATTAAAAAATACAGATGAATCCAATGTTTTGTAGCCCATGTCAGAGAAATGCTCGAGTCTCACAGCAGTTTAATCTACACCTTCTCTTACAGTCCTCTTCAGTTTGCAGATACGCTCTCTTCAAATGAAATTCCATCACATTTTCTTGCAGCGAGATGATCATAGCTCTCAGAATGAGCCCCGTGTCTGCAGGTGGTGGCATACATAAACACTACGTAGACGTAGCTGTTTTACATGACTGCTTGATTGAATTCAGCACGGTGCGACTGTACAGACGCAGGTGGTACGAGTAGGAGACACCAAAGTGGTAACACTCGCACTGGTAGTGTTGGTGGGAGCGAATGTATTTCCCCACCGGGGGTACCAGACGCCGCCGTTTCCCTTCCAACACCTCAGCGCTCTGTTGGCCGGTTCTCCGCTTCTTTCTTTCTCTATACATTATAACTCCTTAGACAGAGGTGAGGTTGCTATTGGTATGCACAGACAACACCGGCAGATTCACCACCCAGAATACCACTGGGAGATTATACCCTTCCTGCTCCACGCAGCAGGGATTCGGCTACCGTAAATAGAGCGCTTGGGAGTGTGCTGTGTGCCCAGAATGACAGAGCACTGCAGTGGCTGAATACTCCAGCCAGACGGCGAGCACAAACTCAAGGACTGCCGCAAATACAGTAATCTCTCATGCTTTTGGTTGTGGTTTTTACCTTTTTCTACAGGGACTCAGAAATCGTCGCACTGGAGATCCATCTGGCTGATTGTCAGCGTGCACTGGGCAGCCGTTGGGGCATGCAGGACACGAGCTACAGACAAAATCTGTTGGACTTTAGAAAAGAAAGCAGGAGGCCAGAGTGGAAAAAAATAACAAAGCTGCTCACAGGAACCGTGCATCAGTCAAGACAAGATTTCGGGCCTACTTATAGTTTTCAAAGGAGAAAATTGGGCCATTTATTTGCTTTTTGCTCAAAGATTAAATGAGTTTATTAATAAATAATTCATTGTATGCTTGTATCAAATCTTCCGAGGGACGAGGCGTAAGTCGTAGCAGTGCGTTAGCATGCCGATCGTATCATGAATAAAAAGCAGGAGTTCGTCTAAAGGCTTATGCAGAATCAGAGACAAAACCTGAATGACAGTGAGAGAGGTAATTTGAACGAGTGTAATGACTTGCTGTTGCTATGGTGTGCAATGACACACAGTGGAAACACAGACGCAGCACAGTGAAATTCAAGAGGAGAAGCACTTCGGCACGTTTTAGCAACAAGCTACCGATTACGTTACGAAGGGGTAATTAACGCGAGCGTGCACCAAACTTTTTGTTTTTTAAGGAGACGTTAATACAAGTTTAATTAAAACATTTCATGGTCATTTTTTAGTTTTCATCGTCAAGTATTAGCAGCTTCTCTTTTTCTCCTCCACATCCCAATTTCCATTTGTCTTACGTTTGACCCATTAAAACTGCATCTGTGCATTTGACTTAATATGGGCACGGAGGGCTGTCTTAATTAATAAGCAGGCATCCACCAAACTAATCTGCCTGTGTTGTGAAGTCTGTCCTTTCCATTAAGTGGGACTCACATTATCTCCTAATCAAATTAGTCACTTAATTGTGGCCCTCCCTTGATGGATCCCATGAAAAAAGGAGTGCCGTGTTTGCTGCAGGGGGATGTGTGAAGATGGAACACGGCTGTTTCATTACGATATGAATTTTTTAATAACCAAAGCGTTCACTGTCATCTTCTTGCTTTGAACCTTGGCAAAGGGTGAAGTTGAATTTGACATTTTATCCACTCACACAGTTGAGTGTCTGGCTGCTTTGTTGGGGCTAAGTACCATAGCCCAGGGCCACTACCCAATTGCCCAACAGGGGATTGACCCCTGTCATCCACTGATCACTAGTCTGCTTTCTTAATCACTCCCCCGCATTGTCTACTGCAATACTTGATCTCAGTCGATGCATTAACTCCTTCATCCCTCTTAGAGCTGCTATTCCCCAAGTCGTGATTAAGGAGTGAAATCTGATGTTACCAAAGATTTCACTCCATCCGTCCATCCTTGGACAGATTGGCTCCTGAGGGGAGGGTCTCTAATTTTAAGGAGCCAAGTCCGCCCCCGCGGCGTTACAGCGTGGGCGCGGTGGCCGGGGGAAACCCCGGGTCCTGATGAATGGAGGTATGTGTGGTCGTTTGTCCCGCTGATTGAGTTTTATCCCCTGCCCTTTCACAGCAGCCAGACAATAAAGAGAGCCACATCCAAGCGTGACAGGTTAACCTAACAGTAATAGAATACTCTTAATAGTCTAGCCTCAGCCAAAGTCCACGGCAGAGACGTCCAAATAGCCAAGCTTCCTTTGTGGCGGGAGTGGAGGTGTGAGGGGGGACCGGCTCTCACTGTTGTTGTGTGATGGAAGCAAGGACAAAGAGGGCAGCTTGATGGCTTAATGTGCGGTTTGATCGCTTCGTTGGGTGAAATTGAAGTTAGCGAGGGCGACCGAACACAAGGGAGGGGGTGTATTTTCAAAATGGAAATTAGTCGTATACGAGCGTGACATCGACGCGCTGTATCGCTTAAATATTTTATGGGAATCCTTGAGCCTTTGCATTGGTACAGATGCCGCGACACGGTGGTGGCGTCTGCACAGAAAAGCACAATCAAAGTGAGCAAACTGTCAAAGGAGATTTGGATGATGTTGTCATGACGTTGACATGAACGTGTCTGTTTTCTGGCAGATAATCTTCACAAAGAGAATCCTCCGGGCTACATGCATCCGCGCAGGCAGAGCCTCTGACTGTGTTTGTTTCTGTTGCACCTCCGCTCGCAGTTTGTCATGTCTGACTCGGGCTTTAATTAGGCCTGCGAATTGAAGCGGCGGCAGCAGCAGGGCTGGGAGCCCTCTGTCCACAGCTCAGCCGTCCTCCACGGTGTCTCCTCGGAGGACCTCTCTGCTCTGTGTGGTTAAGATAATAGAGGCTCGCTCGGAAGATGTTAATTGAGGGGAGATAAAGTGCAGTAGTGGCTGCGGGGATGCACGGAGCGGGGGTGGAGGGGACGGAGGGAGAGCTACCTGATTAGAGGCTGAGGTGTTTGACTTACAGCTCTTCTTTTGATGATGATATATGTAGCGCCAGATTTTTCAAGGAGAAAGGCAGAAACGCACGAGGAGGAGCCTAAGAGATAGTTATTAAAGTTTTCCCTGGGGCGTTTCTGTTCTTCGCTGTGCCGTTACTAAGTTACGCTCTCGGGTTTGTGGAGTGAAGAGTCCGGTTTCGAGGAGCTTTTTGGGGGCTCAGAAGGATCTGGCAGCCGTGCAGACGGGCAGGGAGAGAGGCAACTCTACCTGGGCCTCGGAGGTTGAAGCAGAGATGGAGGTGATCTGACCAAAACAGCTGAAGTGACAGAAGCTACATTAATAGTGGCATATGTCTGGAGCAGAGAGAAACTAAAAGGGAGAGAAAACAGACTCTCCACCAGCCCGGGAGAGGATGAAGGGAACGAGAAAGAGGAGGGGAGGACGAAAAAAGCAGAAAACAGTGCCAGCAGCCTCTATAATTGCCTCAATGCCGCTGGGATTGCTTTCATTCAATTGAAGCATTCTCTTTCTCTGTACATTGGAGGTGGAGATGGAGGAGGAGATGGAGGGGAGGAGGGGTCGGGCCGGGTGGCGTGGGCGGGCGGGAGATCCGATGGTGCCCTCCCTCTTCCAGCAACATACAGTGATGAGGGCGATAGCTCCCCTGTAGCGGCCGAATCTCTGGCATCAGTGTGAGCAACAGAGAGAGCGAGCGAGTGAGATTTAGTGTTTGTGAGAGAGAGAGAGAGCAGAGTACTGTGGAAGAGTGAGGCAGCGATAAGGAGGTAGGTGGACCACAGATCAGACCTGTCAGATGTGATTGTGCGGCCAAGTGCAACCCCGCATGTGAGCGTGTGTGTGTGTTTTTATATTTCCCAAAGACAACCAGCTTCCCCGCCCCCTTTCATCACAACACACACAAACACAGCATCGCTGCCCAAACACACGCACATTGCTCGAGGAATCCTTTTATTTCTTTATTTGGGCTCCTGTTGGTGCGTGCCTTAGATGCTCAGCTCCCTCCTCCTCTCTCTTCTTCTTCTCCTCCTCCTCCTTGTCCTGTTCTTCTCTCCTCCTCCTCCTCTCCCCTCTCGCTTTGCCGCTCTCTCACAGCCTCGGTTTTCTTTTTTTTTTTCTCCTCTTCAATCTTGTGCAGGTTGTATCTGACGGAGGGACCGGTGCCGCGCTCCCATCCCCGCGCTCCTTCAGCAACAACACTGTGAGTATTCTCATGCTAATTTGGCTTCTCCAGCCTCCCCAACATCGGTTTTGTCTATTTCGCTTTCTTTTTATTCTTTGCCTCTTTTATGTTTTCATCCGTCGCGCCAAACACAGCGGCGGCGGCAGCAGGAGAAGCGGCGCGGGAAGGGAGAGAAAGAGGAATGAGAGAGGACATGCACAGAAATACAGAGAGAGGAGAAGAGAGGGGAAGGCAGAGAGGGAGGGGGGGGAAAGAGTCGAGGAGGGAAAGGGATTTCTGCCGCCGCCGCTGCGAGCAAGCCGCTCTGCTTTCGGAGGTGTTTCTCCTGGAGGATGGTGGAATTGCCGAAGGGATGTAGGGGGCGGGTCTTGGTTTTGTGAGTAGATAGTTGTGCGAGAATGATAGGGGATGTTGTTGACAAGCATAGAGTGGCTCATCAGACAGCCGGGCAGCTGGAACCAAGGTTTTCTCTGTTGACTAAACTTCTGATTCATCCGTCACTTTCCATATTTACACGCGCACACAGATAGATGCGCTTCTCTTTCTTCTTTCTTTTTTTTAACCGACGTTGCTCTTGTTGTGGAGCGAGGACTTTTGCGCCGCCGTCATTTTTCTGGTGACGCCGTGCAGATGGGGGATGAATTGTAGATGGATGTTGCTCCTGGTCCAAGATGTGCTAAGCATATGTGTGTGCCATTCATAGCCTCAAAAGCACTTAGCGTAGTTTTAATGACTACAGTAGCAGATGCACGAGTAGGATTTTTTTTTAAAAATTCAGTGTTTGTGCCCACGTACCATTAGTTGTGACAGGGTTTCGGTATTTTAAAGAGGAAAACGCGTTACTACAGAGCCGTGCATGCCTAGAGTGCAGTGATTGTGCCTACTGTACACAATAAAGGATAGTCAGTGTGTGTGTGGGTGCAGGGAGGGGGGGTCAGGAAGTCAGCGTCCATCCGTACATGCTGCTCTTTGATCAGAGGGCCACGTTTAGTCTGCCCACGACATGTGTCTGAGCCATATGAAGAGTGGGTGTGTGTGTGTGTGTGTGATGGAGCCAAGACGGGCCCTGTGCCCTCACTGCAACACCATAGCTAATGGGCACATGGGTCAGCAGGGTTGGACGCTCCTCCGCTTGTGCAGATATGTCACCAATACTAAAAAGTCTCCGAGGCCTTCACCGCAAGTCACGAAAACACCAATCTTTGCGAGGCAAAAAAAATGCCCATATTGGGCCAACAAAACGCTCACAACACACTTTGGCAGATTCATTTGGCAGAGTGAAAGGGATTGATCTGAGCGTGGCAATTAGGCAAATTTCAGAACTAAGCATCTGGCGAGGCGAGAACGCTTTGCCTGGCAGAGGATTACCATTTTAGTTCCATTTTCAGACAACGCAGCCCAGAATGTGTTATTTCACAGCACTCCAGCAGCACAGCGGCTCGGGCGAAACCCAGCGAGCACATGAAGGATCTCTGTGCAACATTTCTGCTGTGTATGTTGATTCCCACAACCTGCAAAGTCAAAGCGGCGCGCTGATTAATCGCGATTAGGTTTAATATGCGTGTTCGAAAGCGGTGGCGGCCCGGCCTCCCTTTCCTCTGCCTTTATGAAAATGAATCGTCGGAGTAAAATGCCTGGGATGATAGCAGCCTGCCGATGAGCTTGCTTTCTAAAGTAGGCTGATATAAATGAGAACCATTCCCCCAATTACGGAAGATTAGGTTACCCTCCACCAATCTGAATCCTTAAATCCCTTCTGTTTTTACAGCTCTGTCTGGCGAATGTAATTCAGCCTCGAGACCTGGGCAGAATAGCAATAAAAGAAGGTAGAAACTTTAGCAGTGAAACCCAGGCAGTAAAAATATCCATTGGGAGAGAGCTAAAGCACATGATAATTGACACTGCGCTGTGTTGCAGTTGGCTGTAATTAACTGTGTAACAGAGGTTGTCAGTCGGAAAGAGAGAAAGCCCCGACTATCTTAGTGCATTTAACACACTTGAAAGTGCAACGTTTATCGTGTCTTTCCAGCTTTCACCGAGGGTGCGTTTCAGGTTAGCGGGGGCCTCTCGCCTGTATTTATCCAGATCTTTTACTACAGGCCCAGTCAGACATTACGCGCCGCTTCCTTTATCCTTTGTTCGACAGTTTCAGTGCATGAAAAATCAAAAGGAGCCATTGTTTCTGGGGCGAGCGCAAAAAAGCTTATCATCTATTTTTAGTGCGCTTTTCCTCATTGTTGCCTGGGCCACGATTCGTGCTTACGTCTAGCAGGAGTGTGCCATAAACTATGTTGTGCTTCGCAGCCAGGCGCTGGCTGTGGTGACAACTCTCACCCACACGCTAGTGATCTATGAGCCATATAGCACCGACCCCCTGCCGCCTCGCCAGCCGCTTTCGAACGCGCGCGACCGCAGCAGTGTCGTTCTGCCTGTGTGATAGCACCCATATGCGCACAGAGCACCTGTATTAACGTAATGCGCTAAGCCTTTATTTCTCATCACTTATCACAAGCCGCTACACGCTGTACCGAAAAGGAGGGGAAAAAGCTCATAAAGATAAAAATCACATTTCACTAGAGGGTGCTTGTGTGACAGTGATATATGCTGTGAGCATCCTGCCACCTCATTGAGATGGGAGTGAGTTCTGGGTGGGTAAATCAATTTGTGCAAAGGCTGTTGGCGCTAGTATTGGTTTCGTGATATGATCTTTGTTGTCCATTTTTAGAGGTCAGCGAGAGCGCCACGACAAGGGCGAAAGAACCTGACCGCGTTCTCTTGTTTCTGGGCTGGTAAATGATCTACACCAAGAGGATTGTGGGTAATCAAAAAAGTATACACATGTTTTTCCAGGTTTAGGCGCTATGGATTCTCTATTAAGAATGCACGCTCATCCATTATCGCGCGTGTCTTGATAGAGTATCCACAGCCAGAGGCGAGCTCTGTCTGCGCATTAATCGGCGTAATTACTCAGCGAGGGTGACGGTGATTATGGAGGTGCGTCTGAGTGCAGATACCAGTGGGAAACTGGGGAGGGGTGGACCTGGTGGTAGACCAGTCAATAGGTGAGCGCGACTCTCATCTCTGGGATCTCTGGTCAGGAAGAAACGACAGGAAGCCATTCCCTGGTGTCCGCCTCGTGGCGTATCACGTAGTGTGTTATACAGTAAAAGACTTTATCCTATACCGCCGAGAACTACTTTGAGCTTTCGCCGTCAGTTCAGAACATCCCTCGTTCTCCCTCTTGAAATCATTTTTAACTCTACTCCAAAGTCGAGTACCCAGCGGACCAAAACAAATCAAAATGCATGTTTGAAAAAGAAAAAAATAAGAGCCAGAAGTAAAAAAAATGCTAAAAACTATGATTCATACTGACTCAATCTAGTAATATCTAGAGTATGTGTGAGAGTAAAAAAAGCTCTTTGAGCTTTGGCTGGGAACAGCATTTCCACTTTAAGAGTTTTAATCCTTTTGTTAGTAAGATACTGATCTCGTGACTAAATGGAGAGCTCAGTTAATGCTTCAGTCACACGAGAGTAAAAATAGGACAGCAACCTTCTTGTGACCAGGGGAAAAAATGGTTGCACAATGATTGCACGTGATGGTTTAGCAACAGCCTCAACCTTGGCAACGGTTATTGATCGACTCCAAACAACTCGCAGCAGTCACTGTGAGTTTGATTGGTGAAGGTTTCCAAACCATTAGCATCTAATTTATAAATGCAGACAGACTGCCGACATGTTGCAGTCGATCTGCGACACGTGCAACAGGGGACTCGACTCAACTGGTTATGTTCCTATATGAAAGCATGCAGAAACTACCATTTGTCACAATTTGTGAAGGAAATCCGCTTTCCTATCTCTAAAATTACATGTGCAGATTTGCATTTTTCGCTAACTTATAATTTATTTGTCATATTATCATTGATTGCATGCAATTGCCAACTTGAGTCCGGCTTATTGATCTTTTATTGATGTCTTAATGAACCAAAGTCGCACTGAAAACATCGACCGACGAGTGCTCGCAGACCTGCTCGCAACTAGTTCAGTGGCCGTGAAATGTCTGGTTCATTGCCGTCACAGTACCTTTGGTCATCCTGCAGTCTGTTGTTTTCCTGGTGGGACTTTAGCATTTGGTGGGACACTCGACAAAATTACAATCACAACGTTTCAATGTGCAGGACACAACCATGGGTTCCTGCACATCTTTAAAGAGAAATGCATGTCAATGATCAAATTTAAGGTCATTAAATGTTTTATTTTCACCCTTGAAGTCTTCTATTTTGAGATTATCACATTCTATATTTGCAGCTATCTTATATTTGGGGCTGCCACAATTAGTCGACTAGTCACGATTACGTCGACTATCAAAATCGTCGACGACTGATTTAATAGTCGACGCGTTGTTTGAAGCTTTTTAAGATCGCAAAAGACGCAGGAATAATAGCAGGATTTAAGAGTGTAATAACGGACTGAAACAGAAGATGGCAGCACTGCATGTACAAGGATGCCAGCTGCCGTTAAACCCCGAAGAAGAAGAAGCTGTGTCCCAGAATTCATAGCGCAGCCCAGCTCAGTTTCCAACAATGGCGGCAGCTAGTTAGTTTTAATATTACTCTTATTATTCTTTCTGGGTCACAAAATAAACGTTTAACATATTTTCAGGCGAGAATGTAGCTGTGTAAACCTCAAATATCTGCTCAGTTTATCAAGACACCGCATATTTTCACAAGGGCTTTTTCGGAGACGTCTGTTACCCACTAGCTCGATAGCTAGCTGGGGGCTAGGCTAACTAGCACCGTGAGAACACCGGACTCCCGGCAAATCGTTTCAAACCCACCGCCGTCTGTCGCTACTCAGGTTAAACATGATACATAAGTCACTTAGATAACTTAAAATGTTATTGTTTGGCTTTTTTCAGTATTTTATTTGTTCCTGAGTAAATCGGTTTGGCTGAGATTAAAGTTATAGTTTTTACACAGCTGAATAAACGTCAAGCAGACAGCTGATTATCAGAAGTGTGAGATGCTGGAGAATATACTCCGTTGTCCTGTTATATTTTAGATAGCAAGGAGTTTATTAAACTTCACCGAAACAATCTGCAAATTTCATTAAAATTTAATAAACTATCATCTTGTCTTTATATTTAGTTAGCACAGACCTTAAACACTTAAAGCTGTAAGCTAATAATAGTTATATAAGAGCAGATGCTGCTGGTGCAATAAGCTGTACGTTTTACGTCCAGTGCATGATGATCTGATTAGTCGACTAATCGCAAAAAATAATCTGTGACTAGTGGACTATCAAAATAATCGTTTGTGGCAGCCCTACTTATATTGATGCCTTTTTTAAAATTATGTGCTCAAAAGCTTCATCTCACATTCACTGAAGGTATCACACAAACCATGAAAGGAAGAAAAATAAGCTTTCAAATACAAGTTTGGAGATATTTGGCTCCGAGATGAAAAATACCAAGAATATCCTGAAAGTCGAAGGAGAAATTTTGAGGCAAAAAAAAAAAGTTTGAAACTTGGGACAATGAGTTCCTGAACAATCAAGTCCCGTATGAAACCAGAAGAGCACACTATGCTTGTATTAAAAAAAGATAAGGTGCCAATGGATTCTTTCATGCTTGCTGCTAGTACACCGTCATCTCCTGCTGGTACGCTGACTGGTAAAATTGGACGTATTGATGAGTTCTGTTAAACTGAATCTTTCAGTAATTCTTTCAAGCGACTGCTAAACTGCTCCGTGGGTTGTTGTTTTTTTTGTTTTTTTGCACACAATCTGTATTTTTAAGATGTTTTCTGACTCTGAACTTTTAGATACATTCAAAAAGATAAAGCATTTGTTGATTTGGTAATGTTGCTGTGTGGAAATGCTTTTCACTTCTCTTTGTTTAGGCTTTTAAAAGGTTTTAAATTTGACTTTAAAAAAGAAAGTGTGCGGCAATCTCATTCCACCAATAATACTGAAGCTTATTAGACCGTCTGTGGTTTGAATATTGAATTATAACTGAGCCTCAAGAGCAAGGATGTTACCACTTTGGTCACCAGCTGTCATATGATAGGGGGAAACCAAAGCGAGGGAGGCATGGAGTGATATTATTCCCTGTTCAAGTGTACACAAGTAAGAAAAAATAGAATAACTAGGTGCGAAGGTTTCAAGTTACGTCATCTAATTCACCGTACACGGAAGACGTCACCGTACCGGCCGCACTCTTTGAGTGACTTGTGATCTCTGGGAACTGCAGTGCAAAATCACCACAGCAACTACTGCTTAGCAACAAAGATGTTGCCATCATAAAAAGACGGGGAAAAAAAACAAAACAAAGAAAAACAACAACAACAAAAAAAGAGGAGCTCTTGGAGTTGTGACTTGATTTAGTGTGTAAGAATCTAATTAGTTTTATAGCACCGACCGGTGCGACGGTGGCCGTACAGATGTTCGGCACGAGAGATGCTCGTAAAGAAAAGGAGACGGCTGGTCAAATCAAAGCCGTCGAGTCAGGGAAATAAAAGCGGAGGAGGGGGAAGCGAACGCGCTCCAGCTCTGAGGGCTCTGTATTGTCTGTACAAGGGCAACACAGTTACTCTTTGCGGTACATTTCAGGAATGTCTTATAACATTGTCAGTGTGCTGGCTAATAGGAAAAGCATTGTTGGCCATAATAAGTGAATGAGTTTAATAGGTGAATGTCTTCCACTTCCCTTCTTATCTCGGTGACTTTCACTTTCTCGTACCGCCCGCAGCAAGTAATCATGGGAAATATATGACTCAGAGACGCCGTTTTTAATTAGGGACAGTTTTTAGCATTATGGAAAGAAAAAAGGCTTTTGACTTTTGGATGTCTTGAAAGAATTTTCCCGTGCGCGCACACACATGCATGTGGAGCCATTTTCTTTGAGTTTGGCTTTCTCATTAATCACAGCAGAACCATGGCTGATACTAGCGTACGGGAGAGGGAACCAGGCTGGAACGACAGAGTCGAATATTTGAACATCTCAGTGCTGATGTGTGCAAAGCAGAGCGTGTGTCTGCAGGGGAGGCTTTGAAATTTCATCCACTCCATCCCTTTTAACTCGGCGGAGGGGATGTGTGTGTCTCGCTCCAGTTGGCCAATGGCACGTTAGGAAGCTCCTGAAAATCCCCGCCGCCCGCATCCCCCCCCCC
>NW_024582429.1:1323097-1468149 GCF_018398535.1 Haplochromis burtoni
CTCGCGGCAGTGCTACGGGCCTGGCCTATCAGAGACACTTTGTAAAGGGCCTGGAAGAGCCTCCCGGGGTGATCCTATCAGTCAGACACACTGTCAGCAGACACACTCAGTTAGTCAGCATTGAGTCAGAAATGTGGCCCAGCCAAGCCACACGCCACCGTTGGCTGCTCCGCTGGGCCGCTGCTGTGGGTATCAAGCTCCCCCGCCTGCCAATCAAAGCTCCAGCAAGGATGCTGACCTTTGTTCCCCTGCTCAAATGAATGCTCTTCAACAGGTGATCCGGCCGACTCCCTTGCCTCGGCGCGCTCAAGTTTAAATATAGCAGACTTTTCTTATGTGCCTTTCGCATTAGCCTGTTACAGCAGCGCTGTGTGTTTGTGTCAGTAACCCTGTAGGATGGAGGCACATTGCTTCTATATTTTTAGACTTTATTCAGTACGTGTGTCAAACCTCCGACAATCGCCTCAATAATAATCACCTGTCCTAAAGTGGCTATTACTGTCTCCCACTCCTGTGATTTACATTAATACCTAGTGGTTAATGTCATGTTACTTTATTGGGAGTATGTGGAACATTAAATTCAAGGTGCTGCCTCTGCAGCTATACGCTGTGCGATTACGCTCCCTTATTTTTACTCTTACATTTTCATCCTCACAGATGACTATCAAAATAGCTTGATCTGAGGCCACCACAGGCTGCTTTTATCGCCGCTCGCAGAACGAGAAGGTCAATTTTCAAGGCATTTGGTTGGGGGAAATGTTTAAACCGTCTAGTTACTAAGAGAACCAAGAGGGCCTCGTTCTTCCCGCGGCTCTAATTGGGATCCATTTTCATTTTCATATGGTTTTAAATGTCAAGAACAGAGCACACGCAAAGTGTTTTGAAATTGCTCAGGAAGGCCTTGGTCCCTGGGTCACACAGGTTGAAAGCATATTGGTTTATTATGAAAAGAAGACGTGGTGTAAAAAGGCACTCTGCAGCTGAGTTTTACCACTGAAAAAGGAAAAAAAAAAAGATGATGTTCTGCTTCTGACCTCATCCTTGGTCTGCTGGGAACATAATGTCAAAAGTTGCCAGCCCCTTCTTCATTTGACAGAAACAAATCCTCTGAAAGGACTCCCCCTCCCAGCGTGGAGGCTGTACACTCTCTTCACGCCTGGGTTTCCTCTCACAGTCAGAGGATATACAAGGCAGGTTGACTGGAGACTCCTAGTTCCTGAATTTTATGAATGGAAATGTGCAATTTTCAATCTGTTTTCTACTTCTACTGCCACGAAGCGAGAATGCTAAACATTCTTGATGTGACAACATATAAAAATAACTAAATTTGTTCTGTCTGATATCACTGGTGTTTCTCACTTTTGTGACACAGGCATTTAAAGAAAGCTCACGCTCATCTCTCTTAAATCCACCCCCTCCCCCAGAAAGTATTGTGGATTGCATGCATTACATAAAGCCAAATACACTTTCATATCACCAGGAATTATACCATTAGCAACAGGGAACATTAATGGATGCTCTAGCACCATTTAGTCAGCATCCTGAAGACTAAGAATAGCTATCCTGTCACATGTAGGGTACCAGTTGAAGCTCACATGGTGTCATTATGCTATAGTGAACTAAACTGTTGAGTTAACATTTACTTCATAAGATAAACCCCTGTGAAGTTCTTAATACTACCAGTTCTCTTGCTGTGTGCCTGAGATGACCATATTACACTCTCAGTGATATCAGACGGAGCACGAGTAGAAGGCATGTTTGAAACAGAGGATTTAGAGCAGTAGAAGCCTTCGGCGCACAGGGACTACATGCTAACATCCTGAACTCCTGCTAATCGTTGCTATATATATTGTTCAGTGTGTGTGTGTGTGTGTATATATATATATATATATATATATATATATATATATATATATATATATATATAAATATATATATATATAGCCGCCACGTGCTTGTATGCACGTCTGTCGGGGCGGGTGGTGTCCTGGGGGATCTCCTCCCAGATCTGGACCAGGGCATCGCTGAGCTCCTGGACAGGCTGAGGTGCAACCTGGTGGTGTCGGATGAACTAAAACATCATGTCCCAGAGGGGCTCTGCTAGATTTAGGTCAGGAGAGCGTGAGGGCCAGCCAGCAGTATCAGTCCTAAAATAATGCAAGCATCCAAAATTAAACTAGGATGTTTGGAAATGACGTTTTCATAGGGGAGCTAATTATATGTGTGTGTGTGTGTGTGTGTGTGTGCATTTGTGCAACTTAAAAAACTAAAATAAGAAAAAGTAAAATATGTCCACTTAAATAAATGTGTGTATGTGTTGTCAAAATCAATCAAAGGAAATATGATCACTATAGCCAAGATCAAAAGAAGACAGAGAAACAAAGTATCAGTTGCACAATAAACACAAACTATGGAATCACTGTGTGAAAGCACAGGAGAAGCAAACCCACTGACTGTTGCATTTCCAGAGAAAATTATTTTAATGCAGGGCTAAATCTTACTTTTGTGCATTATACTCTGAAGGAGCCCTTAGCCTAGAAAACTGTTCTGCACCTGAAGCATGCAGGCTGCATGCGATGTTGAATTGCTGTTAGGTCAATAATTAAATTCCCCGGAGGCCTGATTTTGTATCTGGGGTTCAAATGCAATTTTTCTCCCCCTAACAGTGTATAATCCCTCGTCCGGGCAGGCCTGTATTTCTACCTTAAACATCCCTTTCATTCCTTCATTTAATAAATGACACCCAGAGGACGAAACGGGGACAAGTCCCCGCTGACACCTGTGAAATATAGACTGATAATGCTCCTGCCACTCGCTTAATGCCGCTCCCTTCCACCTCCTTTTGTCTGACAGGCCAGCCAGATGCATGTATCATAATGAGCGGATCTCGCCGCCGTCAATTAGGTGCATCTTAAGCATGTGACTGAAGAGATGAGGGATCTCTGCTGGCCTTTGGGAATGAGCGTCATTTCTCCTCCGAGCGCACGTAGCATCACAAGCAGAGCGTCTATTGCTTTGTCTTTTAGCAGCGCGGCGAATATGCGGTGATGGTCCCAGGGGCGGTGTGACGGAGAGGAGCGCGGTGTACCGGCGTCCGCGCGCAACCCCTCCCCCTCGTCCTTTTTTTTTTTTTACAGAGAAAGAACTCACTCATTGTTTGATTTAATTACTTGCTTTAGACTTCAGCAATTATAGCTGAGCAGCACATATGTTAATTATATCTGACCTCACATTTTTGCTGCTCTGTTAATTGTTCGCTTAGATGACATTCTGAGATGACTGTCATTGCTGCTGCATATCGGGCAATTTAAAGGGAAAAAAGACCTTGGATGGCTTTGTGACAGATTTTGGTCAGTGGGAAAGTTTACACTGCAACACTCATTCCAAGTGGAGGTGGAGGGGGGCGTCATGACTTGTCTGTACATCCATCAAACAGAGATTACGTGCACCTCCTCCCTGTATCTACGAGCCTAAAGATGCCGGGCCAGCGATTTTCTTTCCCCTTCCTTTTTTTAATGCAGAACTCACTTCCTGTTGTTTACGAGATGATGCATTTTGTTTTTCTCTTGCCATTATTACCCAGGAAACATCTAAACCCACTAATGTCCCAGTTCAGAGCTCATTTTGTCTCTTCTAATGCACATTCCCTTCCGGATGTCCTAGGCTGCAGAAATCCATTAAAAATAGCTCGCAAAGACAAACTGCAACCTGAACTAATACATCATGTTAAACGACACATGTACTGCAATTTTTGCGAGCACGGTTTTGCCACACGGCTTATTATCACATCTAATGAGGACGGTTTTCACTTTTGCCGTCGCTGCACGCTGTGGTTTAATTCCCCTGCCAGTGAGGAGGCAGAACAGAAGTTAAGGTAGCGTGGAAGGCAGATACACGTAGCCAGCTCTTCAGACTCATTTTGTCTGGCAATATCGCTGCGGCGGTGTGACCGCGGCCTTACGAAGCAGTGGCAGGAGAAATGAAAAATGCGCGTGCTGTTCGCCATGATTGTATTTGTTAATGTAGCCGTATTGTCTCTGCGAGCCGTTTCTAATGGACTGTGCTTTTGTTTGTCACCTTAAGTGAGCGGTGATGCCTCTTGCTTCACTTCACCACACTGGAGTTGGTTTAGGGAAAACAGGTGTTTTATTTAGGGAGGAAATGACACGTTACACTTGCTGTATTTCAGTCACATCTAGTCCAAGGTAGGTTGGCGAATGATAGGTTTAAAAAAATGCACTTAAACTTGAATGTGGTGTTCACGCAGAGTCTGTCAAAACCTATCCAAAGCTTCCTGACACTGCACGTTGACTCTGGATGCTAAAGAAAATGTTATGAGAGACACAAATTATGATAGACAATTTTAAAGAAAACCTGCCATTTGTGTTTTCTCAATGCTTCCCTGCCATGAAACGCGCTCAAATTGCTTTACTTGCTTTAATATACAGCTACGATTTAACCGTGTGCTCGCCGAGCAGCTCTGCTACGCGGGAAAGTCAGAACCGGCGGCCTGGCTCGTATAAAACGCACTAAGGCCGTGTAAATATTGTCGTATATTGTATATACTCCAGCGGGCTCGTGTTATAATTATAATTGTCATTCCAATTCACGCGTTTGACAGTCAACTGATGCACGGTAAATAGCATCACGTGTTGGTGAGTTCCAGCGCGCGTCTGCTCGTCCTCTTTGTTGATTCTGTTTGCATTCGGCAGATGCTGTTTTCCTTTCCACACTCACATCTCCTGAGATATTAAATCATTTAGAGTTTTTCTTGACTGATGCACATGTAACGTGGGCACAGATGATTTGTCCTCTTTGTGTTGGAAAAGTCACACAAGTGCTGGTTTCCCGGCTTCTTTTATAGCTGACTTTCCTTTATAGCTCGCTCGCACTCAACCTAATATGACTCACCACTGCGAGCAGCGTTTGTAGTTTTGATTTACTCCAAAGACCTTTTTTTTTTCTTCTAATAGACGGGTTTTTTAAAAAATTTCTTGCTAATGTCGTGTCGGTGTGTACGCAGGCTCGCCTGTTTTGGTCGAGATTCTGAGTTGATGGCAGCGCACATTCATTAAGCGCAGTGGCTCAGGCTTCTTCCCACCAGGATTCACAGACAGCTGTCAGTTCAAGGAAGATCTCCTGCACTGATTGTGCATCAACATTCGCTCCGACTTCCCTCTCACAGCTCCTTACTTCAACATTTACATACCCATCAACTAGGTGACTGTCAGGGCACATTATGCATGTCTCAGAATATGCAGGTTAATGTGTTTATGCCATTATAGCTTATTAAAGCTTTGTTAAAGTAGGATTTTTTTTTAAATATGGGACACTTAATATTATATGAGAGTTTATGGTGGTAATGATAGAAACATTGCCCCTGCATACATGCTGCAAACGCAGCACCTTCATCATCCCACTGGGGTCATTTCTGTGTCTATTGTTGTCTCTCGTTTTAGCGCCGGCTCTCTCTCTTAAGTTTCTCTGCTCTACAAACACCTGAAAGAAACACGAGGGCATTTATTTTTCTTTTACCGGCTATAATTGCTTAGTTTGCCTGCTCTTTGGCGTTGGATAGGTGGTATGCGCTGGGTTTATCAGTTTGTTTGCTGAAAACAGTTGCCTGCTTCAGCATCCATAGCCGATGTTATCAGCCCATTGAATGGCTGTTATCGCTTGTTATCACTCCCATACATATCACCAATAGGCGCCCTGCTCTTCTTAGCAGCCGGCTCAGTAGACTGTTATCATCAATTGTGATCGGTGATAAACAGAGGAACCCAGATTAAGAGCAGAGGCATCTAGAGGTCATGTGAGGAAGTGCATGTAAAGTCTCTAGTGGGAAATATGGATATCAATCAGAACAGTGATCTTTTACTAACCCTAACCAAGTAGTATTGTATTAGTTGTGAGATAAATGCCTGTTTTAGAGCTGAGGATGAATGGCTCCAGGTCTCTGCAACATAATTAGCCCATGGTAATGGGTAAATATTCCTTTCAAAATAAGACACACAACTACAACACGGGAAAAGACCCAGGGAAACAGAGTTAAACATAAATTTCACAGCCGAGCCTCAACTCTCGCAGCCCGGTACTGGTCCATGGCCGGGGGGTTTGAGACCGCTGGTCTGGAGGAGGACTCATTGGAAGAGTCGTGAAGTTTATCACTGGAAACAACAGAACTTTGATTCATAAACAGTGTTAAGCAGATGTGGATAACACATTAAACATTGTCTTTTATTGGTTTTTCAGCGGTTTTACACTCAGATGTGACAGTAATTTGGTGCCTTTCTAGAATTCATGTAATGCTAAGCAAAAATGACTTTATGGATTTTTCTTGATTTATCAGAAATGGAAAGAATAATTTGTGACAGTAAGTCTTGCAGGCCTGTTTTTGCTTTCTGTGTGAGTGTCTGTAATATTGATTAGCAGATGTTTGGGGAAAAATAAGATACTCACAAGAAATTTTAACCATATGTTCCTTTTATTGTGTTTATTATATTTTATCTTGCTCTTCCTGTTCACTGCCGCAGTAAGGAGTTGTTGTTTTTTTATTCATTGGTATTCAGACAGGCTGGCCCAGGGTGGCAATCTGTTAAAGAACGTGGAGGGGGGTGTCACCTCTCAGTTAAGGCAGCGCTGGCATCCTCGAGGCCTGGTGTGCTTGGACAGTCGGCCTCAGAGTTAGCAAGTGTGACTGTGGAGGAATGGATGCTAAATAACAGAGCCCGCAGCGCTGCCCTCCCGCCTGGCTGGCTAGCAGGCGTGACGCGACAGGGCTGAGGCCAGAGTCAGCTACAATCCATTACTTTTACCTGAGGAAGAGGAGAGGCAGAGCGAGAGCGAGAGAGATTGAGTTAAGGGCCGGAGCACCTTTCAGCACTCTCTTCTGCATGCTAATTCCACTAGCGCTTCAAAGGGGATCAAAATCTGCTGGCTGGGAAACGTGGCCTCTCAACTGACTAAAGGAAGGCGAAATCCCCTTTTCTGCTCGATGCCTCTCTAGCAGCCAGTTTGCACACATATGCATAATAACATACAGCTGCACGGTGGCTAAACGAAGTATTTTAAAGTACAAGCTTCGTATCCTTGAGCGTTACGTCAGCTGGCTCATAAATTTCAAAAGGTATTGAGCTTGCTTATATAACTATATACACCTCTATATGTCTCCTATGGTTGAAGGGCAGCTCTTTCACAGGCTGAAGGGCGTTTCTAACCAGCTGAAATTGACAGAAGTCAACATTTTAGTTTTAAATTAAAAATTCAGGTTTTTTTCCCCCCTTCCAAATTCATCACTCGCTCAGGGATGTCACACACATCCATCCCAACACAAATCACTGGCATCTCCTAAAATTTCCCATGCACACCGGTTGGTGAACGCGATGAGCATTTGTGCAAAGAGCGTGAAGCAGAGGGTGATTTTTTTTTTTTTGAGGCGCTGCTTAAAGCTATCACTATCGGAGTGGAAAGTACACATGACAACTGGTTTGCAGGTTCCAAATGAGAAACCACCACAAACAGCGTGGGTGTGGGCGGCAGGAGAGAGAGAGGAGAGGAGAGGGGAAGGCAGGGGAGGGGGTAAAAATGCAGCGTGGATTGGCACCCGGTGACAGTGATAAATTTCACCAATCGTCCAGTGTGAAGATCTGTCTAATCTTTGCGGTGGCTCACAGCGGGGTAGGACCCCATCACTCTCCCATTATTTGACAACAAAACATCCGCGGAGAGCGGCGAGCCAGGTTCAGTTAGCTACAATACACTCCCTGCATACACAAATCCCCGGCGATGGGGATTATAAAGTGGCTCTGTAGCCGGCCGTTAAAGGGGCAGGCCATTAAAATGCAGCCACAACCACCTATCCACGCTCTCACCGTGGAGTGGCTGAGAGAGAACAAAACAAAGCCGTCTGTCAATAGCCTTTAATTTTGAATAGAGAGCAAATAAAATTCAATGCCTATAATGGCCTTCATTTTCCTGCAGACTCTTGAAATTGATTCGATGGCTTAATTTGGCAGCGGCAGGTGGGATGCCATTGGCAAACGTATACGGCTGCATGCGGTTCACCCCAGATGACTCAATAAACAGCGTTTGCAGCAGTTTAGCAACAAAACATTTTTCCGAGGCCGTGCATCGCGGTCCATATGCATCTATCACAGCCATGTGGTGTTCTGTTGGCAGTTACAAGATCCGCGTTTACACCCAAAATGTTATTTTGATTTCACTGACACAGAGATAATGTTTCATAACACACAGTCAGTCACGAATTAGCCCATCTGTCTGTTTGAGCTTCCCGGTGCTGATGGAGTCTCTCTGTGTTTGTGTTTGTGTGTGTTTGACCACAGTGGCTCAGCCCTCTCCCCACCAGGATTCACTGACGGCTGTCAGCTCATTGAGTGACTCCTCCACAGATTGTATTTGAGCCAAAATCCTGATCCCTCGTCTCGCTGCTCCTCTCGTGCTTTGCTTTCTCACTCCTCCCCGGCTTGTCGACATGCATATGCTGACACACTCGCACGTGTATATACAAGCGCTCGCACACGCTCGGGATGAAATGTTCTCTTACAGCTTGCGGTATCAACAGGAGATTCTGGCGACAGTGTGAAACTGAATCTGAAAGTGCGTCTCGTGTGTGCGTGTCACCCGAATGAAACAATATGGCCTCTAAATGTAATTTTAAGCCTTGCATCCACACAGGCGTGCGAGCTATATCGGGCCGTGGCTGGCGTAGCGCGCACGCAGACACGCCACCGTTGTTGCCAGTGCAATGCTAGTGTTACGGGGTGGTATCGGAGATTTTGTCACGCTGAACAGTAGTAGCATCCCTATTGTGGGAAAGTTCCCAACTTCTTTATTGCAATATGCTTGATATTTTGAGATATGCCGCCAGCATTTAAAATAGCTTCAAGGCTCTGGGACGGCAGGTTATTTGAAGAAACCTGGGGAGCACGCTGCAGTCCTTGTGTGGATTTAGACGGTCGCGGTTGCTTGTGTCTCTTCATGTAATCCCAGACGGACTCGCCGATGTTGAGATCAGGGCTCTGTGGGGGCCATACCATCTGTTGCAGGACTCTTTCTTCTTCTTGTGGCTGAAGATGGTTCCTTAACACTGGCTGTGTTTGTTGGCTCGTTGTCGTGCTGCGGGATGGATTTTGGAAGAGATTAGGCACCTCGGTGATGCTACCGTGTGATGATGATAAACCAAACATCTAAAGTGTGCCACACTGTGCCGTGCATCACAGTGCAATTAAATTTAGAAACGATTTCATGTCGATCACCTCTTTCTGACGTATATAAGCACACATTTTACTACTACGTTGCCTCAGTGGGGATCAGATCACTTAATACACCCATGATTTTACAGGTTGTCACAGCTGAAGCAAGTATGAAGCAGGATTTAGCACCAAAGCAAAAAGTTTTTCTAGACAAGGCTGGATATTTCTGACCCTTCACGAAGGGAAGATGTGACAAAAGCTCTCCTGCGATCTGAAGGCTTGAGCTTGCATTGTGCGCTATATGCTGTCAAATGATATTTTCTTTAATAAAACATTTCTAAAAGCAAGAGCAACAAATTAGCTTTAGCTTTGTGTCCTCCAGTTGTGTCGAAATAATGTCCTCTTCAGTGCTTTTCACCTTTACTCTGCAAGCCCCGTAGCCGCAGTCTTGTGAACAAAGCTGCGCGTTCATCCCTCCGTCTCATCAGACTCCTTCTCTCCATCCTCTGCTTTCTCCTCATCAAAGAACAGGCGGAAAGCCTCTGCGCCCGAAGACTCGCATTGCTGAGCAATTTTGATCATGGTATAAATTTTAAATCTGAATCCAACAGGAAAAACGAGTTCAGTTCTGAATAAAGAATCAAAGCGTTTTGGATGTTTTTCATAGCCTCCTCCTTGTCAAACACTTCTTTTATTGTCTTTTCTCGCACGTTCTCTCTCTCCCTCCTTCTACCTAAACCTCACCCGTCACCCCCACGCAGCGTTTCGTAAACAAGTACAATAAAACGACGCACCAGATTGAGAACGGCTATGATTTACATGTCTGATTACAGTGTAATTTCGCACTTATTTGCATGGGCCTTCTCAACGTCTTTGCCGAGCTGGATCGCTCTGCAGCCCGGGCCATTTAAATGAGAACGAGCAAGATGGAGTGAGAGGGGGGAGGGCAGAAGAGAGACAGAGAGGCAGACAAAGTTCAAGTTAAAGTTCAAGGTCATTTATCTCCATGGCCGTTTATCACACGCGAGTCTCAAAGGACTTTAAAGAGACAGGAACAGAAAAAGAAAAGAGGCAGGAACAAAAGAAAAAAATCCAATTACATCCAACTAATCAGCAACCAGTCACAAAACAAAATGAAACAGTGTGTTGAAAGGACGTGGCTGTGTACCAAACCTTCTAATCAGCCCGAGAAAAAGACAGACCGGTGCTTTTTTTCTTTTCTTTTTTAAAACTCAAAAAAGTGCTTCAATAAAAAAGCTTTGTGCTTCTCTTCAGGGGCAGTTTACTCCATTAATACACAGTAAATGATTCTTCGCCCACCTTCAGCTGTGAGTTTACACCTAGAGTCGTTGTTTACTAGGTGGAGATTTATGCTTTTCTATATTTAAACACTCGCATAAAAATAATCACTTATTACCTGAAGATTAGTTGTTGCTAAATATTAACACCCACTAACGACACCGAACATCCAGCTGAAGCAACATCTGCAACTCTCAGCGAAGTATGTAATATCTGCATCGATCCGCTGTGCAAATTAAGGTTAATTAAAACAGGAGCATTTTTTTATAGCTTTCATTTTTCTTTTTTGTTTGGAAATAACAAATAACAAGTTTGTTTCCAGCGTTACTACCTTATTATTATTCTTTCTTCCTCCAAACTGGATTTTTTTAAATAAACCAACAAACAATGTTAAATCACTGGGTGAGGTTACCAGAATAGTAACCTGAGCCTGGCAGTGGTCAGCTGTGAACGTCACAATTTCAAAATCAGTGTTTTCTCCAAATCCAGGAACCTCTGTAATGGCCCTTTGTAGAGACTGTAAAGTGAGGGTGTGTGGGTGTGGCTGAGGATGGACTGGGAGTGCAGAACATCTTATTACGAACAGCCTTTTGTCTTAACTCAAGCAGGTCAAAACTTGGAGCTCAGCAGCAATCCTAGCAGATCAGTTTTAAACGGGTCTCACTCTCATACAACGTCTAATTGGCTAGTTCACGTAGGGCCGGCTGTTTAAGCTCCCTCACGGTTGTTGCTTAGCTGCAAGCCGCTTTGCAACCCCACCTACTCCTTGCATTACGGTTCTGACTTAATCAGTTTCACATGCGTTGTCACTGACGCCTGCTCTGCTCTCTGTGTGCATACAGAGACTGCATTAGGCGAGGAGGTCCCTGAACAGAGCCTTGCTGCCAAATGCAAAATATTGCAGACAGAAATATGCTTTGACAGCAGTCGTTTTTATTCTAGTTTATTTCCAATCCCTCAAAATATTGTGGATTCAGCATCATGCTAATTAAACTATCATTTAGTAAGAATATATGAATGTATGCAAAATATTTCAAAGAACTAGCAAACAATGATAAATTAGCTGTACCCTGGATATGATAAACCACCACCTTTGAGACCTTTTATCTCCAGATGAAGATCCACTGTCTGTTAATAACTGATCTTTGGTACTGGAAGCTCTCTGGTTTCTAATTTTGGTGCATTTGTAGGAGCGTTTAGGCTTTGTGTGCAGGCTTTCATCATTTGCTTTATATTTCTTTTTCTGCTTTTAAAGTAGGACTGTAGAGAGTGACCAGCGTGGAGCAAGAAGAGTTGATCTGTTTATCAGCTAGTTAAATCAGCGGATGATGGTTAATGTGTTCCCAGATTGTGTAAACTGAAACTAGCTGGAGGTTAAAAAGATTTTGGGAAGGACCGGTCAGACAGTCTTCAAAAAGTAAGCAGAACAGTGCGTGTAACCTACGATTATTAGGATGCACGTATGGACTGGGTTTTGTGTGCGCGGTTCTGATGTTCAAGGCTGGATTTGTGTTGCCGCCATTAACAGTTAAATGTGTGTCACAGGTTCCGACTGTAAAAATGCTCTAAAGCAGTCCAGCTCTGCTCTATAAAGTGCAGTATTTTATGTTTCTCTACAGATGCCATTTATAGTTTTGTCTGAGAATTTCATCAGTGCTTTTTATGAGAGGTTGGCTGTATTTGACACTGCTTTTATGAGGCCAGTTACGTTTTATGTGGAGCCTTCAGTGGAAATGTTGATGCGGTATGATTGCTGGATTATGAAGTTTATAGGGAACAGTGGATGTGTCCAAAACACACAGCTTCCGTTTAGCTAAAAGAGAATGACGTTTTTCTGGGGTTGTAATTTAAGCTTTCTCTTTCATGCATATCTTATCTAATTGCATTAGGATTAAACTCCCAGTGTGCTGAATAGACAGATATGTTGGTTTTACTTGCATTATTGTGTGATTTTAGCACTCTTGTATTGTTGGTCCTTTTCTGGGGGGTCTTCTGCAAAGTTTTTATTTCACCAATTACCCCTACTCTTTCATTTACTGCAATAAGCCATTAATTTCCACTTGTTGTCATTAGTTAAACCACTTAAAAAAAAGAATTATGGCAAATTCCATGCAAATAGTGATTAATTATAGCTGGATTTAGTCTATTTGTCCTCATGGAAGCCGTACAGGGCGGCTTGCTGGGTGATTCATTTCTCCAGGTCCCAGAGATGCGCAGCACCTCTGCCTTTTCATCACCCTGTTTAGTTCTCATTGTTTCCTTGACTTTCAGGCGTCGTGTTAATGCACACTGCGACCACTGCAGACTCTGGAATATATCATTGTCTGATTACGTTCTATAAATGGATATGTGGCTATTTGCCTAGAGGAAGTGTCACATTGGTATTATGTGTGAAAAGCTACGTTTTCAGCGCAGGTACAGCTGCAGCAGGTTGTCAGAATGTCCGTTTGCTCTGCAGCAGCTTTCTGTTCCGACGGGGAAAAACTGCTGAGGGAATTATTGGCCGTCAAGGGGAAGCTCTATTAGAATATCTGTGATGGATCCCAGAGCGAGAGTTGATGTTGAGGCTTTTTTTTTCCAAGTCATTTTTTTTAGGTACCTTATGCATAAGTACTGCAATTCAGACTACTACTTAAGCCCTTTGCAGAGGTGCTTAAGTCTTCTCTCACGCACAGCTTCCTCCCTGCTCGTTTCTGACATTGAACTGAAGTGCAAAGCACTGCTGCTCCCAGCAAGATGCTCAAAATGGTCATTTGCATTACGTAAAGGTTCCAGTGAAGTCCAATACAGTCGTCCTGACACCTTACCTCGAGGAGCTGTAGGTTATTCAGTTGGTTTTAGTTACTTTTATTCAGTAAATCTCACGGACGTCTGTGAGGACAGAGTGCACCATGGCAATGACAACAATCTAATCATCTGACAAAACCGGGTATTTAAAATGCATAAAATCACAAATAATACAGAATCTAAAGACCGCAGACAGGCTATCTCTAACTTCAAGTTGTAGTATTGATATTTTTTATATAAGTAAAATGATTAAAAAGGATTTTATTTATATAGGCAACTTTTAAAACAAAGCTAAATTAAACCTTAATACAAAAAAATGGCAATTAAATATAAACTTCATGAAAACCCCTAGTAATGTATATTTAAATTTAAATGCAGAAGACGAGCACTCTCAGGAATAAATAAGTAAATGTGCATTTACGAATAGTGTGGCTTGGCTGATCTCCCCCAGCAAATTAGTCATATTTATATCAAACAATATACATAGAAATAAAGCTTGCTCACTCCTGCTTTTCAGTGTAAATCGGGGAATCTTCATGAGGCTCATGTGGGAATAACACTGATTGATGTAGTCTGTGGCCAGAGTCCCAGAAATAGCCTTCTGTTTCTGTTTGTTGGGACTAACTGTGTTGGAAAATTTGGGCAGGTACCTTGATGCAGAAATAACCTTTTAGAAGTTGAATATTAATAATGATAAAATGTGCATAGATTTATTTTCCAGACAGCAACAAGCTTTCGACAAGGATATTTCTCTCTTTTTAATCTTCCTCCCCTGAGTTACCTTTTTGGCTTTTTGACATGCACACCAGGGGCAGGACAGTGATCAGCAGGAGGGTCCTGGGTTTGAATCTGGTGGTCAGCCTGGACCTTTCAGTGAGTTTGCATGTTTCCCTGCTCCTGCATGGGTTTTTCCCGGGTACTCCAGCTTCCTCCCATAATCCTAAAGCTTGCATTAGTGATTCTAAATGTGAATAGTTGTCTCTCTGAATAGAAATAGTGGTCCTGTGATTGACTTGCAGCCGGTCCAGAGCGAAGAAAAAGGATGCATGGATGAATATCTAAGTCATTATAAGATAGTGTGCCACAGTAATCGAATTACTTGTACTATTACTTGTAAACGGTTGTGTGAAAGATAAAGTTTTCTCAGTCCTGTGAAAAACGAAGCAGACCATACGATTCAGTATCTTTTGGAATCAGCTTTAGTAGCAATAACTTGAAGTCATCATCTCATATTGATCTCTTGTTTTGCTGCTGTGCTCAGGATCAGGATCCTGTTTCATGACCCAGTTTGCGCCAAGCTTCAGCTGCTGGACAGAAGCTCTTATTTGACTTTAGAATACTTTGGTATACAGGCGAGTTCAGCCCGAATCATCAGCCCTCCACCACCGTGCAACGCAGTCGGCATGAGGTGTTGTTTTTGGTTTCGTGTCCAAGCGTGGTGCTGCGCGTTGTGGACAAACGTCTCTGCTTCGCTCTCTTTTTTTGCTCTCTCTACAAAGGACATTGTTCTAGAAGTCCTGCAGCTTGTTTGTATGTAACTTTGCAAGCTGTGCTGCCGTGTTATTTTTAGAGAGAAGAGGCTTTCTCCTGGCAAGCCGTACTTGTTCAGTCTTTTTCTAATCGTACTGAACTCCATGAACTTCAACGTTTAACATACTTAGTGAGGCCTGTAGAGTTGGAGAAGCAGCCTACGTTACTTTAGGGTCAGTTTGCTGGGACGTCCACTCCTGAGAAGATTGAGGCATTTTGTTGACACACCTGAATGCTCCAGAGCTGCTCACACACTGCTGACGATTAATCAATGAATCAAGTACTACTGTACTGACACTCTTGGCGTCTATGGAAGCAGTAATGGTGTTTTGCACAGGACTGCATAAAGAGTTGTCATAAGACTATAGATGCAGTCTAACTACTGTTCTAATAATTGTATGTGCAACTTGCACGCTTTAAAAAACTCCAGTTTTGAATCTGTGTGTAGAGAGTCACACATTGAAAAGTAGCAAATTGATTAGATTGATCAATAGCAAAGCTTAGGAGATAATTAAAGGATGGAGGACATGATATTAATAATATTGCATTTTCCACTCGATGAGAAATAAATAAATAAAAATAGCTAACTAATGAGCTGCCACATGCAGATGCACTGGTCTGTTTCATCAGGCCAACTGCTCAAACATTTTTTAATTGGGAAAAAAAATATTTGATATTAAAAGAAAGAACACTTTGCTGTGGTAACGTACCGTATCACAGAAAAGACTGAGGTATGCATTGCTGTGACGAACGATACCGAATACTCATTCAGTATTAATGGAGTGCATTCGAAATGCAGAAATGCAACAATGCATAACACAGACGCATTAAGAATAAATGCTGGATACACTCGTATAGTCGAAAAATGCGCTCTGGTTTTAATCATTTCCTTTGGGCCCTCCGTAACGGACATCTTTGCCGTGGTTAGTGCTTGAGCGAGGCGCAGCATCAGAGTCCTGCACTCGATATGAAGATGGAGCGTTTTGTAATTTTAGTTATCAGTGACCAGAGGGAGTTGAACAAACCCCCTTGGACACTTTTAAAGATCTTGTTGTGCTTGCTGAATCACCAGCAGGTCTAACCTGCTGTACTGCTGCTCCAACGCCTCTCCACCACTTACTGTACTGTACCTCGGTCCAGTCTGCACCTAAACCTCCACACTTCCACCCCCTCCTCGCTCTGTACTGTACTCTTTAGCGCTCGTTCTTTGTCTTCCTCTCTCCACGTGCCTTCCTCCCTCCTCCTCACCGCGGTGGGGCTCTGCCAGGGGCTTGTGATCGGATTTAGCGCCACGTTCTCACTCTGTCTCCTAGAGATGAGTGACAGATGGTGGCCATTAGTGTATATTCCATGCATCTGTTGCAAGGCGCTAATTTATCTCATTAGGAGAATGTGTGGAGAGGGAGGAGGAGTGTGTAGGAGCAGGATGGAGCATTTTATTATGAGTGTAAAACACAAGGAACCATGCACTGAGCTAGATTGTGCAGACAGAAGAAGGGGGCGGGGCATCAGAGGCACGAGGTGGTGATGCGGAGTCGTTTGTGCGTGTGTAGGTGTGAGTGTTTTTGTGCTTTTTATGGGTTAATCTGTGGGGCGAATCAGGCAAACATGCCCACATATGTGCACCGCACCTCTGCACACGTCTGCACAACAAGAAAGGCGCGAGGTTCATATGCTCGGGCCTAATTAATGCTCCTCGGTGCTAATATGCTCGTCGTCGGCCTCGGCGTGTGTTTGCTGGGGGATGGGTCGACACAGTCTTGGGTGCAGTCGTTTAGTACGCTGACACATGCTGCTACTCTGCAGTGTGGCACAGGCTTTACTCCATTTTTTGGCCATTAATTCATACTAATAAATGCTAACCGACAGGAGCAGCTGTAATACTGACGCCACACCAGTTTAACCAAGAAAACACACTTTATCAACTACAACTGGCTTTGCTGTGCATATGAGTTAATGTCGGGTAACTCGGCTTGAAGATGAAGCACAGACTCATTTCAACAAACCATCATACCTGTTGTGTTACCTGCTGAATCTGAGGAAACACTTGGGCTGGATGCATATCACTGTCTTTGAAGTTTGCACGCTGCACGCTGCTTGCCCTGAAACCAAAAAGCGAGAGCTAAAAGATCCTAAAACGCTCCATAAAGTCCATGAGAAGTGCAGCGTCAGGTGATAAATTGCTGAGGATTCATCGCTAAAAGCAGCCCCTTAAATATTCTACACAGTCATTTGATTTATTTTTACTATACGAACATTGATTAGTGTATCTTTTTTTTCCTTTTTAAAGTGTTCCCTAATGAGTTTCTTGCTAATGTTGATAAATTTGTGATGCGCTTTTCCAGAGAAACCCTGCGAATCACTCACTGCAGTGCTGTGTCATATTTTCTCTCTAGATGTTTTTCTCGGCGTTGGTGGATACTCACCGACTATCAAGTCAAATGCAACATTTCCCGTTCATCACAGCGTGAGCTGCCTTAAAGCCTCCATCTGGTCATAGGTGTTTTTTCATTAGGAGGCAAACTGTTTACATACGATGTGATTGAACCGGAGCAGCTGCGTGTCATGGCAAAAGCGATCAGTCGTGCATTGGACTTCCTCGGTGGCTATTTTATCTCTGTGGCCCGTGTTTGATCAGCTGCCTGAAGACGGAAATCTATCATCTGTTCCCTGCAGTAGTTGCACGCCTGCTCATACTTGAAACAAAGGCGGGTAGTTGGAATAAGAATTTCCAGTTTTGCAAAGTGGATAAGCAACAGGAAAAAGAGAGCAGTCGTGGTTAACCGTCGCCCACGTCAGCCGAGAGTCCGCTTTAACCCGCTGAGCGGTCAGTAAATTCCAAAAATTCAAATCCCTGCGTGACTCCGACTTGAAATGAAAGAGATCACAGCTCGGAGATTCTTTTGAACTCCTGCATTAAAAATTAATACCATTCATTAAAGCTCAGAATAATTACATTGTTTTTTTTATTAGAGAAAGCTGAGGGGTTTGATAACAGTTGTGGTCTGAATTAAAGAAATAAAAGCACTAACAATACCACCAGTGTGATTTAGAGCCTTTCAGTCATTGTGCCCATGGTGTCATTTGTTTGCAGTAATTACACCTACAGTCGGTAGCCTAATTACTTCAACAATAACCCCCCGATAATTAGAAAAGTAAAAATATCCCCCGCCACAGCTGGACTAAGCAAAAGTGGCACATCATCCCTTCCTCTTGTTAACAAAAGTGCATTAGAGAGGCCTGTGCTCTGTTCACAAACTCCTCTAATGCCTCTGAAAGATTGTTTCAGCCCATATTCATGAATAAAGAGAGACTTTAAGGAGATTTGGCATCAGGGCTCTTATTGACCCGTCTTCTGTGTACGGTTTTGCAGGGCTATCTGGGAGCCCAGGGGAAGGATTTAGCCTGCCCAGGAAAAATCTAATATTTCTCCACATTAAAGTCAAATAAAAGCCACCTAGCAGCCCATGTGTGTATGTGGCGGTGAGATGATACAGTGGTGACCTACAGCCATTCACCGGAGCTCGAGTTAAACACTCTGGTTCGGCCTCCTGCTATCTGCTCCGGGTGCCACAAGAGGTGACGCATTCTCATAAGCAGGCAGGAGGCCGCAGTGGGTGTTGATATGCTGTCGATTTATGTGTGCGCGTGCGCGAGCTTCACAAATGCTGCTAAGCGTACTGCCTGCGTGGAGGTGAGGCTTGGCGAGCTGTTCCTGTAGTTACGTGTTATATTTAGTATACAGCCTCCGAGTGTGGGGCGAGAAGACGCCGTGGCATTTTCCTCACGTTGATTGTTTTCATGCACAGAGTAAAGACGGCGCTCGTCGTTCTATGTGTGTTTTTCTGTTTTTCTAAATGGTTTGTGAGTCAGATTACATGCGTTTTGGTATTTTTTTAAGAAATTTTTTCCGTCTTTCTTGAAAGTCACATTTGTTGGATGTTTATTGAAAAATGGATGGAAGCTGAATTCAAATCCAAAACAAAGCCAATTGTTGGTTTTAAGAGTAAAACGAGCTTCTTTTCAACTTCTGTCCAGAGCGAGTCGACCTCTGCGTTCACTCTAAACTGTGCAAAAAAGGCATTTTTTAAAATTTCGTTTGCAAAATATTGCAGTTAAACCATCAAAGTGTGTTTCATCAACTAATTAAACGTTGCAAATAAATTAAAGTCGGACAGAATATTTAAAGTTTTAAGTTAAATACACTTAATATCCATCACTGCTCGTCCCAGAATGTGGAATTTGAAACATCAGATGTATTTAAGGAATACTTTTTATTGGCTGTCCATGTCGTAGACGCTGCCCAGTGACAGAAACACGACCTTAATTAACATTTAACTGAACAGGAACATTTGCTGGAAGCCATTAATCTCTACAGCAGCGTGTGTGTGTGTGGGTAGCTAACTCTGAATACACACCACATCTCTCACATATCTATGACAATGAAATCCTAAATATACCTGAAATAATGATCAAAAACACTGCACGATGCTGGTAAACCAGATGAACCAGGAGTTATAAAGTACCGTAACCCTCCTGTTATGTTGCGGGTCAGATTGACCCAGAACAGAAGAGATGTCACGTGTCATCTGCATCACTACAGAAAACGACAAAAAAATCAAAATTATAAAAGAAAATTGTAAAATAATCAATGCCAGTGTTTCTGGAAACCAACATAACAGGAGGTTTAAACCAACAATCTAAAGATTTGAACCCTTTACGCCCATCGGAGCGCGCACGCTATGATGTGGGTAACTCTATTTAAATCCTGGTAGAATTGTAATCACATAAGATTGCACAATATTTTTTTTTTGCATATGAAACCAGAAGAGTTGTACTTGCATAACATGCATTCAACTTGTGCCAGGTCGCAGTTTCCTTCCACGAAAAAATTATAATCCCGAAACACGCTTTGCCGACCTGATCAGCTGTTGAGAGCTGTTCCCTACCGGGCCTTTCAAAGGCTTACAGGTGTTTTTGCAAAGTCATGTTTGACTTTATGTCTGTGTCTGTATAGTTTTTGAGATGCTAAGAACTTAAATTGTACTGTTGGAAATAGTTCATTTAGGTGCACAGGTGGTTTTTTTGCAAATCGTGCACAATACTATTAAATGTTTCTGCAGTTTATAAATATTAATGTATCTCAAAAATGAAACTATGAAGACCTTCAAAATAAATGTCCTGTGTTTCAATTTTTAAGTTGAATGCACTTTTTTTTTGCAATTTCTGTAGTTACTAAGGACTTAATGCATATTATTAAAATTTGGGATAACACAGTTGTATTGATGTATAGTAGTGGTAGAATAGTTATGTTATAACTATGTCGTTTATATGTCTTGCATATTTCCACAACCATATCCATAATGACATACTGTGTATGCTACCGTTGTATATGGTGTATTATCTTACTTCTATTTGTATTTATTTGTATTTTCCTTCTGCTATCTGCTAGCTGAGGTAACGCAAAAAGTTCCCCACCGTGGATCAATAAAGTCTTATCTTATCTTAGCAACTTGAAATGCTCCCAAAAATGCCACAACAGCAGGTAAAAATATAAAGTTAGCTCTGGCACACTTGGTTGGGCTTTAAAGGGTTTTTAAAAAAAAAAAAGTTGAAAAGATATGAAATGAAAAGATCAGAAGAAATTTACACAAATACAAGTGTAGAAAATAAATGTGATAAGAGCAGTACCAAATTAAACGACAAAAAAACCCACTCTGCAAACGTGTTACTCAGCTCCCCGAGTAAACAGATATCTTTATGTCTCTGTGACATTTGGTTAAAACTTGGCTTTTATTCTGAAGCACACAATGACACATCTCTAAGCATGCTGTCTATGTAAACAACCCTTGCTTATGTAAAATTACAGGATGTATTTTAGAGTAAAGTACTGCTCTTTCAGGATACAGTTACACTCAGTAGGGCACCAGTTTTTGTGTTTTAAATTTGGCTTTTTCGATGCGTTTCTGAATGCGCTTCAGTGTCTGAAAACACTTTTTAAGGTTTAGATTGTAATAGGCGGGCATGACTGCACTCCTGTTACGATAAATGCCATCCAGCCTGAATAGAGCAGCATTCCTGTAACCGTGCCGGTGTGAGGAATCGCTAAAAGCTGAGATCTCTTCCCTCTAGAGGTACAAGTAAACAAAGCCAGGGTGAAGGGGTAACAACATGCATGAAGTCCTGTGTTAAAAATGTACACACATCATTGGATCACACTGAAATGTTTGACTGACACCTGGAATACAATAAAAAAAGTCGAACATTGTGTACATAATCTCAGCAGGAAACGTAACTTTGTGATTTAGCGCCGTCAGCCCCGAGTGCGTTGCTTCATTTCTCTTCTTGTTGCTTGGTCGTGCGTCATGACTGACACTGTCAAGAGATTTCATCATTTTTCCGTGTTTTAGTTCATTTGGGGAAATAGGTGAAAAGTTGCGACAAAGCAAAGGAAATAATGCAACACACGCCGGCTTCGTTAAATAAAACGTAACACCGGGATAAAGATGAACTGTAGATTTTGTTGCAGGTTTTGGGGAGATTTATTGCAGAATAGCAGGATCTTTATCTCAGCTTATGCCGCCGTGGCTGCGTTTTGTTCCTATCGCTGTGTACTTGTCTCTGTCTGCCATCACATGCCTCTGCGAAGCCGATGTATTGTATGCTCCCTGCTGCCTGCAGCCATGCCGGATGAAAGCGGCGTCGGTGGTGGATGAGACTCAGATGCAGGCAGCCCGCGGTGAATCTGTGAGCAGCGACTTGTGTTTATGGGGGCCAGGTCACCGGGAGGTCTCCTTTCATGAAGGTGACAGATGTACAGGAAGATGCAGTATTGAATGAGTACTGTAGCGCGTGTGCGTGTGACGGTCTACTTTTTGGATTTTTTGCATTGATCAAATTAGACCTTCCCATAGATGAGAATGTTCATTTAAATGTCAACACTCATATTAGCGGGCCTGCTGTGAAATATGGGGGATTCGCTGGAATCATTTAGATGTCAGCCTTCGTTTCATATCTTCAGTTTGGTGACGAATGGCACCGGTTTGTGTCTGCAGCACAGATTTAAGGGGAAGGCCTCATCGTGTCGAGTCAATATTCAAATCCGGGAGATGCTGAACTTTTTTGGAGGAGATGAAGAGTTCTTCAGATGTGAGTGTGTGAGGACCTTTAAACTGAAATATTGAATATCGTTCTCTTTATTATTTCTCTGTTGTTCGTTATCTTTTTGCAGGCGCTGACAGAATGACTAGTAGCTATCAGAGCAACCTTTGTGGCTGGCGTTGAAACGGTGAGAGACGTTTGTAAAGGCGTCTTTATTCAAATGAATACAAAGCAGGCTGCTGCCCGACCCAGGATAACATTTTTACCCAGTTATTTCTGGCGTAAATGAAGAATTTGGATGAATATTCAGTAATTAATGACAGGAACACGAGCGAGTAAAAAAAGCAGGCGGATTTTTTTTTTACTAAAAGTTTACAAATCGATCGTCGCACTTGTTTATCTTTTTTAAACCTGCTTACTTTTTGTCCAAACCACCAACTTTTACTGAGCCCTGAAGCAAATCCACAGCACATTATAGCTGCATCCCACCGAGAGTCAGACTAACACCCTGAATAATTCACTCAGCCCTATCAACATGTTTGGGGGGGAAAAAACTGAAGGAAAAAATAAACCCTTCCTGCTTCTGTTCCTTTTCTTCTTCTTCTTCTTTTTTGTTTCATTATAAATCACACCGCTTCTCCTTTCCCTCCCCTGTCCTGGGCTCTGGTTTGATGTGCACAGAGATGCTGTGTGAAGCTAACAAAGCTAAAGCAGCTAGGATATACCCCTCTGAGAGACAGCCAGCCAGACAGGCACCTGTGTGCTTGTCAGCCTCCCTTTGTGTCAGCCACCTAATTGGGAACAATTAGCCCAAAGGTTGTTTTACATGGCAGAACATGATAGACTTCAGTTATTCCATTGTTCTTGTGTTGTGAATGGCACTATCTCAATGAAGCTCTGATTGGAATTGTTTTTCCCGACGAGGCGCAGCAGCGTGTCAGCCTGTCAAAAAGACACTTCCTGAAAGCTCCCAGAAAATAAGCACGCGAGTCGGGGAGGTCATTGTCATCAAACAAGCAGGCATGCAGTTTTACCGCATGTATCTGATGATCGGGCCGGGGTTGGGTACCGCGGGGGCGGCGGCAACAATAAGCCTCTCATTTCTATCAGCGTTTGTACCGAGAAAATAAGAGGCTGTCATCCAAGAACGCTACAACCGCGCGTGTGTACGATATGATCAGTTATGGCGATAATAAGTCATGATGGAGTCTCATAATGACTCCGCTGGCTTAGTTGCCACACGCACACACATCATCATCACCTTTCTCTTCCATGCTCATTTGCGAGCACGCCGAGGCCAACTCGGCCCGCTGGTTGCCAAATGGAGCTAACCCGAAGCCAGCCAACGCTGAGTCTCCTGTCTCCCGCTGCTCTGGAGGGGAAGCCATCTTCCGAGGCCAAGGCTACGTCTCCTCGACAGATCCCGCTCCTCTGTCACTCTGCAGGCACAAGTGTGTTTGTGTCACAGTGTGTTTGTCTTGCTCTGTCTGCATTGGCTCGACTGGGCGGTTATTAAAAGTCTAAACCCGTAAGTGTGGTTCGTGCTTGATGTGATTTTTAAAAATGCATTTTTACCATACTGCGCACTGCTGCTCATTTAGACAGAGGAAGACAAAATATTTTGTGTGAAAGCACAAAAATATACATTTCTTGCAGGCTTGTTTGGATGCGATTCGTGCTCCAGCAGGTCGTAGTAAGCTTACGCTGAGATAAACTGATCTGAGAGAGTCTGAGGATGTGCTAAAGAAACTTTGTGTCTTAAAAAGTTTGCTGCCTTAAAGTGAGGAGCAGAACTCGAGGTACGGATACCGTTCGCTCTTTAAATTTGTTATGTGTTTGCGTGCTTTCACATCTACAGACACAACGCGTTCGTCTCTCCGGACCCCGGATGAACTCGCCGGTGTTTTCATTTTTCACATTCACTCGTCTTTTAGCTTTGTTTTGGTCTCTATTTTTCTCTTGTTTGATATTCTACTTTAGTCACCAGACACTAATGCTCGGTGTTTTCAGGTAGTGTGGGTCGTGCAGGACTCGTGTAGAAGGGGTTAAACCGCTCAGCAGAGCTCCAGACTCGGTAATAATTCTCTGCGGGTCTGCCCTTGCTGGTACGCGCCAGCAGTTTTTTGATTCATTGGTCACATAAAATAATTGACCACCGGAGCTTAAGTATTAGTTCCATTATTACTGAGTAAGGATTTTTCACGTCCTGAGATGGTCCGGCTTCTTTTTGGGAATAAAATAAAAATCTGGAGGAAGTATCGAGCGCTGTTCTTTCTTAGACTTCTCTCTCGGCGTTACGGGCAGGCGTCGGTCGTCGATGTGCAGCTTTGCGCCTACGTCTTCTTGTTCTTTTTGGCTTTTGTTTGGCTCAGCAAAATATTTTGTCATGCGTGTGTCTCCACTCCGCTTTGGGACACCTGCCACAGTCTTCCCACATCCCTTTGTGCTCTGCTGCTGGAGAGCTGAGTGGGTTTATGTGAGGGGCAGTATGGTCCTGGAGGGTGGGGGGGTGGTGCTGGTGGTTTGTGTTGGCAGGCTTGCAGGCCTGATCCCTGGCTTCAGTCTTTCTTTAGAGCTGAGGCCTTGGCTGTCATCACCGGAAGTAGCAGCAGGAGGATAGTAATGTGCTGTAATACCCAACGGCGTGTTGGTGTTATAATTGTGATATAAATACACAAAATATATATGCGTGTACTTGCCAGACGAGCTCTTTATGCACTTTGTTTGTATCCTTCCAGCCTTGTTATGGATATGATTTGTGTTTGTACACTGTTGTGCATATGCATGCCTGTGCATGTTTTTCCTCTTTGTGTGTGTGTGTGCATGCCAGCAGGTGCAGCTTGCAGCACAGTGTGTTTATATATTCCTGCTCACAGTATGTGCCCGGCACTGCGGCACTGCGCCCAGCTTCACCTGAGGCCAAGGAATGTCCTCTCTTCCTCCTCCTCCTCCTCCTCCCAGCACCCCTCACACTCCTCGCCCACGCCCTCAGCGGGGGAACGGGCACCTCCGCACAGCCCAGGCCAAGCAGACCTGCTGGGCGTGTGGGTCGAATGAACCCATCTACACTCACCTGGACCGGGACAAGGTCAGGAAGTTGGGAAAGAATACATAACGGCAAAATGCTCAGACCTGTAGCGAGGAAGAGCAGAGGAGGAGCGGAGCCAGCGAGCCTTCACTTCCTTTTTTACAAAGATCTCTGAAGGAAGTCCAGCATACAGTTAGGCCATGCAGAGAAATATCTGCACTTTTCCAATAATTCAACGATTAAGAGGTTACGGTGAAAACAAAACGAAAGCAAAATATGTAACTCAGCCAAGGTCGGTAAAAGTAGACGAGCGTGTTCCGGTTCCTTCGCCCAAAATCACGGCGAGTCTTCTCTGCGCTCGGGCTGCTGTGGGAATGAGTGAACCAGGGGTTATTCTGGGGATTTTCATGCTGTGCTGCACACCAAATAGGCAGAACTGCAGTCAGTCAGAGCAGGCAGAGAAATTCAGAACTAACACCAGGATCACTCAGTGTCTATAGCAAAAAAGCCCAATCTCTCCTTCGCCGCCCTGTGTTCTCACACAGCAGACGCTGTAGCTTTGTCTCGTCGATCCCACACTCCCAGAATTCAAACTAATAGAAGCCCGGCCCACGAGCGTCTGACTCTGTCAGGATGCGCTACAAGAGATTTGCTTCACTTCAGCGCCTTTGAAGCAGGTTTTCCCTCATCGCCGTTGTCTGTTTGACTTTTAAAGACGACGCTCCCGAGGAAAACGGGCACGGCGCATTCCGGGCTTTACCGGCAGACAGAATTGAGGAGGATTGCAGGTAACGCGGTAGACAGCTGGCCTCGACCGTTCGGCTAATGCTCGTCGAGTTTACATTTACAGCTGAAACGGGCTTGAACTACTTTCCGCGCTGCGTAATTCCCTGGATTTTTCCGAGGCCTCGATTCCTTTCACAAGCTCATTCTCTTACCGTCGCTGCTCCCCCTCCCCTGTCCCCTCTTCCTTACCCTCATTTTTATCACCGTCGTTAAACTGGACCTCCTCGCCCCCCGACAGCGGTTTTTATAGTCCTTGAAGTTATTAAACATGTATAATTACTTTTAGTCAGTTCTGCCGTGGGGAGATGAAGAGAGTGTGCAGAGGGAGAGGATGGAGATGGTGTGGGGGGGGCTAGTAGAGACAAATAGAGTTGGATTTTGTGTGCTCGTATATCCTCGTTCTTCATGGAGAGAGGAGAGGGAGCACTCTGTGGATGTGTGTGTTTGCCCTCCTGCTACATCCTACTCATATTTCTTTTATTGGCTGTGCGGCGTTGGTGTTGGAGGGCCCGGGGCAGCCACGGGGACAGCAGGTGTGGCCTCGGTGTGCTACTGTATTAGAGCGCATAAAGGCCGGGCTGCCCAGGAGTGAAGAGCACGCAGCGAGCCATCTGAACAGCTGCAGAACGGTCGCTGGGGCCTCCATTGTTTAGAGCACTGTTCATCTCCTTTTCATTATTCGCAGGCGGGCAGTGTTTGCGAGCAGTCTAATTTAATCTTTTCATTTTTGTGTGTGTTATCAAGCCCTTCGAGCAGGAGACAGGAGTGTTAAGGTCAAGCTCCAGTAGGGGGCACTCACCCGTCGTGTGGGCTGACAATTGATTTAGGTCATCCGGTGAAGGACGTACAGTAGGGAGCGGTGTGGGTTTGTGTGACATTTCGGACACGGCTTCTCACCGAGCCCACCTCCTCCGACTGCGTACGAGCTAAATATAAACCAGGGGACAGTTTTCTGCTGGGACTTAACTCCTTTTTAACCGGCTGAATCTGTCTCCTCGGCAGGGTTCACAGAGGTGACGTGACAGCTCTCATCCGCCGAGGATGTTGGGGCTGATGGGTAAAGGCGCGCGGAGATGGGTTTGGATTTATTTGGGGGAAGGGGGTGCTTTATGCCGGCTGCAGCTTTGGTAAGGGGTCGGCTGAGGACAGAGGGGTTGCAGGGGTGGCATTCCTGTCTGCACAGGGACATCTGGTGGACGAAAGTGGGATTTCAGTGCAGTGTTGATACAAATGCATGAACAGAGCTGGATTTTGTTGTTGCTGCTGCTGCTGCTCTTTTACATGTTTGAAGAGATATTTAGAGTCTGAGCAGGAATGTTAAAGTCATTCAGGAAATTGTCTGCATTCCTCAGCGACGCAATGTTTTTAGATTACATAATCGAGAACCGTCCAACCTGACATTTTAAATCTTGCCTCCAGGATGATGTTCGGATTTGTTTTGATTCGATTCAGTTTTGCTCTTTGATCCTGTGCAGTTATTCATCACTGTGCTGCTCTGATTCACTGTCCTCCCCATCGCCGAGCTGCCCTGTTGTTAGCCTTGACCAGTAGATGGCAGCAGAACTCTGGCTTTGCTTTCTGGAAAACAACAAACCCCATGAACTCCTTTTGTGTGTGATGGAATGAAACATGCATTTATCAAACGCCTTCACGTCCATGCCTGATTTTTTTTCTTCTTCTTCTTTTCGTTAATTCAACATAATATAGACTTCGTGCGATTGCATACTGCAAAGGAAATATTGCTCCTTAATGAGATTGCCTCATATCCTCTTTTATTTATCTCCCATGCATATTAATGGGGAGCACAAACAGGAGATTTTCAGCAGGAAATTACTCACACAGTTAACCTACACAGATTTGTGTCATAATACAACTTTTTTTTAAATAATAATCTGAATTATTCAATTATAGAGCTGCATTGATTATACACAAAAAATATGACTTCCATATTGGTGCAAACATGGATATTCTTTAAAGGATTTGCATTGAAGTATCAAGTGCACCAAGGCTCCAGTTAATTATTTTCACATCTGTAAATCTCCCAATTATGCATTTGTAGTGCCTGTCACAGTCTCAGCTAGTTTGAAGTTTTATTTTTAGTCTTTAAAAAAACGTGCAGTATTTTTACTTTAAAAAAAAAAAGACAAATCAATTATTAAAATTGGCGCTAATTAATTGTTTACCATTTAACTTTGAGTGTTTCAGCTCTAAAATACATCATTAAAACATTAAGATTGTTTTTTTGTTTTTTTTAACCCAGAATAACCGCCCGAGTTTGAAATGTGTTGCTTCGCTCTGAAAACAACACAGCGGGAGAAGAGGAGAAAATTCATTCATCTGTAATTATCAGTGGTGCTCTGATGTCAGGTACACAGCACACGCAGGCTGCCAGGCCTCCACCAGCAGCAGAGTGAGAATAAACTGGGAAAGCCTGCCTGCGAATGTATCAGCAGCTCTCTGCCAGCTGCCTGTCTGGAATAAACAAACACAGGCTTATTTGTTGCAGGCGGAAATAGGCAGAATCAAACTCTATGGCGCTTATTAAAAAGCTCTCCTAATCTTTTGCAGAGCACACATTGCTCTGAGATAAAGACCACCAAATTAATTACCGGTTAATTATCACTTCTCACACTGCTCGTTCCAAAGAGGACAATGGAGGGTTTTTTTTCCACCCTCCCCCCTTTTTTCCCGGCCCGCTCCTCCCCCGTACATAGGTTTCCCTCTCTTCCGTGGCCTGATAAAGTGTTTATTTATTCCTACAGTATATTTGGCACAAGCAACCTTTTCCCAGCTACCTCTGGAGCATCTGTACTCGAGCATGCTGGGAGAGAAAGAGGAAATATGATTTGAATGCAAATCAGCGACGTAAACACAGACAAGCAGCAACATGTTGTGTTGATTATGGAATAATATTCAAATACAGAATATTCAAGAGGAAAAAAAACAACCTCAACAGGGGTGAAAAATCACTTCAGTGAAACTGTCAATGAGTAAAAAAGAGGAGGAACATTTACAGTAAATAGGAAAATGACTGCACTTATGTGTTTGTCCTTTCACAAGCAGCATGATTGAAGTGTAATGTTTGGATTATTGAAATGTTTGATCCCGCTTCGTTTTTAGAAACGTCTGCTGTGAGTCTTCACGCTGGCAGCTTTTAGAAGCCGCGGCGCCACCTTTGACATGCCTTTAGGCTACGCACTTTACACTCGGAGGGTGACAGGATACTGTTTAGAGGATACGTCGGATAATAATCTGCATCTTCACTGTTGTTATTGTCAGAAAATCCAGTGGAGGAAATCCAAGCAAATTTAACCTACTGGGTTCTCTATGTGTTTATGATTTATAACGTATGTTCTCCTGAACTGTGGAGCTCGGTTATGGTTCAAAAAACGCGAGCTGCACTGTTGCGCTGGGGGGGACGTTCCTTTTAGAGCACACACACACACACACACGTTTGGTATTCATCTCTTATGGGGACATCTAACTGACACAATAACCATAACCCACTTGTAACCACATCTCAAAACAGCCTTCAAACCAGGATTTTGGTCCCCATAAGGGTTGCTGGTATAGTAAACTTCCTTTTTTTGATCCCCACAAACATATGAATACTCACACAAACACAGTCTTTCTTTCAGAAGTACTCATTAGCAGCAAACGTGCAGATAAGAAATGCACCAGCTAGTAACAGTTGTTAAAAAATCTTTGATGTCCAGCTGTTTAATGAGACTGTTTCTTTATTAAAGAAACTGTGTAACTATTAAACTATATATTATAAATCTTTCCTTTTGTGTGTGTATTTGTGGTACAGTGCTAGCATACGAGGAAGGAACAATCTAGCTGACAGGAGCGACACGTGGACAGGCTTACTGGGTTGAAAATATGTTTTATTTTACTGTAATCTAATTTTATCACAAACACTCGTGAGCTTTGAGCAGCAGGCTTCAGTCCAGCTTTCTTCGGATGCTTGTTTTTAAGTTGACCCTCATCTGGAGTCACCTTGTGTTGAGGCGCCACATCTACTTGTAAAAATCATAGTTGTGGATCCTTTTTGAGTTTCAATTACTGAAATACTGGCACGAAATATAGATATCATTAATAAAACATGCAGGTGGGTTTAACAGGTTTTCCTGGCACACTCAGCACTTATCGAATAATTGGGTATAAAATGAACAGAAGCTGCAGTAGAAGTGAAGAAACTCAGAGGGAATAGGCAGCATGGGAGCAAACAATACGGCATAGAGGTTATTAACAAAATTAACTGATTGAATTATGATAATATACAAAACATAAGGCACTAAAAATAATCCTGCTTTTTGTCTTGTAATGTACAGTACTGCTGTATGGTAAGTAACTCCCACCCTGGAGTTAAAATACAAGTTTTTACCACGTTGAACAATTAGAAGGCTCCCTTTTACAGGTTGCTATGGTGACGAGTTCTTCCCCCCCATCCAAAAGTGATGACACCAACACAAATTTTACATGCAGCTACTTGCACAACACCGAGAGCATTGCTTAATGTTGCTGCAGAAATAATAACGTTCGCTTCGAAGCGTGGACGAATGTCACCGAAACAAACCTCCGTAGCTTCGCGAGTTTATCCATTAAAGCCAAACTAAGATAATTGCATAAGTGATGCCAAGTCTCAGGGAGCAATGTACACATTTGATTTATAGATATTTAGCTGAGCTCCCACCCCCACCTCCCAAAAATTAGATAATGCATCATAAGAGGATTGTGCTTTGATTAAATTTTGAGTTTTAGAGGATTTTTGTTGTTCAGTGCTTTTCCTATCACTCCATTATTTAGAAGAACTCGCAGGATCTTTGGTGCAGAATGTTTCCAGTTGAATGGGAAGAAAGCAGTGGAACACATGCAGCCTTTAGATCAGATATAAGGAAGAAATTAACGTATCTTTGTTACTGCAAGCAGCCAAGGGGTCAGAAATCACAGCAAACGTGATTTTGTGTAAATGAGCTAATTGACTTAATCTCTGAGTTCTCCGAACGTTCAGCGGGAATCTGTTTCTCCTACAAGCACTACAACATTTTGTGTTTTAAACACAAAATGATAAGCCTTTAGTTTCAGGAGTAATCTCCATCTATACTTGCATAGCTGTAAACGGGTACCAGCTGTAGTATTTTGCATCTGTGAGGACAAAGCAGAGAGTTGGATGTTTTACAGGAAAAGCGGCATAAAGAAAAACACGATATTTCACTGCTTCGACTGACTTTAAGTCATGACAGCAGCTAAGCCATGAAAACATACAGCAACACATTAGAGGCCCAGCAGCAACGTTACAGATCTCCAGTAGAGGGCACGGCAATAGAAAAGGAGAACCCACACCAAAGGTATGTGAACCTGGCTGTAAGGCTTTTTCTGTTTTGTTTTTGGTGACTCAGTGGTAACCGTGCAGACTAGGTAAACCTTTGTTGTCTTTGTTTTAGTCGCGGTATAATGAACACACAGAATAAGTGACGTGTCGTAAAATGAAGTCTTTTTAAATCCAGTAACACAGCTGCAAACTGATGTAATCGTCCAATAGTTATTGTTGTTTGCATAGCTTAGACTTCCTATGAATTAAAGGTTTTATTTGTATCGTTCAGCTCAGCAATAAGAAGTGATAAAAGCCTTCTTCCCTTGCTGATATTTAACTTGTCTTCATACCAGCCATCCGTTTTCCTCCACTTATTCAATTCAGGGTCGCGGTTGGGCCAGAGCCTATCACAGCTATCGCAGGGCAGACTTGTCTTCATACATTAGATCTATTATTCAAAGATCACAGTGGAATCTAAAGATCTTCTACTCCTGTTTCATGACCTAGATCTCATTGATAAGATAAAAGCTTATAAAAGCTGTTTAATATTTCCAGAAAAAAGAAAAGAACTACAGCCTTAGCAGGTTTGCACTGTAGTCGTGTAGCAAAGATCCAGGATGGAACAACAATAAGACGCTAACACATTACTGAGTGTGCACATGTTGCACGCTCGTGTACAATTTTTACCTGTTTTTCTTGTGTTTTTTTCACCTTGTCATTAAAGACAAGCTGAACCCAGCAGTCATATTTCTGCTACATCCAGCTGTGTGGTACTGTTTGTCCCACTGGAGGTTTCCACTGTCAAAGACCTGCCTTTGCTTCAAAAGGTGGTGGCGAGCACTAAAAGGAGCTTCTAAGTGTGCGTTTGCAGAGCCGTATGAATAAGAAGATGCTGCAAACCCGTTCAACAAACCTTTTCTTCAGAAGCTGTAAAAGGGTAAATGTCGCACCCAAAGCTTTAGTGCCGGCTGCCCTCCGTATAAAGAGTCGGTAAACAGAAGTAGCAGAGCGTTGTGGGGTTGCTCGGTGCAGAGCAGGTACATGGACACGATGATAAGGCCGGGGACGCAGGAGGAGACCCAGCACAAATGAAAGGCTAAGTAAGGCAGGCAGGCGATCTTGTCATCACATTAGCCCGGCCTCATTGTAATTGTGAGGCTGCTGCTGTCAGCCCCGGCGCAGCACAGAGCTCCGAGTCAGAGCTAGAGCCAGCACCCCGGATAAAGTGCTCCGCCGACTGGAGATAATTGAAAATCCAAAAAGACTCGGGCTAATTTGATTACACCAGGCAATCGCTGAATTGTTCCCATTATTAAAGGGATTTGATTATGACATGAAGTCAAGTAATTATTGGTGCCGAAACTGCAGGAGCTGTCCCTTCTGATGAGGGCCACTGCTAGAGGGAAACAATGGTCCCTGTGTGTGTGCGGGATTTGTGCCGAGCGTGAACATGAAGGTATTTTATGTTCAAAAGAAATGAAGAAAAGGAAAATCACCAAATGTCACTTGTAATAGAACTTTAATGTCCCCTCATTTTACCAAAGTGATGCTTGAAATTTGACAAGAAATGAGTCTGTTGATCCACTTATTGTTGGAATGATGTGAATTATTCACACTTTTGGCTTCAAAGGACAGCAGCAAAGAAACAATGAGGTTAGTATGAACTCCAGTGCTAAGACATCCCCTGATATCATGCCTTTAAACTATACTTTGTATGTTTACGCGTCAAATGAAGTCCCCCTTCGTGCCGGAACGCATCGTTTTGCGAAGCCAAGTGACTGACGCCAGCCACAGGAGTGAGAAGCGATGTAAAAACTGGAATAAAGTGCCAATTAGACCAATAATCGACTGCAAGATAAAAATGATGTTTGTTAAAAAACCAAAACTGCTGCACAGACAGATAAAACAATAAAGCTGCAGCCCAATGTATATTACATTTGTGGAGGCAGCAGTATGGCTCTGCAAGCTGTTTTTTAATGGATTTTTGAGAACAATGGGCACAGAAGCAAACCTGCAGTCGAACAGACTGTCGTGCAGTTTCTGAAATACATCGTCAGGTTTCGACTTTTCCCAGGTTTTAATGGCAGCGAGAGGGGAAAAAAAAAGTCAAATTGCAGCAGTTTTTGCCTTTCACTTTTGATTCATCACTTCCTGAGGACGAAGCGGCCCAACCGACAGCAGAGTATAATTTGGGCAAATAGAGTGAAACTACATCATCTCACTTAGGGGACGAGGGGAAGCTCTTCTGTTTCTGCCCCACTTAAGTGATTTAGGCTGATGGGGATGGGTGTGTTTGCGTGGCGCTTCTCTCTTTCCTTCTCAGCTCTGTGGCGACTCTTCCGCGTTCGCTTGTGGAAGACATTTCCACACGGGGACAGGTGAATAAGGGAAAGTTCAATAGTTCGACACGCTCATCATTCTCGCTGTCTTGTCGCCCCTTCCTGCCCGCTGATTTAAATATCAGCTGAATTCAGTGAACGCTCCCATTAAGGCCAGAGACAAGTCGTGTGTAATGTATGCCCCCTCATGCAGCTCCCTCATATTTGCCACACACACACGCCTCTTCTCTGCCTTTGGGCGCTATATTCATATGAGGGATTAAGAATCCTTTGTCACTGGACCCCATTGACATTTGAGTGAGCATTAGTGAAATTAAAACTGCATCTGGACAATATCCAGCCACGCTTTGGTCCCGATTGTGACGATTGGCCGGGGGAGGCGGTGTAGCCACGCGGCGCGACCAGAAGGGAGCAGTCTTGTGCCTGCTTGTGTGTGTATGTGTGTGCGTGTGTGTGTTTTCAGTGTTGCTGTACAGTACATACACTCATGCACACTGGGTATGCAGAGATGGGAGTGTGGAAGTGTGAAAGAGTGATTTTGTCCCTTTTGTATCTCTGCGAGCGGCGCCCTTAGTTCTGCATGGATGGAGGTATGAAGAGTCACAGTGGGAGAAAAAGGCACAGCTCTCTTTAAGGCAGGCTTTACCCACTCGAGTGTCCCCATTTGAGACACAGTGCCCAGCTTATCCCCCCCAAAGCACCTTTGGCTAGGCCAGATTCTGTTCCTCCCCCCCCTTAGAAAAAAGTGCTCTCCTCACCCTGTCAGCCCCTGCATGAGGAGTGTGGGCAACCAGACTAGCAGAGATGACTCAGCCTCAGCCTGCCGTCCCACCCCCCCACCTCCCTCTATCTCGCTCATTTAACCAAATTTAAAAGTGACTGCGTTTGTAATTCACCTCTGTGCATGAATAAAGCTGCGTTCTTATCCAAAATGAGCTTTATATACTGTAGATGTGTGATGGTTGTTTGTGCGCCCCCGTCCTTAGTGGCAGCAATAGAACGAGTGGTTTGAGGTTTATTTATTTATGCCTTTCAGGCTCTCTTTTCCTCTTCATTTTGGGGCTAAGAAATGGCAAGCAAGTGCCGCTGAGGCTGTAGAGATTAAGTTAGCATTGATTGCTTTATTGGTGTGGTTGGATTGTTTCGTATCTGGGAACATTTGATGTAAGCACAGACATTTGTCTTGTCTTGTGCTGTCTCTGTTTCGTCGAAAGATCATTCATTTCTCTCAGTGCGTGGGATTTATTGGTAATATAGAAACGGGGGGAGAAAATGCTTTTATGTTATGTATTCTGCATTTTTTATATGATGAATAAAGATATAGGTCCACTCTTTGGCCCCTACTGTTATCACTCTCATTTGATCGCTTCTAAGTTATGTTCCAATTTTAATCAGCACCCTATTACATCCAATAATGCACATGTAGCTAATCGGCGATTGTAATTACTACGTAGTCCGGCCTGAGAACTATAGATCTGACTTGCTTATTTGGAGCTCTGCTGCCGTGGACTTTAGGATGTACATTGGCATTGATCACAAAAGTCAATCACGAAGCACATTATAGTAACTCTTTTATGAGGGCTCTGCAAAGTTACGCAATCCCTCCTCCTCTGTTTGATGCCCGTTTCTTTATTTATCGTGCTGAGCTGGTGTTATCCCCTCTAGACTGCGTTGTGGATTTGTTTGAGTGCATCGGTACCACTCTCCGTTGGCACCAACCATCAATAGTCCACCCATTAAAATGTGGAATTGCTTAACGTAACACAGTAATATGCATTTCTCTGTATGGAGATGGGTATTTGCAAATAGACCTCAGATCAATGGTCTTTTACTGCCTTCTGAAACCATTGTCTGCAAAACAATTGGAAATCTTTGGGAGAGTACGGTGGGGGCAGCGTTAGAGGAGCTGGAAGAGACGAAGCATCCCAGCACAGCAGCGAATTAATTACCCTTGTGAAGAATGAAGGTCTGTGAGATTTGCTTTTTGGGCCATTATCAAGTGACACTGCGAACGATTGTTTGTCCCTCTCTGGGTAATGTAGCCCAAACAATGGCTGCCCTACGCCATCATATGGATCATTAGCAGCTCACTGCGGGACCCCATCCTATGAAGTTGCCCTTCCGGGGGGCTGAGTGTTTGCTGGGTGCTCTCCTTCCCTCTATCTACCAAGGGACAGACAGCTGACAGCCCACAGGAGAAGACGGTCACTGGCTGCTGCTCATTAGGAATGGATGCGCTCGAGCTGGTTCGTCAGAGCGAATCCCGACGGGCGAACGCGCCGTTATTACTGAAAGCCAAAGCTCGTGGAGACGCTAGAGAGACGAGACGGTGCCCTTAAGTCCAAATAGTAAATGCCAACAGTGTGTTTCTGTGGATGGACTTTGCTGTTGGGTTTGTGCTCCGGACTCTAAAATAACGAATGGCCCATAACAAAAGAGTCTTTTCTCTTAAACAAATGCTATTAGAAACAATCAATCTGTGGCGTTTGCTCAATTTTTAACTCGTTGCTCCAACGCCAAGAGAGGCCCCAACGTACATCGTTCAAAAGCTGTCGAAATGTTCCGATGTTTGGTCATAGCCAACCGGCCCATCAGTCTAGAGCAAGGGTGTCCAACTCCAGGCCTCAAGGGCCAGTGTCCTGCAGGTTTTAGATCTCACCCTGGGTCAACACACCTGAATTAAATGATTAGTTCATTATCAGACCTCTGGAGAACCTCAGGACATGTTGAGGAAGGAATTTAGCCATTTAAATCAGCTGTGTTGGATCAAGGAAAGCTCTAAAACCTGCAGGACACCGGCCCTTGAGGCCTGGAGTTGGACACCCCGTGGTCTAGAGGCATGTTTAACCTAAAGAAAAGATAAGGCATCTCTGTAAGGTGTTGAGCCATGAGTTAGCTGACAAGGACGGCTTTACTAAACCTCAACATTTAAAATTTCCAAGGTCTTAGATAATAATAATAATAATAATAATGGATTGCATTTATATAGCGCTTTTCGAGACCCTCAAACCCTGACTGACAGAAGCGAGGCTGCCATATCGCGCCATCGGCCCCTCTGGCCAACACCAGGAGGTGAAGTGTCTTGCCCAAGGACACAACGACCGAGACTGTCCAAGCCAGGGCTCGAACCAGCAACCTTCCGATTACAAGACAAACTGCCAACTCTTGATCCACGATCTCTGCCAGAGGAATCAAGCGCCATTCTTCTGAAAGATATTTTCATATTTGGTGTTTGTATCTTGGTGATGGAGAGCACTGATCAACTAGACCAGAATTGCCTGTACTTGTTAAGTTAAATTCATGGATAGTCATCCGGGAAAAGATCACGACCATCAGGATAGAAACATTTCATCTTCAGGATAAAGATGACTCAAAAGGTCTTTAATTCGTTACCTTTTTATAGCTAACAAGGGCTAATCTTATGTTACATGAGAGTGGACACCCTCTGTTTTTTGTTTTGTTTTTCTAACACCACTCAACCAGTTGAAGGAAGGTTTAACAATTGGATGTCTGGAGGTTATCTATTAAATATGGAAAAAAAGGACAAATTTAAATTAAATGACCTTTTACAGCACCTTGTTATAGAAGAAATAAAGGAATTAATGGCGTAAGTCGTGAATTCAAAAGGCCTAATGTAATCGCCGTCATCTTAATGTGTAGTTAAAGTGAACAATATGTCAAAATAAATGATTGAACTTTGGGGCTGGTCTGACTTTTTAATCTTCTTAGTTTGTTGTTTGTAATAAAACTCTGTTTTAGCGTCGACCTTAAGACGAAATAGATCTGGACGTCGTGTTTTTACCTACGTTCTTGCAACAAACAAGCAAAGATAACGAATGTCACGTTTTAAGGCTTTTCGACCTACGAGCTTAAATCAGCACTAAAACAAACAAACGAAGAAAATAAATAAATAAAGGAGTAAAACGCTTTACCTTGAACCCGTGGTCCAATTTGTTTGTCCAAACAGACATATAATTTAATTCCAGTTCATGTTTTGAATGTAGTGTGCATTGCAAGAGAAACACATTTCCCCAGCGAAATGGGAAAAGCACAAACAAAATTGGCAAGGTGCTGATGGATTTTATGTACAGAGGATGCATAATGCCCCGTGTCAAAAAAGCAAAGTGAAATTTCCTGTTAAATATGCAAAATCCCGGCTGTCTATTGAATGATAATGGCTCGGCACCTTGTCGCTGGGTTGCTGACTCCGTTGGCTGCGCTTCAAAGGCCTGTTGACTAACTTTGAAAAGACCTTGTGTTTCCTGACTCTGGGCTTTCTAAGATTGGACAAATGCAGCAGAAAGAGGGCTGTACGAGTGCCAGTCACGGCTTCCCCGAGACGCCCGAGGGATGTCAGCCTTTGAAGTGATAAAGACCCACTGTTTCTCAAGACAGCTGTCTCAATGTGGCCGAGCTCTGTGATGCGCTCATGTTTTTTAAAAATGACCATGTTGCTTTTGTGCACCATGCATTTCTTTGAGGGGCTGGTGGGGTGGGGGGAAGGGGTCACATGCGGCACGAGTTAAACTCTTTACAATTTCTTTGAAGTCTGGGGTTCTAGCACACTTGTGATGTGCACTTTATGACCATAAGTATGTGGATCCACTGTAAGCAAAGGCTTTCCTCTGTTTGGACCAAAGGCTTGGGTTCCAGCGGGGGGACCTACTTGTGATGCAGTATAAAAATATTAGAAAATGTTGTGCTTTTAACTTTGGCATCAGTTAAAGGACAACCCTTTGCAGTAAACAAAGCCAGATTTAAAAAAGGTTTTCCATTCGCCAAAAGATGGACTGACCTCTTTGAAGGCCCCAAGGTGGAATTCTGCTTCCCGAGGCCCCCATAGGCCAATTTTCCAGCTTTGTCTAAACCTTAGTGCCTCTAAAATCTCCATCAGTCACACTTGAGTAAAAATAGGACCTCAGCCTTCTTGTGACTTGGAAAAATTTGATTGGATTTAATTTTTTTGCTAGTCGCGATGACCAACTGGTTCCAAACAATCACGATCCCGCTCCGACGGACTCTCGGACACGCTGGAGAACGTTTGCAAATAATTGCTGTGTAACTTATAAATGCAGGCAGATTACCAACAGCCTGAGTCAGAGTGCAACTCATCTGACATTGCAATATGTGACTCGGCACAACTGGTGCAACTGTGAAGACAATATGAACTAAAACAGTAAGGTTTCCTCTATATGACATAAATGCAGACACTAACCTGGAGAATTAAGTTTGTACTATATTTAACAACAGCATCCTGCTCACAGGTGGCTGTCGGTGCACTGCAGCAGTCATGGCCTTTAAATGCTATATCCAAAATGGCTGCCCTACTGCTCTCAGTTGCTTGTTTTTGCCTGGGAAATCTTTGCAAATGTAATGAGAGCTGCAAATATCATCAATATATGATCATTATTTAAAATATTCCTTTAGATCCACTGTGCTTTGGTGCAAAAACACCACTTTTCTGCACAAAGAAAAGTCTAAACTTTCTTTCTTTTTCATGTTTTAATCTAAAAAATATCCAGGAAGTGCTTCAATTCACATTTTTTGTGTTTTTCTTTAAGTATTAATCCAGGTTAAGTTACATTTATAGCAAATTAACAGCTCACATGCAGTGAATGTGATGCTTTTGGTGCCACTGGGATTTTGAGGCACACTTTGTTCTGTGACTAATCCAGCCTTGCACCCAAACACCTTCGGGGTGAACTGGAAAGCCATCTGTGAGCCCGGCCTTATCAGTGTTAGACCTCGCTAATACTCTTTAGACTGAATGGGACAAAAATCCCCCCAGCCAGGTTCCAAAATCTGATGCAACGCCTGTCACAGGAAGGAGGAGGCTGCCGTGGCCATCTTCAGCGACACGCGATGTAATGTTTATGCGTCCTGACTCTACTGGTCATCTAGCTCGGCGTCATTCGTCATCCTCATCAACTGGCCTCACCACGGCATCCTGTTATCACCAAATCCAGTGTGCACAGTGCATTATGTGATTATGTGGCTACCGGTTGTTATGTCAGATGCGTAAAGGCTTAATAAATGTAGCGCAGAGCTCAACTTCGTGAAAAATGGGCCGCTCGCTGTAATCAATGCGGGAGCAACACGAATCCGACTGGCCATTATTTTGTCGGCCTAATCATTTGAAGAACCAGAGACAAACTACCACCTGTGGTCTGAGCATTGATCATGTGTAGGTATTTTATTAAATCTAATAATACACTTTCTTTTGGCTAAATCATCCTGCACATTTCAATACCAAATGACTTCTGTTCATTCTATTAAAGTGGAACTACTCTCAATTATGTTTCATACTCCTGTTGTCTGATCCTAATGAAGATGAAACACTTTCATTTTTCCAGTTAATTAGTTCATATTTAACAAAGGTGCTGTGCCATCAGACTCCAAGGAAGTGCTTTTTCTTTTTTTCTTCGCTCCCTCCGCCCTCTCTGTTTCTTCGTCGCCTCCTATGGCATTGAAAATAATCCCTTTGCTTTTATCCTTCTATAGAAATTGTGCCTGTGCGCTTTTCTCTTTTTTTTAAAATGTTGACACTGTTTTAATTGAATTCCTCAAAAGAATCCACCTGATCCTCGCTCTTTTTTTTTTGAATGAGCTTATGCATTGTGAATGTACTTATTCTCCAGGTCCTGTTGGCAGGCAGTGCCAAGGACAGCTAATTGAAGGTGAATTGATAATGCCCCAGCTGTCTGTGTGTTGCAGCCTCATAGCCGGTCTGCTGTGCACGTCTTTGATAAGTAATTCATCTGTTTGGCCTGGCAGCACTGCCTTGTTGCTTTCATGTCACTCTCTCTGTATGTGTGTGTGTGTGTGTGTGTGTGCACGCATGTGCATATGTGAAGCCTTGGATGCTCTCTCCTCGAGGCTATGTGTCTGTAGTCATGGTCAGCAGGGGGTGAAACCTCTGCTGTGTCTGCGCTAGCACTCCGGGTCTCTGGGTGGCATTACAGTACTCCATCTTTTTTCTCCCAAGCTTCCTTATAATTGGATCTACTCTCCCCCCCCCCCAAAAAAAAATCGGTGCAAGTCAGCCACCACCTTTCCTAACCTCCACAAAAACTTCATCTTCAGAAAACAATCCAGGAGTGATGACAGCTGATGTGACAGTGGAAGGTAAAGCTCACTAGGGTGCCACCTTCCTGCTCCCAAACCGCCTCCTGTTGCTTTAAAGATGACTTCTTTCCCCTCGTGCGACCCCCCCCTTCCCCTTCCCTTTCCCTCCATGCCTTCCACACTTCACCTCGACCCACCCCACCTCTGCTTTTGCGGTGCGATTCATTAACATGTTGAGGTGGACATAGCGGGCCACGGAGCAGCAACTGAATCAATGCCCTTGTCTACCAATCTGCCCTTTATCATGTTAATATGATTTCCATTGATGGAACGCTTTTTCAAAATGGCATCCCTCTATGGTTTTACATATTGACTTTTTAATTCATGGCCCTCAGTGCTGCATCACTCTTGTTGTGCCGCTGCTGCAAGAATGCTCCCAGATCAGAGACGGATGTTGCTTGAGTGTGGAATTGACTTCAGGGCAGTGTTTTTTATTTTCTTTCACTTTTTTTTTTCCATCTTACTTCGTGCCTCCTCGCGTGCGTGTGTGCGTGCATGCTCGCGTGCATGCTTGTGCGTGCGTGTGTGTCTGCAGGTCCACTCCTTCCCTTCTTAACTGCTGTCTCCCTGTGGTGTGTGTATTCTCTTGTTAGGACCAAGAAGAAGAAGAAAACCCCGCTAGTTTCATGTCGCTGGGGCAATAAGTAAGATGCCTCTTTGCTAATGTTCTCACCAAAATACAATCTGGCCTCAATAGCAATAATGTTTACGGCTCCTCCCAATAGCCAGTGGAGAATCGCCTGAACCTGTAACATAGCTATAACAGGAAATGAGAATTTAATGCCCCGTAGAGCGACGTTGTAGAAGCAATATAACATATATATTATGAAGGCTGAGTGATGTCTTTCTTATCGTAGCTCATGCTTTTCCATGTCTGTTTCTTTGGAGATGATTGTTATCATCGTTCTTATTATTATTTCCATGTTTAATTAAAAATTGATCCCAAAATTTTACTTTTCATTGCATTCAGTTTTTTTTTCTGTAGTGCAGCATCTGTATACAAAATGTAAACAGCACTACAGTGCTTCCAACTGCATACTTCCTAATTTTGTTCTTTTTTTGCTTGTATTATTGACTCGGTATTTAACCGGTTCATCTGCAGTATTTCTGCCCGATTAATGCTTAACCTAAACCAGTTAGTGTGTCTCATGCATCCGAGGTCCAAAATAGTTTTCGTCCATGACAGTCGATCGTTTTACGCCGTATCGAATGTTTTACAAGAAAAACAACCGTACTGTAAATCAGGAGCTTCACAGTCTGCTCACAGAAAAGTGTTAGTGATGTTTTAATCTTCCATTAGGACAGTGCTTCTCAATTATTTCCTGCTACGCCCCCCTTAGGAAGAAGAAAACATTTGGCGCGCCCCCAAATAGCATCATTTGTCTATAAAATTGTTATTATAAGTACATCTCTGCATAACATTGTATCCTTATTAACATTAAAGAAAACAAAAAATGAAGAAAAAAGAAAAAGACGTAGATCAACTTCAAACAAAGAATAACTTTATTAATGTTGTTTTTTTTCCGTCTGTAACAGAAAATATCTAAAGTGCATGTAGTAGTACTGCAACTCTCTAAACTACTACGACTACATTTAATAGAATAGAATAATCCTTTAATTGTAATAAACTATAAACATTTTCTTGACCGACTTGAACCATTCTGAAAAATAAAATTAAACAAAATCAGTAAATACATTTAAAATTTTCTTCATCTCCCACCATAGTCGCAGTGAAGCCAAGTGCTACACTTGGTCTTATGTCCTCATCTTAGCTTTCAGGAGACGTTAGAGTTTCTCGTTATCTCCGTCTCTCTCTGACTTTCTTTTCATCAGTGTTTGAGGGTCTTGAGGGTTCCTGTATCTCCTGCACTGTGCTGAGTGTGCGCGCACGCTCGGTGCAATAAACTCCGCCACCTGCTGTAGTGGATGTGCATTCACACTTTATTCTAGGACGGCAAAAAAAAGCACGTTCAAGCATGTTAGGATTAAGTTCAACTGTGAGCATTCACAGCCCAACTGTACGCTAAACATGTCCAAGCAAAGGAAGAACGATGCTGCTGGTGTGAACTGACGACCTGTCGTGAATGTAGCCCATCTCTTACTTTTTAACATGTGGATAAAATGAGGAGGTCAGTGGATGATGGAGCTACTGTAGTTGGAACGGTGAAACAAACTAACCGGCTTTGGCCGATAGTTAGCGCTTCCTTCCTGATGATGATCATTCAGGTATCAGTGGGTGATGTTTTACAGTTTTATGTAATCACCTAATCTGACACAGGGACCGTCGCAGCAGACAATGCTGTGCAGCTCAGCTTTGAGTGGAATGATTCTGGAAAAAAGTAGTTTTACACTGACCGGTCAGATGCAGCTGTGGCAGTATTACCCATGTGGAACAGATATATATCAATCTTATAAAGTTTGTATCTGTCTCGTGTGAAACTTGTATGAAAAGCATACAAGAGTGAAAACAGATAAAAGATCCTTTGAAAAATTATATAAATGAAACTTTATGTTTTGGATACTTCCTATAACAATATATGAAAGTAATGAGAAAGTGGCCACTTTCATGAGTAAATCATATAAGCCTTCTATGATTCACTATGTGAAGTAGGCCACATCTGATGCAAGTTTTTAAAAATTTTTTCTATTAGTTATGTAAGCAACAGCTCTTAAAAAAATAGAGATATGAAACAAACAAATATAAGGTTTTGCTGTTTTCCACCCGCTCAAATGTGATGCAATCCTGAAAATAAAGCGACCGGTACAGAATAACAGGAGAATGAGATCACAACAAGACGTGATGTGCAATCTGGAAGAGAAAATCAGTCTGGAAGGTATGCACCTCCCACGGGACCTTCCCAGTGGGTAATTATCCCTCGATAGTCCCCAGAACTGTTTTGTCTCAAGAAGCTAATGATAAGGCAGGTGGCTGGATGTGTGGCTCCTGTACTCGACATGCAGAGTGAATGCATGAATATCCCGAACCTGCTTGTGTAAGGGGGGGGGAGGGAGGAGGGGCGTGTTAGTTCAGATAAATGTGTCAAGTGCCAGAGAAGGTAGAAAAAAATGCAACTGCGTTTTAATTGCACTGCAGTCAAACATTCGTCCAGTGCTTTTAAGAGAGAGATCCAATTCATCAGACGCGCAGCTACTGTGCGCCGCCACCAAATGTGAGCTACAGTTGTCTCTTAGCATATATGAACAATTAAATGAAAGTGAAATTACTGCCAATGCAGCAACATTTGATGCGCGGCGATTCGGCATCCAATCACACGCAGGCGTCGGCTCATAAAACGTTTCAATTACAGCTGCGGCAGAAAGCAGCCAATCGTGCCGCCTTTGCTTTGGCTGTTGACACTGAACTTCAGCCATGTACGTCTGGGGTTCCTCGGTGGAGAGCCTTGCAGATCTATGTTGAGCTCAGTGATTAAGCAATGGCTCTTCTCTCCATTTCAAACGACAAGCTGCCAGGGACTTTGGTTTTAAATTGTGCAATTAGTGATCTGGCATGCTTTGCTTGGCTTCAGTCAGACTCAAATCCCAGTCCAGGGCCTCGCTGAAGCACAGTCGACAACACATACTCCAGGAGCATTTGTCAGACAAATTCATCTGAGCCTCCACTTCCACTTTGCTCTCCGAGCACACTAACCTCCCTCAAATGTCAGCCAGAGTATTTACCGTCTCGCTGGTGGGTAAACAATTGCGATCCAGGTTAGGTAGCACCAGATTTACAGTGATTCCTCTCAATCAGAGCAGATAATCATTCACTGTTTGTTAGGTTTTTTTTATACAGATGGAGCGAATTATGTTGAGTGTGCACAAGCCTCTGCCAAAACTCCAACTACTCGCTTTCACTATATTAAAAATGATCTGTTTCCCCGCAGTCATAAATTATAAATATATTTACATTTACAATATCCAGCTAGCTGCTATAATAAATCTACATAATCTCGTTGCAGCAAATATATAAATTAGGTTGCTTATTTTAGGTTGCAAAACTACAAACAACCACCTCTCGATCGTTACGTTGGCTCAAAAACGAAAAGGGGCTTATATAACACAATGATTAGTGTGCTATATAAATAACCCAGGCTTGGATAATATTGAGAACAGCTTAGATAATAGCCTTAATATTTGATTTTCTCTTTGAAGTCGGGGCTGGGTGCATTAAAAGTTTAAGAAGAATATGGTAAAACTTGTCATCACCACCAAGATTCATTTGAGCATGTATTTTTAATAGACTCTTGTAGGAGGAATTTCCACAGCTCCGAGAACTGCTTTCATTTCGGCAGCAGTTTGTTTCATGTCTAAAGCCGAGCATCAGGAGTCTAGCATCTGACCAGCTGGGATTTAATGTGCCTTGCTGATAGATGAAAACTTGCAAAGTTGCAGAAAAAATATTCTGAATTACAAGTACCTTTCGCCCTCCCCCCCCTTCGCTCACATCCAAAAGTACAGCTGGATGCTAAATATTTTTCTGCTCGGCGGAAACAACAGTCGTCTGCAGAAATGGCATCATGTGCCGTTTATCACTGCTATATTTGCTGTGGTAATTAACTTTTTAATGCTGGGAATTTTGATATCTATTACAAATTAGCGCTATTTTTTCTACTTCTCATCGGGGACACAACAAACATGAGATGTTCTGGGCGCATTAGAATGCAAATTTCCCTCTGCAGCTTTCGTTTTGTTTCTGTGACAACTGTTGGATCGCCGTGGCAAGAGGAGAACGCCAGAGAGTATGCTCTGCCATTCATCACCGACGATCCGAGCTCCAGCGGTGAAAAGAAATAAAACTGCAGAAATCGCGGCCTATAGTATATGTCCCCGTTTTTAGTTGAGGCTTTCAAATCTATGAGGGTGATTTCACTGATGATCACTTCTCTCCCTCAGGATGAGGAGCTGTAAATGTTAACAACACAGAGTTTTTAGATTCTGGCACAGGCTGAAATCCCATCTAACTGCCAATATGTGTTTCTGCGGTTTAATACGCTTTAACCCAGTCGCGTCTGGCTGTGACGGACATTTAGTGCATTTAGCACTAAAGTACTTTTTTGAGCTTCTTACTACCTTAAACTTCTGTTTAACTACATTTTAGAGGGAACGATTGTATATTTTACTACGCTACATCAATTTGAGAGAGCGATTGTTTCTTGTTATCTCAGAAAAAACAGAGATTATACAAAACATTTCACTTTAGGAAATGAAATTTGTTCTGGGTAAAACATACATTAATGCATCAGTGCTGGTGCACTGTTACATAGTGGGGGGCTGTTTTTTAAGCACTCAAATATATATAAATACAATCCATTTACCATATGGCAAATGCATTCCACAAATTGGATTGTTTTCTGGGGTTTTTTTTGCATATAATTAGTACTTTCTCTCGCGATTATACTGCATTTTCAAATATATTGGCAAGTTGTTTTTTTCATGTGTGAATTTTGTCATTTTTGTTTTGCCAACTCGGGACTTTTCCATCTTAAGAATTCGACTTGTTAAATTATTAACCTATCAGTGCAATTGCTGAATAGTGCAACAAGCCGGTGCCTCCTTCCCTCTTGTTGTGTTGACCTAGAGCGTAGAGTTGTACCCAGACGCTGACATTGATTCTCATAATGTATAAATAGTAAATGTAGCGCTGCGGACCGAAGTTTCAGAGTAAATAATCTATCCTGAACCAAATATTAGGTAAGCTAGCCGCATGCTGCAAGCTCTTCTCCAGGGGCATGTTTGGCCTCACAAAAGCGTGTCTCATCTAATTGATGTGTTTTGTTGTCTCAAATTAATACCGACTTGTTGAAGTTGAGATGTGTGAGCACCCTTTACGAGAGCTGACTTGGAGCAGGAGTTTGCTGGTCATGACAACAGGTCTGATTCCTGCCATAGTCACTGTGAGCAGTCAGCTGCTATCCAGAAGTGAAAATCTTGGTAATTTAGAAACGTCTGCATGCTTCTGCCACGCGGTCCCACCACGGTAGTTTGCCCGTCTCCCTAAGCAAACACAGCAATTACAGGCGCTGTCAGTCACTGTCAGATGTGGCATCAGTGATCAATCCAGCTCATTGGGCTCAGGACATTAGACATGGATATACAGTACATGCAAGGGAGTTAAACCCTCCCCGCAGCTCCCTGGCCTGCTGTTCATACATGCATCTGTTCGCTAAAACTGACACTTTCCCTTTTTAACCGCTAACAAAACAGCATTGTCCCTGCGCTTTAGGCCATCCTCGTGTGGTGGTGGTTGTGGTGTGTTCCAATTCCAATTCCTTTAAATAATGATGGGATATCATCTGTTAAAAACACTGGAGTGAAACATCAGGTGTTGGTATCGCTGCTTCAGAATGAAACACTAAGGTTTATTTCCTACAATGGCCATATCACGGCCACACACACACACACACACAGGCAACACAAAACAGGCAGAAATTGGGGCGGAAGAGGCAATGATACCATTTCCAGATGGTGAATTCAGTAGACCAGAATGCAATGAAGCAACAATACTTTTTTAACTATGTCCCATTTGTGACACGGTTGTCTTTTTTCACGTTTTAACTACGCTCACAGTGAGCACCCCAAATCTGCTTGAAGTAATGACTGAGGCATGTCGGCACATTACGCGCATGACTGGAAACTGGAGATAATGAAAACGGGAACTCCTGACACAAAATTCCCATTTTTTAATATTCAAAGGCAGTCGGTGCATATGATGCGCCAACCGTGTTCACCTCACAAAGGTCTAACTTTATTTAAATTCTGTTTGTATTTTCCTTCAGCTGCCACTCACGCCCTGGGCGCACTAGACAAATCTATATATGGTGGGATCAGTGGGAAAACAATAACTGAAATAGCAGTGGAAGGGAGTAGTGGGTAGACCAGAGGCATAAATGACAAGACAAAAATAACTCCTGGAACACTGTGAGCCCCGCAGACAGATGGATATAGGAGTATCTGAAGCAGGAGTTTTTCCTGTAAGTGCACAGTTATCACAGTGTCAAACCACGGAGGAAAAGCGCTGTAATAGCCCCATTCTTAACTTTATTTCATTGTAGCTTCTGTGCATGCACATTATTCTCATCTGCCCCTGTCGCCCTCGCACAGTACAACAGATAGAGATCTATAAGTACGATTGCCAGTCTGGAGGGAACCAGAGGCGAAAGGGGCTTTGTTAGGCTAGCGGTCCCCGCCTGCACGGCTGCGCTCCTGCATGGGTAAAGAAACAGCTTTACACACTGACCTCAGAGCTGTTGTTTAATCACCAGGGCATTTTAATGGCTTGTCAGAGTAATGAAATATGGTTGGAGGCTACCTGGTGCAAACATTACGATAAATCCCTCTCACACAAGCCTATGCAGGGCTTAATGGTTATAAATCATCACTTTGGGGAGAGAAAAATGACAGCTATTAAAATAATGAATGGGATGATTAATTTTTCACATTAAAGATTAAAAGCTATGAGAGGTATCATCAGATATTTGAGCCGCTGTAAACGTTTGAAAGTGAGAGCTTATTTTCCGCACTTTATGACGCCCTCCGTTTCTTCACTGTCATCCAAGTTTCTACCTCGTTTTTTTTTTTTTATATATATTTATTTTTATTTTATTTTTTCTCTTTTCTCTGTTTGCTGGCTTGGTGCGCCGCCAGCGCCGGCATTCCTTACACCTAATTTGTGCTCTTGTAAAAGTGCTCTGAGGAAAAGCCTTGAAGAACACTTATTGCTTGAGGCAGTACAGGACCCTCTCAGCCTCTCTGCAGGGGCTCCTCGTGGCTCGCGCTGACATTATTTCATACCTCTAAAGCTGTCATACCTATAGCCTTTCACAAGAAGAATAAGAAGAGCTAGCCAAAAGTACTTTGCTTTGTGTTGGGAGTCATTTATTATTTATTTTTTTGTGCATTCTTGTCTCTTTCCAAATGCACATCTGTTTTGTTGCTGGTGAGATTAGTCAACTTTCTGCTTTATGTTGAACAAAGGCTGGATGGAATCACACATGCTAGCTGAGCTGGAATAAATCCCCATGTATAAACAATCTAACACAAGCTGTCTCTATGTCTCCATCAGATCGCTCCCAGGAGAAGATTTGTTATTGGACATACACAGGAGTGACAAATTATAGGAAAAAACATGAACCATGACCCCGACAGTGCAGGGATCGGACGGCTCTGTTATTCTTTGTCGGGCATGTTGCTTTGGGTCTACTTCTCCCTCAGAAGGGTCACTTCAAGTCAATACAAAGTTGCTCTGAGTGATCTCCTTTTTAACCAGTGATGAAATGAATGGCCTCTTCAAGGATGACAATACTCCCATCCATAGGGTGCGAGAGGTCACTGAAGGGTTTGATGAGTGCGATAGATTTATGTGAATCGTTCCTTTTGGCTTTCATACTCGCCGAGTCCACAGTTGAATGGGTTACCAATCACAGATTGTGGACTGACATTTAAAGCTTAGTTTCCTGCCAACCACGCTCAGCTTTATGAACTTTGGTGCACAGTAAAATCATTACTGCTGGTGTGATGCGCTTTATTTATCAACGTGGTCGCAATGCAAAAAATGTAACATTTCCTCTTATGACTGTGGGACCTGCCCACAGCCTGTGGGGTTGAAAATAAAGCTAATGCGGAAACACTGAAAGCTGTAGTTCCTCAGGTGACCACTTGAGGCTGGTTCCAAAAGTTTTCAGTCTGGTACAAGAATGGTTTCAGCCTTTGTAGATTATTTCATAGAGGTCAAGTGAAACTTCGAGTTTATTTGAGTTTGAAGTCGGGTCACTTTGATAGGTGCATAGCAACACAGGAGGCTGTAGCCACTAGCTTTACGGTCAGCCTCACCTCTGCTAGTCTGAGTCACCAAAGTGGACGCTGCTGGTTCCCTTCCGCAGCAATTATCTTACAAATGATGTGGCTGCCTTTTCAGTAATTGTACTAACAGCCTGTCTGTCTGGCAGAGCTACAATTAGCTGGTAACTGTCATCAAGGTATAGTTCATTCTAGTCAGTTTGACCAAATATCAACAGTCTGGCTTCGGTACTGAGGTTCTTTTATGCCATTATGTTTGTGTGGTGCACTTATCTTACATACAGACTATACACCAGAGGTCTACAACCTTTTTTGTGCCACGGACCGGTTTATGCCCGACAATATTTTCACGGACCGGCCTTTAAGGTGTCGCGGATAAATACGACAAAATAAAACTAGTACCGGTACTGAAAAAAAGAAAATTTATTCATAACACACGTAAAAGACCCAGGAAAACCGAGTAAACGATAAAAACGATAACAAAATAACGCTGAAAACCGAGAAAAACCCTGAAAACTATACATTTCACACCTGAGCCTCAACTCTCGCGGCCTGGTACCAAACGACTCACGGACCGGTACCGGTCCGAGGCCCAGGGGTTGGGGACCGCTGATTTAGAAGAATACTCCATTAAGTCAAATTGTGGCATTTAGTTAGAACAAGCAAGGCAAGCAGTACTTGCCTAAAAATACACATTAAAATGTGTATTTTAGAAATAAAGCTATTTGTCTACTTCAAGCTCCTCGCCTGTCAGTTAATCCAGCTTTTACATTGCTGCCAGCCTGTGGCCGCAGTCGGATGTTGTTGCTGAAAGCTGTGCTTATTTCATTTTCATGAAAGCAGCTCTGTCAGGTTTGAGGGCGTGTCCGTGACTGAAGCTGAGTAAACTCGAGGCTAGTAGTTTTTTCCTTCAGTGGTTTTGGATAAACTTCTGACCTTTGAGACGAGACCAGAGTGTGAAGCAAGCTGCTGCTGGTCAGCTTTCACTGCTCTGAGATTAGCTATGATTTGTGCTTGATATGCTAACACACTAGCATTAGCCAATTAGCTAACGCTAGTTAGCATTTGCAAGTAAACAGGCTTCAGAGATTTAGCATCGTAACCTTGGAGTTTCCCCTTGTTAACCGCTTTGGCTAACATGTATGATGTAGAGAAGATTGAGTTTGAGATTTTTTTTAATAACTCCGTTTATAAGGAAAGCTGTGACGATGATGGAGAGGCAGCAGCTCTGACCATGTCCGGGCTAATAAATCAGGCAAGTTAAGCAGGTGCGATCTCAGCAGCACTTTCAGATTAGCATCTACTAGGATACCTGAGTGTAATAGGTTTAACCAGCTGCTTTGCTAACACTCCACATTCATTTTTCATTTATATTTTGAATCCACTGTGGATATTAATAGTTAACCATGTCACACACTGATCCAGCCTTTTAATTTAGCTGATTTTTTAAATTATTATTTTACTGTACTGTTTGAAGAGACCTGTGATTTGGAACAACTGTGTGTTTCCTAGATATGTGGCTCTCACAGGACAGCCACTACAAACACATGATTTATAGAATATGATGCTGGGCATTAAACAGACTATAAAGTATTTAAGATTAGCTCAATGTGCAGCAGTAATATTAATCAATTTAATACTGATGCGGAACATTTTCCTGAAGAACAATCATTTTTATTTTGATATTTTATGCACAGTTTCCCAATAATATTGTTTTATGAGTGGTGAGGTGTTTTCATGGTGTTTTATTGCTTCTTTTCCTGAAGAAATTGTTTAGAAATTTCTCCAGCACTTTACATTTTCAGCTTATACTTGGTAATATAGTAGATTTGACTTTATTTAACTATAATAGTAATAACATTTTACAATTCTTCAGCCAGGAAGGATTGCAGAAAGGTGAAGATGTCCATGTAGAGTGAAGACAGACAGCACAAATGGTATGTTTTAATCTCATCCACTTTATCTTGTTAAATAGGTAAATACTTTTTGTAAAAGGTTACGCCTCTGTACTGGCATGAGCAGTGCATTAAGCAATGATGAAGACGACACGTCACATTTGAAAGAACGTGCTCGTCCCAGTAAAACACCTGAAACATGGGGAGTCGACGCAGAGGTGCACTGAAGCTGTTTGGGCAGCGAGTGGTGCCCCAGCACCTTAAAAGACACTGGATGTCGGCTTTCCCCTTTAATTTGTCACCATACATAGTCCTAATTCAGCATTCACTTCCAGGGGACTCGGTGCATTGTTCAAACATACATCACCCAAATTGCGAGGCAAAGATTAGAGGGGAAAAGCATAATTAGAACATTAATAACCATACATGTTGGGGAACATAAGTAATTGAGTTTTTATGATAAATAGGAACGTAAACAAAAGGCAGGAGAATGAGAGGTTCATTTAGATACTCCAAGCTGGGTCTCAGCAGAGACATGAATGTAGGCTTCTTCCACTGTTGCCCAATTATTTCTGTGTTTCCAGGCAATGATAGCATTGCTTGTCCATCTGCAGCCTTCAAAGGGATATTCAAATAGTCTCATTGAAGCAACGGCGCCATTTGTTGGCAGGGAATAAATTGTTGGCTGGAAATTTTTTCATCCTCCCGGAGCGAAACCAGGTATTTGTGCAGTTAAAGTTATTTACAAAGTGGTGCGAAATTTTAAACGACTCCCAGCGATTCCGTGCGTGCCTGTTTTCCCCCCTTTGATTCCTGCCATGTCAGTGTGTGTGTGTGTGTGTTTGTTTTTGGTTGCTTTTTCATATGCTGTCACCAGAGATGTGTGCGATGGCCACCCACACCTCCTTCATGTTCTTCCAGCTCTTTCTTACCGTCCGCTAATGATCCAGGGACACCGAGTAGGGCCGCTGAAACAAAATGGCCACCTTAGCTGCCCACTTATATCTCAACCCTCCCCTCTCGAATCAATTCTGACATTTCATTCTGCCCTTATAGAAGGTAATGGTGCATTCAGAGGTTGTTACCGATAATGTTGAAACGGTATTGCTTGGTTTCATTGGATAGATGTACTGTAACCTCTGCTGTGGGATGGCTCCAGCCTCTCTCCACCTTGTGTCTCGTCCCTTTTTTTGGGGGGTTCTCCGAGACTGAGATGTTGGTATTTACCGGCTCAAATATCTCTTTTGGCACAAGTGGGAGCAGCGTTTTTCATTTTTTTCCTGTTAACAAATAACCAACCAGTGTTTGTATTTTCCTCCCACTCTTGTGTTCACACAACATGAAGTGAAAACACCCTTTTAAGTCAGCTAGTCAATATGCTGTTTCTAATATATTATTTACTGCCTATGGGCTGTATATCTGAATGCGCTAAACAACTGTTTCGGTTTTGCAGCCATAATCATGTAGAGAGAAATCACAGAGCCAGATGTCTGGCCCTCGTTTTACAGCGTTTATGTTTTCCTCCGAGTTTATGTAAAATTCATCCTTCCCTGTTTTATTTATTCCCCCGTTTTCACTGACTCAACAATTAGTCAATTCCCAATCAACAAGAGAAAAGAAATTGCTTTTAATTACTTTTGATAAATGACAAATTGTGTTGGCATGGCTCCCTGCAAATGCTTAATCAGGTGCTGGGCGGGGTAGGGAGGCGGGAACCAGGAGAAGGGATTTCTGCTGGGATGAAATCAATGCGGTTTCTCTGCGGTTCACCGGCTGGGCTTCTGGGCAACAGCCAACCAGAGGCCTGCGAAGATACACAAGTCAGCAGAAAAACCTCCTGCTGCATGAGAACAGTCACCCACTGAGGCACAAACATGCAGGAACATTCAGATATATATGCTTTGTGTATTGGCTCTGCATCTCACACACACGGGATGTAACGTCTGACAGCATCGAGCGCCGGTGATTAATACCAGCTCTGCAAACGATGCACCAAACGTACTCGGTGTAATTGCGACATTGTTTTTTTTGATCGCTAAATTCAGAGTGCTATTTTCTGCCGTCATCACAACTTATTGCGAGTGACAGGAGACGTCTTTAGAAACCTCGACTTAAATGGATTTCACTATAACTACTTCCTGGTGAGCAACAGCTGGAAGTCTTGTTGTTGCAGTGAGGTTGTCAAGTTTGGTGCCACTGTGCCTGTGAAGAGACTAAACAAAACTTGCACTTCCTCACTGTATCTGGCACCTCATGCTAGCTGGAGATGCTACGCAGCAGGACAAAATGTCAAGAAGTGGCTCCAGCGGCTCACGCCCCTACAACTACACATCATTGTCTTTATGTGGAAGTTGTGCGAACGTGTCAAACAAATAAAATGCTCCTTATTTATTAGTTATTTTAAGGTGTTACTAGGATTTGGTGCTTATTTAAGCCTTCACAGAGCCAAACGAATCACTTCTCCTCATCTAACTAGACGTCCCTTTAACTATCTATTAAATGGACAGTTCAGTTGCAGTAGCATATATGCATCTAGCTTGTTTTGGAGATTGTAGAAAGGTTATAATAGAGCCTGATGGCACTGGCCTGATTTTGCACCAAAAACGAACATGAAACTGAGCTGCTTGGTAAAAATTCGTGAACCTTGTTTTGAGGCGTTTCATGCAGGAACTATTTACCGATTGCATTCAGCAACTAAATGAAGGGTTCAGCTAGTTTGCACTGCTGCTAAACCAAGGTGTGCACCATCTACATCCTGACATTCTGTTAGAAGTGCAAGCCTGGACTCACTGCTAAATGCACGCCCCCTTCTGCACAGTAATATGGCTGGGGGGTGTAGTTGGGTAGAAAAAAAATAGTTCCTGCGTGAAACTGCTCCCAACAGGGTTTGTAGATTTTGAAAAAAAGTAACGCTGCTGAGGTTTTCAAAGGATTTTTTTTCTTTGAGCATCACACAGTGAAAACCATCCAGCTCTACAGGCCTGAAGAAAAAAAGTATTTCCCTGTGAATTTTTCCATTATGTTATCTAAAAAGGTGAAAGTCTCTAAATATTACCAGCCAAATGTCTTTGTGAAGTAAGTGTTCACTGTACATCAGGTGTACTCGACATATGGGTGAAGTTAATATCGCTGAGGTGTTTGTAGCACACTGACTGCGTTCACCTGTCTTCTTCCACATGTCATGTTAGGACTAACCTGAAACATGCCTTCATGTTTAGGATATATTTTTGGATTTTGGATGAAAATCTGCTGTTACAAACATGATTTCTTTCACTGTGTTTTTCAGATTTTCTGCACGCGTCACATCGATGTTGTTATTGTGAAATGTTTGATCACCGTGAAGCAAAAGTGTGATATTGTGACAGCTTTAGTATGAAGTAGTAAAAGTAGACGGCTGAATTCTGTTCCCTGTTTCATTAGCGCATAATTAAATGAATCGCCTCCTCTCGCTGCTGCACTCTGTTTTCTAATAGGAGCTTTCCTCTCTTCTCCATTTTCAGGATTCATCAGCACCTGTGCCAACAGCAGCGAGTCGAGTGACCCAGCTCCAGGCCGACCGGCTTCACCTGTACATGGAGACCCCCAGCTGGGCAGGTCAGACTCTTAACTAACCCCCTTCGGACCCCCCCTCCTGTTGGTCTGTTGTGTTCTGGTTGACTTTTTTTTTAATCTTATCTTATAGCCAAGTGGAGTTTACACTGAGTTAATTTATCCACAGCTTTTCCTGAGCAGAGGTTTAAGTTGTGAACATCATCACTGTGAACATGCTGCACATTCTTTGTCTAGTTTTGGATTTTTTCCTCCTGTTTTTGGCTTCACAGGCTAAAAGATCGAAACCAGATTTTTAAAAAATTGTCTTCAAAAATTATCCACAGGAAAAAAAGAACACTTTCAGTGCTTTATTTTCATTGTGACATTTTTTTTAAAGCATCTTATTCTGATGTTGATTAAAAACACACTTTACTATAGTGAAGGGACAGATAAAATTCCAATGTTTTCAGCTACTAGAGAAGAGGGACTGGGATTACCTCTCCAGTGATACAGCTGCTCACATCGCCCCGGTGATGTATGCATGTGCTCCGGGGGCTGTTAGAGGTCTGTGACGTAGGTCATGGCTGTGGTTTCATGTGTATCAGAGCACACGCACTGTGCAGCTGGGGATGTTCAGGGAAGCAGCACACTTCAAATTCAACCAGGGAGTGCAATAAAATGATTCCCAGGGTGGTACAGCATTAAAGTCCAGCTTGGGTGGGGGTCACCAGTCCCTGTTTAATGCCACTCTGTCTGCTATGCCAATCCTGACCAGTCAGTTTGAATTAGGGCATTTATTAATATTGTAGGTATTTGTTTTTTATTTATAAACCATCTCGACGCCCCTCTCGCTCACAGCTGCGATCATCACGTTTTAGTTCACTGCGCTGTCGCTAACTTTGTAACTTTAGAGATTTAGCTCCTACTTGCAAGACCTAGCAAAACAAATCTGCACAGTGTCCTCCTGCTTGACAACAACGTCTTGCTCACCTTGCACGGGAACAGCTCTCTCCGTCTCTCTGCTGTGTCCGTCGGGTAAATGAACAGCATGTCGGAGTGGTGCACAGCGGGAGAGAAAAAAGTAAGAGCTTCTCTTTTATCCGACTTTCTCTCTGAGCGATCATATTATATACAAATATAATAGGCTGTATATAAAAGATAGATAAAGCCACTGTCACATCACTGAGCCTTTGTTGCTGCCTTTCGGAGACAGAAGTCAGCGTCACATTCCAATAAAACCTCTCCCAAAGGCACCGACGCGGCAAAGGCTGTCGAGAGGTCCAGTTCAGTGGCATCAGGTGCTGAAGGTGAGGCAAAGCAAATTGTGATTGGGTGCAGTGTGTTAGCAGCCTATTTCCTAACTTTAATTAAAAGGAATTACCTTTGTGACAGCTGTTAAGAGAGAAAACCTGTTTTGGTACCCGACTCCAGCTTTTTTGGCTTTTTAACACCTCGTATTTGGAGGCGAGGGCTACAGGCATCTTTTGCATCTCCATCACATTACAAGCGCTGGAATTCATGTTCACGAACACAAATTATGAGTTATGATTTTGTGGCTTTACAGCGCAGCAACAACTCGTCTGCGTGCAGACAAAAAAGAAAAGGAGAGCGAGACCTTTGCCACTTATTGTGGTTTTTATTTCAGCGGTCGTCACCTTTCTTCACACCAGGGGCGAAACACTCCAGAGTTTGAGGAAACAGCTTCACGCCCTTTCGGTGTGAAAGCTCTCTCACTGCGATAAAGGCTGTATGTATGCGCGTCCTACTCTACCCTATCCGGCCATATTGTGCTGATGTGCGCTGGTTAAGTAGCGGAAGACTAGAAAAAGACTCTTATCCATATGCCTGAGAGCCCAGGAGTCGGTGTGATCTCTCCCCAGATGAAGCTCTCAGCCTCCTCGCCCGTCCTCTGCGGAGCCATATAGCAGGTGGCAGCGAGGATCAATGGGCCCCAGCCATTACCTCCTCTCCACTTCATATCTCCAGCCTCATCTCAGCGGGGGGCCCGCGGGGCATGCGGCGCGTCTCGCTGCAGCACACCGGGAGAAATAGGGACGTTTTCCATTAGTCTAATTGCTCGGTTATAGTTCTATATTATTGCCGTGATCACCACTGTGGCTCGGTAATGACGGACCTCCCGTGACCCCACGTATAGCTGGTGGGTGTTATGTCTCCCCCATCACCGCCCATCGAAACTCGGCTTGCAGCGGGCGTGGGCGGAGAGAACAAACTTAACGTGGAGATGAAAACAGGAGGATAAACAGCCCCAAAAACGAGCAGAGCTCTTCAAATGTTTTGATGCAAGTTTAATCAAATAGCCTCAGCTATTTACATTCTCAACAGGTGCTGCGTTTGGCTGATTTATGGAATAAACACTGGAGTTGTAGTGCTTGTTCATTTGCCTCCGCTAAAAACTGGCAATATGGGGCTAATTTGCAATAATTTGCTGCTGCTGTGGCCACTGGTTAAGAATGTTTATATAATCATGATATAATAAGAAAAATGAAAATGAGTTTTTCATGCAGTTCAGGCCCTGTCAAACACAGCTCACGGACCCACTAAATGATAATTACATTCCTCAAGCACAGTATTACATTATACCCTCTTACATGGACTTTGTTCACGGTAAATGGGGGAGTATTATTTTCATTTTAAGGCGATCCGACCCGGTATTATTCCCACATCTGAGCTCCCTGGGTACAGTGGAAGGTTTCCCCCCATCAGCGATTACACGAGAAGTCTTCCATCAGCGAGCAGATGAGGTGAGGATTATAATGAATTCATTTACCCTCAAAGACGCTGCCTTTCTTCTTTGTGTTTGCAATATCCCATTTGCATACCTCGTACGATCGGAAAGCTTTAGTTTAAGCGGCGTTGGGCTAATCGGGCCTGAATATTTCACAGCTGACCCGCAGCTCTCCCTACAGGTCAGCGCATAAAAGCTGCTTCCTGTTTTGGGTTTCCTCTCATACAGTCAGGATTGCTGCTTATTATCTGGCCTCCCACTCCTTAGACGGAGAAAATCCTTGGCCGCCGTGATTCCTCGTTTTTAAAAAAAATTTCTTGTGTGTTTTTTTTTACAGGTGTGGGTATTGATCTTTTGCCTTTGCTGCAGGGGAGCGTGTTCACTTAAAAGGCCCGCTGATGTAGCAGAGCTTATTAAACAAATAGGCCAGAGAACAAGGCCACAATCACTTTGAATCATGAAGGAGGTTGCCCATCTTAAAGCAACACTGTATCAAATATGAAACGCTCCGCTAACAAGGTGTGTAATCTATTTTAATCAGATCATATTTTATGAAACAAGGAGAAGGTTGAACTTAAGTAAGAGAGAAAGATGGAGATTCCGAGAGGGGGAGCTGGGGATTGTATTTTGAAATCGAATGTGACGGCCAGGGACCACGACTTGATTTTACATGCATGGCTTTATAATGAAGCCACGGCAAATGGTCAGTTATGGTTAACTTTAGGGGGAAGCTGGAGCCTTGCTGTAATGGGAGGCTAATTCAGGGCCCATAACGCCTTGACAGGCTGCGGGAGCCGAGCTGGAATATGGAGAAGGATGTAAGTTGCAGGCTCCAGGGCTGAAGTTAAGGTCTGTATTTGTCTGCAAATTGCCACGTTGCCTGAGGATATAATGGGGTCAAGAGTGGCGTGGCATATTTTGTGCGCGCAGACATACTGTCATAGAAATAAACACAAAGCAGCGGCGCACAGCCTCCTGCCGAGAGACTGGCCAACTCACTCGAATCAAGTGCACAGGAGCGACTTGGTGTTGTCATTGCAATTCGGGCCATGATCATTTTTTTATGCCTTTACACTGACTGAGTTCACAGGCGAGTGTTTTCAATCATGTTTTTTTTTCTTCTCCGCGCCATAAATTGTTTCAGATCCTGTGACACGACTAGACTTGGTTATGAATACATGAATATATATACACTCACAAGACCTTAGGTAGTGCCACTAGTCAGACGAGATAATGGATGCAGAGACGTTATATACTGCTCCGGGAGCCACCACTTGTTAGATAAGATCTCCTTGGATTTTAATGATTAGAAGGAGGAAAAGAATGAGGCTGAACATGTTTATTTCTTCTTCCTTTTGGAGAAGTAGAAATCCTCTGCTTTTACGGTGAGTAATCACAGTGCTCTTCGGTCATCACCACACCAAATGTCTGCCTGCATTACAGAAAAATATGTGCTCCTCTTTATCCAAAAATAAATAAATAAATAAAATGCTGCTATGGGAACTACTGCAGATATTAATAGATGTCTAATAATAGTTAGCAAGGTATTATTCACCGCTCTGGAAAGCACCACTTGTTGGAAGAGAAACTCCTCTGATATTAATCACCGTGAAGCACAAAGAGAAGGCATTTAACACCCCAGCGTTACAAAATGAAGATGCTGTTGTTTGCGTCGTGTTATAAATTTGTTGGATCCTGAGCGCGCTCGCAGGGCCTCTTTGCCGCCAGCATCGGGGCGATGCGAGCAGGGGGAGAGGGGGGGGAGGAGGAGGAGGAGCAGAGGAAGGAAGAGGAGGGATGCCTGCATCTTTAAAAGGTAGATGGAGTGAGGGAGCGGGGCGGATGGGTGGCTGGCAGGATTGTGCTGACGGCAGGGCTTTGGTTCAGAGCATGCCCATTAGAGGGAGCCATAAATCCTGGGCTCTCTGGGCCGGGCTGTGTCAGCAGTCCACTGAATGAATTGATTTTAAACGCCACTGAAAAAAAGAGAAAGTGCAAGGGGGGAGAGAGAGAGAGAGAGAGAGAGAGTGACTATTTAATTCACCCTCCGCCAGAAGCCCACACCCCGTTCCACCCCGCTTCTCAATTCAGGACTGCTGCTGAAAAGGGGGAGGAGAGAAGTCTAGAAACACTGAAACTGTCACCAGCAACAAGCCCAGGGCTACGCGGCCCCCACATGTTTGATTTAAACAGGAGGGAAACACACAAACCAAATACATAATCTCAAATTCCATACAGCATTTGTTCTCCCACCCCTCTAATTTTTCCCTCTCAGCCCTCTCCTTTTATATCTCCACAAGAGAAATGAGACATATCGTAAAAAAGAGAGGGAGAGAGAGAGAAAGGCACCGCTGCATTTGAAATTCAAATGTGTTGGATTTTGAAATTGATGTATGTGTTTATTCATTTACGAGCAGCATCCATGTGTGCATGCATTTATATATTATCAGCAGCAATGAAACGCCGCATAGAAGCCCCGTAGCCCGTCTCTCTCCCCCGCGTGCCCCCTCGCCTTTGTTTCTTCCCCGAGCTGAAGCCGCCGTTATGTTCAGCTTTGCAGGAAATGTGTTTGCGAAGAGATGCGCGGTAAATTGTACACGAGGACCAGTTTCACTCGGCCTTTGTTTCGTTTTATCTAAACGTGTAGCGGCTTTCATTTTGTCTTGCTCTGTGCCCACGCCGTGACACCGCCCCCTCCACCCTGTTTCCCGTGTACTTACCTGTTAGAGTGTCATCAGACACTGGTGGGAGTGCACTGCTGCCCTTGTAGAGAGCAGTGTTACAAGACCCTCTAAGGATCTAATCTGTATGAAACCTGCAATGTAAGTGGAATATAAGGCGAGGGTAGGGCGGGTGAAATCGATATCATATTTATCATATTCATAAATATGCAAAAATTGATCACGCCACATTCACCTGAAGCGGAGCACCCGTGTCTGTGGAAATAAAGGAGCCGTTTCTCACTCCTTTCATATATTGTGCATGGGTCTTGTTGCGTATTAGGCCTTTTTATCTTTAATATTGACACAGAACTTAAAGCTGGAATAACTGATTTTTTTCTGCTTTCTTCATTAGGGGGCAGAAAAACTCCACAGCAAACTGACTGACACGTGGCTCCAATGTATTATCAGTTGACTAACAAGGAGACTGAACAAAACGAGGGGCTGAAAGAGGTTAAAAGTCAGGGGGGTGGTGACAGCTGTGGGGCCGTCATGCTGGAGGACCTACTTCCTTTCATACTGATTGATTTTAATTGCTAATAACTGATCACTGGAGCTTTAAATGAACAGGATGCAGAAACCGAATTTCCTAAAAATTCAAATCTCTTCATAACATTCAGATATACTGGAGGGAGAAGGAGGGGCGTCTGGTGTGTGTGTGTATGTGTGTCTTTGGGGGGGGGGGGCCTCCTCTCTGGCTCATTACGCTGTTTAAAGAGCCGGCGCCTCCGAATCACCTGCCCGGCTCCACGCTTCAAACAAGCTCAGCCACCAGGGATCATACATCAACTTCTCCATCAGTCCCCCGGCTTCACTTTTTCACTATCCGGCTGCGAACACATGAGCCCCACATGCAACCCACACGGCGAATGTGGGAAAACAGATAGGATCGCTCGTTGAATACTGATCTCACGCCTGCTGCAAAAAGCACAATAAATTAGTTACAAAGCAGCTGTTACGCTGTTACGTGCGTTATCCTGAATTTAATCGAATACCTTTGGTGGACTCGCAGCATCCCGGGCCCTGTTTGTGGCCCCGGCATTGCTAACACACGGCTCCTCTGCATGTAAAAAGTACACTTTCTCATGCCTAATTACCCACGGGCTAAGGCATGAAGAGGATTCGCTGCGTATTACTATAAAGATTGTGAGGATATTTCACTTTGAAAAATGGTGAAGCGCACAGGACTAAGGGCTTGATTACAAGGAGTGGGGCACACAGCCTCTACATCTTCCTTCCCTCATTTCAATTATGGCTGACTGGAGGCACGGTGCTGCCACCGTCCTCAAATAAAACTAAAATATGATAAAGCTGAAATATCAGGCCCAGGACTGCGCCCAGCCTCGAGCCATGTGAGGCGCCGATCCTCTGCACGTAATTACAACATTTGCCAATATTTTTTTGACGGGAGGTTCAACATGGATATGAATGAAAGGGGGGAGGGAAGGCATGAGGAGCGTTCATGACACGTGATAAAAAGCACATTTCATTCTGCCCTCCCTATGGATAACAGGAGACATGCCTGCACAGAGCTGTCTCTGTGTGAGAGGGTATAGATGGCTGTATTACTTTTAAGTTGCTAGATCATTGCTCATGTGAAGATGCATGAGCGAAGTGCTGCAAACATGAGCGCTGAAAAGAGCTTGTCATGTCTAGTCATACGTATATATGGATGCTTAAAAGAAAAAGTGTTCCTGTTTTTGAGATGGCACCCTGCTATTTCACAACAATCCAGCTGCTGTAAGCAAATATTTTTTCAATGGGAGGACAAAAAAAGTGCTACAAAGCATATTCTCTATTCAATTCATGTTTGCCCTTTTAAGCGCTGGCCTTTGCAGCCCCCTGCAGACGGAGGCGGTGTGCGATGCGGCCACTTTCTCAACGTGACGCACCGACAATGGTGGATCTCCTCTTCCACGGTGGCCTTAACACCCCAGGCAGCCAGGGTGCATCCTATGTCAGCATTAATCACAGTCTGGCATGCCCGCCATGTCGCCGGTGCCACGCGGGGTCAGTGCTCCGCAAAGCTGGGCATTCGGAGGAAATCCCGGCCAGCGTGGCACGGAGTCTCCCGCTACACCGGATGCACGAGGAAGCGAATTGAGGATTTGTGCGGAACGTGATCTATTTAGGCCCGGTTTGGTGAAGCCACAGCTCAGAACGTAGTGCGGCGATTAAAGCGAGCAAATACGGGACCTGACACGTCTGTGTAACCTCTTTATGAATCCTCTCTTATGACTGCGCAGCGCTTCAAATGAACAACACCAGCGTGGCCCAAAAACAGGTGTAATGTAGTTTCTTTGTTTCTTTTTTTTCAGTATCGATTCAAATTTCAGGAAAAACGAAACCCTTGAAGTCGGCTGCCTAACATTTATGATTTCACTCAGAACTGAAACATTTTCGCTGAAGTGTATATAATAACATTTTCCAAGTATTCATTCTTCTTAGATTGAAGTACACGATATATCATTTTGTAGATCTGATCTTGGTCATTAAATGTGTGTGTGGGGGGGGGTAAGTGCGAAGCATTTCCTCTTCCACACTGAACTCGCTCACTGGAGCTCTTCACATAAAGAGTCTTCAGCTTCTTTGATGTGTGTGTTTGAACGTGTTTACATATCTTTGTGGGGTCCAAAAATTGAAAGTTTACCATGCTTGTGGGGACCAACTGGCCTGTGGGGACGAAATCCCGGTCCCCACAAGTTAAAGGCATTTTTTGGAGTCAAAATGTGGTTTTTGTGTTATAGGGTTATAAATAGGTTACGTTAGGTTTAGGGTATTAGGTGTCCCCACAAAGATATGAAAACACGATACTGTGTGTGTGTCTGTGTGTGTGTGTGTGTTTTGTTCTGTTGTTATTTTTTTTCCCCTCTCAGTGTTGAAGTGGCTCCAGCACCTGCTTTTCAAAGTGAAGGAGGAAATGTTTTGCAGTGGGAAGAGCTTCTGCAGCAAAATCAAGAACGATTCCGCCCCCTTCACTCGTCACAGTGTGGGGGATTCAATCAAAAGTCTGCCCTGTGACCTGTTCTCAGAGAAACAAACAGCCAGCAGAGTCTCCAAAGACCAAAGCCATCAGAGGAGGGCGGCTGGTGTGTGAGCTAAATCGTGGCACTTTTCTGAAAGCTTCCATCATAGAAAAATTGTGAGTTGTCGCAGTGGAGAGTGACTAGCATGGCGCTACATTGATACATTGATGCAGTGAATGCCTTGGACAGTGCAGTAAAAGTGCTGAGGTTGAAATTAAGCTGTTATCTCTGGCATGTATCACTAGGGAGGCAAGAAGCAGAGGTGCAAAGGCAGTAGCCTGTTTGCTTTACTGTTATTGCCTCTTTCCTCATGTTCTGCCATTTTAAATGAAACGCAAAGTTTGTTTATCTTTTATTTTAACAAATCCGCTTTGCCGTTTTACCGAAAATCCATTCTCTGTTCTTTTTTTTTTATACAGTGCACAAAAAGAGGGAGGTCACAGGAGTTTCTTTTGGCCTATAGGAGTATATGTAGCAGATTTTAAGCTATCGTTTCTGCCTTATCTTGAAATTAATGAAAGTAAACATAAAAGAGAACATGGATGTCTTCACAGCCGAGATGGATAGATACCACCGCAGGTCAGAGGGATTTTGGGTAAACTTTCCCTTCAGCAGACCTATACTGAGGTATTACCACCTTAAATGTAAGCAGCTGATATTACTAAAAACAGACGGCTGTGCCTGAGAAAATTGGTGCATGTATCATTTATTTATGTGTTTCCAATTACTTGCAACTCTGGAAAACACAAAAAAATTGTATTTAAAACAATAAAAAAAGTCCTAGTTTTGGTGCGACATGCGTTTCAACCATACATTGTTTCTTACTGAATATGAGTCTGGTGCATAATCAGCAGCTCATTAGTGTTTTGTCCCCATTTTCATCTTAACCTTCTATTAACAAAAGCATACATAAGCTGTCCTGGTATGATGAGGATTTAATTGAGTGTACAGTAAACAGCGGCTTCCTGGAGCAAGAAATAAAACTCATTTGCATTAAAGTCATTAAATGATATTAACATCAGCTTAAACAATGTTGTCCTAACACAGAATTTTGTATATTTTGGTGAAATGATGAGCCTGAACTGTGTGCCACTGAGCTTAGATTCGGGGAAATCTGCTTACCACAAAAAGTTTCTTTATGAAGCAGAAAAGCTTTGAGATGCTGTTACAGACATGTAAGCTGAGAGCTCCCACACTTATAAATTCAGTATCACGTGTGTTTGCATTGCACTAAACATCCACTTTTGATCAAGTGAATATTTATAGGTAATTTATTGAATTAGGTGTCTCTAATGTTTTACAATGTGGGCTGAAGCTTTTGTATATTCCACCTATACTGTTCACATAGCGTAGTCTGCATGGCGACGATTTCACTAGTACACGTTTGAAATTCCTCACCACAGTTTACTCTGTTGGCAGATATACATCTTATTTTTTTTTTGTTCTTATCTTTGTTTCGGCTTTATTTTTTAACACCTATTTCTCTGCGCCAGCTCTCGCTGAACAGGAATACATAGGAAGTATTTTATTTGTACTTTTATCTGCAGTGTTGATTAGATAGTGAGTAGGACGAGGTTTGTTCAAAACAGCAACTCTGAGCAGCAGAGTGGTGAGAATCCCACACTGCTGGAATTAATGCTGTGGAAATTTACCATTTTTATTATACCACTGTAAATTTCCCCGGAGAGCTGTCAGAGTACAGGTATTTCCCCACCTACATCAGTGCTTTTATTTCTTGACAGACCATAATTTGTTTGTAAATGTAAGATTTTTCCAGTATCTTAATTTATTTTACTTTAACTATTAAACAGTTATGCAAACAGGGAGGCGGGAGTTGCATTCCTAGTCACAGAGCTTGATTAATCAATTACCGTTTAGAGTTAAGAAAAAAGCCCAACACTTTGCAAACAGCACTGGGGAGCACTGCGGTTTTAACTTTTAGAACCACAAACCCTTTTAGAGGCACGGGCCATAATGGTGAGGTAAACAAATGCATCACAATTATTTTGACAAAGATGCATTAATGTTCAAAATGCTGCACATAGCACTTTATAAAAAATCTGCTTCAATGCATATCATCCTAAAGTAGACAGTGAGTAATATGCTTTAGGCACAACGATTGGTTGATGTGACATTCCAAGATAATGACAAAAATCAACAGATTGGTTTTTAATGACGGAACAGAGATGCCATCCTTCAAATTCCGGACCTCGGCATCTTCTCTACACACGAAGTTACGCTTTGTTTTTTCCCGGATCCCAAAATAAGTTTCCTCGTTAAAAGTTGTAATATGACACTTGCACGTCACGTTTGTCTCCCTGGGGCGCGGCGAGTGAGGGGAACGTAGGTGCAGGTGCCGGTTCTGTCATGCCGCACCGACACCCCCGTGAGTAATCTGGTGCATGATAAACAGAGGGTCGAGGTGTCACAGGAACACCTCGGCGACTGGCACAAGGGTAATTACTCTTCCTGCGTGGGTGCAACTCAAAATTTTTGAACCTTTTCTTTCTCCAATCATACTTGATGGATTGAGTGGGAGAAGGCGATCATCTGGTTCTTAGCAGGCTCACTGAGCGTGGTAGGCCTCTGTTGATTAATGATATCTGCTGCAAGTCACCAAAAGCGGAAATTAAGTATTTCTGTTTAAATGTAACATTTGTCTCCTTTGCTGGTGTTGAGAAAGGCATTTGTCAAAATCCCCGGGCTTTGGCGATAGGTGGATTTCCTCAGGGAGCATGCTGGGAATTACTCCCTACTTTCACATTAATGGCATTCAGTGTTCCTATTTTATACCTTGAATCTACTTTTCACCCTTTAACCTCTGCGGTGGATTTTGAATATGTAATCGTTCACTTTTAAAAGCGGTCGGCCGGGCGGCAGTTTAGGATTAAGCATGTCGTAGATTTTTGCAGAAAGATGAGGAATGACCTTGGCCGTGTGATTCCCGATGGCATCTCTGTCTGTGGTGGGCACACGGGAGGGGTTCTGGTGGTTTCACTGGTTGAGTTGGGTTACCGTTTGTGCTGATGGCGAGCCCCTGCCACGCTGGAACGGAACAGACTCCGGCTCCCGAGGAGACTAATGGTTACAGGGCCTGGCCATCGTCCAGTGCTGCCCCAGCCACTGCCTCTCCCGTCGCTGGGATATCATTACCTCCAATGTGTTACATCAGACTCGCTTGGTCAGGCTCTGAAACAGTCAATACTCCACAATTTAGAAAATCAGCCAAGTTTGCAGAAACAAAGAGGCAATATCGGAAATAAAGACGGATATATAATCTGACGCCAGGCATTTTTTCATGCTGGCTGAATTATTTGTTGTCCGGAAGGTGGGGATGAGGAAGGGGTAGAGGGGAAGGAAGGAGTGAGGGAGCCAGGGATCTGTCAGAGGTTAGAGGAGGTGGTCAAACGGCCTGAATAAACGTGCAAATCACAGTGCCCAACCGCTGACCCTCCCCGTCTCATACAAGCAGCCTCTACTTTTTCCATCAATGGAAATCTAATTGCTTGAAAAGCGATCAATGGAAACTAAATTGGTTTTGTGTGGAAGCGAGCATGGAATAAGCTCTGAGCCGTTTTAATGTGTGTTGGTTTTGCATCTTAAATCACGGTAATATTTGGAGCGGGCCCCTGTTCTCTGGAGGGGGTAAACTTTGGTAATGTCGAGACACCGGGGAGGAGGCACTCAATCAAGCTCCTAATAAAAATCACGGGCCTTAATTGTTTTTCCAAACTCGTAAATCGTCCAGCTTAATGGGTTAATATTAAGACTTGTAAGAGGACGGCATGCTGCATGTTTTGGAGTGGCCGGGAGCTCTTCATTGTGGAGCTGCGACCACTGATAACCCTCTAGTGATCTGATATGACTAATCCCCTCTAATCCTTAATACACTCCTTAACATGCTCCTAACTGACAGCAGTCGATATGGGTGCACTTCTCTGTCTTATCACTGATCTCTTTGTCTTTGTGCACGCTCTGCAGTGAAATTTGCTCTCCCACTCATCCTTTTGAGCGAGGATCACTGGCACATCTGCATCGGTGTCACACGTTTTAGCTCCGAGTGCTTCTCGATAAGCTGAGGGTTGATCAGAGTTTTGAAATTGCACAGGGTTACTGAAGGGCTCGCAGAAAGTCAAGCGCGTGGCGCTTGTGCGATGGAAAGCCGAGCCCGTTTCTACCGCAGTATCCGAAACTGCTCCCCCCCCCCTCCAACTTGTCTTTCCCGGCGGACAGCTAGATGGACTGCACGGGAGGCTGGGATGTGGCTGGTGCCCACCGATCGTGTAGCCTTACCCAGGAAAGAACGGTCCCAGCAGAGTAATTTATTGACAGCATTGAGATGTGTTTCTGCCCAGGTGCTTCTCTCAGCCATCCCTCAGGTGCTTATCTATCAGTTATCAGTGCAGACAGAGCACAGACCCAGGTTGTATTTCTGTCTGCTATTGTAATTACATTGTAATTGATCTGAGGGTGTGCTGGGCAGTGCCCGTGCAGTAACTTTGCAAGGGCTTTCCTTTCTTTTGTTATCTGGGAAAGTGCTACGGTATCATTGCGAGCAAACCTTGTAATTGTTTTTACAACCCGCTGTTGCTGGACCGAAACCATCCCGTAAAAGCAAGACGTAAAAGATAAAAAAGTGGTTACGAAGCAGAGAAAATTACACCGAGAAGACGTTCAAACAGCTGATCATGAAATCAAATGTATATATTTTCGCTCTGGCCTGTGGCGCTGCTTATCCATCTACATCCTTTCGGTGTACGTTTCCCATTTTTTGGAAATGCTGGCTTTAAAATTTCGCCTTCTCTTGACTATAATGGAGCCAAATGGACCTCATGCTGTGTTGCTCAAAAAGACTCCCTCCCCCCCAAAATGGAGAGAAACTCTGCAACAGTTTCTTTTTGCAGAAATCATGACCTGGTTACTCAAAAATATCCCGGAGCCTCGCTGTGAGCACAGACTATTTTCTTTCTGTTGAGCTACACTGTTCTAACATATGTTTGTGCAAAAGGACACGTGCATCTACCTGCGAGGTGTGGCTCATAATCGCAGCAGGAGGTGAACATTTATCTGGGTCACGATTTCTGAAAAGAGACATTGCAGCTCAGCTGTACACATGCTCGGGTTACTCACAAAACAGTGTGGAAAGACAAGAAGGACTACGAGCCAAAGAAAGTATGCAAGCTTGATTTTCGGACTGTCCCTTTAAGCAGTTTTGAACTTTATTGAAAGTCATAACATGAGCATAGAAAACATGCTGATTAGTTGCTATATGCACAGAAATGCTTACATGTCAATATCAGCTTTATTGGAATTAATGTTGATCCTGAAAATCCGACAGCTTGTCTTTTCATTTTCTGTGCCGTCACCCTCGCAACAACAACACCAAACGGCACGCCACGCGTATCATTCCGATCACGCATATTAACCAGCCCTCGCCACCCATCAATCTTTTCGCCACCATTTTGTAACTGATGCTGAAATGATGTTATAAATGAGGGTTGAAAATATCCCTGCACTGGCCTGCATCAGCAGTCTGAGGGCCTATCGGATGTTCTCCGCACACATCTGTGAGCTGTACTCACCTCTGGGAAATTAGCAATCAACCTTTTACCAGCCAACACCTGTATAAGGAGCACAACATCACCACCCAACCCTTGTAATGTCAGGTCGCACACCCTCGCACGCCTGTTGTGTCGAAGATGTTTTGTTACCCCGATCGTAATTTCGCATCGCTAATCACTGCTGTGGCATGCAATTTGCATGTCGACTCCTTCCGAGTAATAACGGCAGCCTTAAAGCGGCGCTGAAACCATCTGAAACCAGCGTTCGTCCTGAAGCTCCTGTGCAGTCTAATGTAAGTATGCACGCTCTCCCTCATGATCCCTCATTTATCATTTTGACACTGGCTACTTTTTTGAAGTGGAGAAAAATGTTGCAGTCAGCTCTTCCTTTGGTCTCGGAAAATATGTGCGAATGAGCGCGCGTATGTGTCGCGTGTGCGTATTTTCAACTGCTTGTGGAAGATAGAGGAGAGGCGCGTGCGCGCATTGTGTTTGTGTACATGCATCAGTATGATTAAGGAGCGTGGAAACATGGCACTGGCTATTTACTGCTGATAAACCAGAGTGTGCATTTGTTGTTGTGTTGCATCGCCATTTCCTGGTCGCTTGTTATTCTTATTCAGATGCTCCATCTATCCTGCTTTATGTAAGACAAATTGTTTCCTATTTTTAGGAAGCTTGTTGACCTGATACAGGCAAAAAAAGGAAGGCTTTTCAAAACGTAACATTTTTTCTATCATTTAGCACCATTTTAGTTCGCTTTAAGTTAACTTTATGCAACTGTTGGACGTCACGTAGGCACCTCTCCGCTCAGCTTTGACCCAGAAATGCTGTTTAGCAGAACTCCTGACATTTACCTGAGCGTGGACTAATATCCGTGTTAAATTGCATCAATAGATATCCGAACAGGTATCTGTATTGATTGTCGTGGAATCGATTGGTGACATTATGATCCTTCTCACAATGTGCTGGTGGAGAGCCTCTGATAAACAGTCTGATCCATCTAGCTGCACAGAGGGATAATGTTACTTGGCTTTTCTGTTGTGTGCGTGCGCGTGTGTGTTGGAGTGTGTCGTGGCAGGTTACAAATGAGTTTGTTTGTGTTCTGGCCGCAGAAACCTTTTATGCCCCGGGCTGTGTGTGTTGTGTGGGTGGGTCTTGGAGAATGCGATAGAGACTAAGGATCTGTAAGTGTGTGTGTGTGTGTGTGTGTGCGTGCCCAAATAGCTTTATATGTGTGGGTTGGTTATGAGTTTGAGATGCTTTTTTGGTATTTTGCCTGTTGTTACCACCTTAAGCCATATAGTTTGCTGTCCACTCTGTTTCGATCTCCGTGCTCGCGCCGAGGTCAAGAAGGTGACCTATTGGTAAAAGTGCCTTGTGTGCCAATAAATGCCTAGCAGTATTAATCACATAGGAGCCCTCACTCTGTGAAGAGGTCAATGCTTTAAAGGGCACCCAGAGAGCTGCCTAAGACTGAAATACAGCCAGGGCATCTTTCCGGTTGAATGTACCAAAAGTTTTATTAGTTCCCCCAATGAGGTCAGTCTGCCCTGCATAAATGAAATCTGTCGATATCCCATTATAGGCTTTTGGAACTTGATTGTGAGGCATCTGTCAGATGCATATTTCATTCTAAATTTAGTTAGCTGGCTGTAAGTAATGCATACATTACCACCAGCTTATTTCCCAGTGTACACGGCTGCAGAACATCTGTTTTTCTATTAAGTGAGAGATGAAATATTAATCTTAAAGCAAATCTGGTGCGAGTCAATCACTGACAGAGCGCAGTGACAGCTGCTGTGAAAGTAACACCAGCATGTCAGGTGTCTGCCTCGATACATCTGATCACGACACCAACACGCACTGTACCTCAGAGCCAAAACACGGACGGGTTCGGCAGATCAAATGGACTGTTTTATTAACCGGGTCGATCTAAGCTTGTAATTGCAGAGCGGTTACATTTAGAGCTCCGTGCTGTTGATGTGGTCAAAAGGAGCACGTGCGTGCACCGTCTGTGCTGCGGCGTAGACATTAGCTGCGAGCGCAGGCAGGGAAATGCAGGGCCCTGACAGCAGCAACAGCATAAGTCTGCCTGGAGTCTGCAGCATTTGTTCGGGGATGAACAGGAACCAAAATCAACATACATTACATGGCTGAGTAATGGAAATGAGAGAAACACTGATGGCCGTGATTTTCAGCAGAATTAGTCATCTGCACTGGCTCTAAGTCATTCCCATGCACGACTGCCTTAACAGATGTGTACGATCAATACATCAATATAATGTATGCTCCACGTTTTCGTTCATGTTTTGCCTTTCTGCCTGTTGAAATTGCCGGATGGCTGGAAATCAGGCGTTGGGACAGCAAGACTTCCAACGAGCCGCGTCGACGACACGTGAAATCAAAACTCTACAAAAAAGTCTGCAGACCTCTTGAATATTTTATGTGATAGATTTTTACATTAATCACTAAATACACCGTCCACCCATTCAATGTATCAATCCACTCTGAGAATTTATTGAACAAACAGGGATCCATACTATGTAATTATTGCCCTCTAAATAGCCCCAGTGAATACTTGAAAAGCTAACTGTATGTCAATATTGCTCAAAGGTGAATTCTATCGACGTGCAGCATTTGAAGAATTTAGTATTTGTCTTGGTTACCAGGTGACGGGCACAGAGCTCAGCTGGAGGCGCCTGTATGGCACGTTTCTCATCGCTAAGTGCAAAACTGTTTATTTTAAGATAACAACACACACACACACACACATACATACACATACATACATAATATATATATATATATATATATATATAATATATATATATATATATACATAATATATATACATATATATATACAATACATATATACACATTATGACATTAATAAATAAAGAAAAACAATCATTTGTAGAGCTGCTTGTGTTAGACAAGTGAAAATAGCAACATTTGTACAATCTTTAAAGCTTTGCAACAGCACGATGTAACGCAGGAGAGTTTATTGGATAACAACATTACATTTTAATAGTTGTTGCCTAATGTTGCTTCTGCTGCAGGACTGTTAGGTTTACATTCATTTGTAGATGCACCAAGATAGGTCAAAAATTCTAAACAAGGCCTTAAAATTAAGACTAAGGACATGTTGTCATTTTAACCAGCACAGGAAGCGTGGGAGGGCAAAAACACCATCTCTGTATGCTAATTTGTCTGTCGGATCTGTCAGTTGTCCGTCCTGTCCAAGCCACACATATTTCACCTTCAATAAAAAGCAAATATATATCAACACTCTTTAGGTTTTGTGGACATGTGATGAACTGAATATTTAGATGACTAGAAACACAGGAGTTCCTGCTGGAGCTCCACTTTGGCAGTGCTCACCTTTATCTTACACCCGAGCCAGGGTGAAAATGTACAGAAGTATGTTACTCGCATGGGTCAATAATGCTGCCCTGGGGAGGTGAAGGACAATAAATTCTTCATTGTCAAAGTAAAAGTAAGTGCTAATTAGCTAACGTTTGCTAGCTACCTAACATTGATCCACGGGTCACTGCAGTCAGCGCTCCAGGGCAGTAGTGTCAAAGCAATGATATTTTTGTTAGGTTAACACATCTTGGAAGATAAATCTAATAAAAACTTTCCCTTAAAGGCAGTTTGAGTATCCCACCACTGACAGCTCGGGTAAGGGTTAGAGTGTAGTAACTGCTTAATGAACTATCCTGCATTTTGACTAGTAAACCTAGAACAATTGTCCATCCCAGTCTTATTCCCACGATGCTGCTGTTGTGTTGAAAGTCACGAGCGTCTCACAGCTGTCCTTTGGTATTAGTCCTGTGATGCATTGGCCTATGGCAGTACTGAGACGGCTCTCTCGCTCCCAACTTGTCACATATGGAGAAAGACTCCATGGTGTCACATTTAAAATCAGTGGGTAAGCATGATGTGCAGGGTAAATGTTGTAAAGGGACATATTTTATCCAAACCACAGTCTTTTGGTAAGCCTAACGAAATAGGGCTTTGTGCCTAAATCTAACTAGGGAGTGAAAACAAAGTGCAGAGCTCTTAAACAGGACACAAACCACAGTCTCCTGGCTGAGATTTACTCCAACGCCATCCTTCTAACTTCCGACAGCGGACTTCCGTTAATGTCATCGACCGGTGTTAGGGTGGCCAGTCCACCAAAAGTCTCGGCCACGGCACCAGTTTCTGATGTAATGGCAGTATTTGCTGTTATAGGATGGCATTTACCTTCCAGTCCTCTGGGGAGTGGCCAACTATGTGTAAGACAATAAAGAAGAAGAATAACAATGCTACTAAAAATCCCAAATGCACAACATCATTAAGCATATATGCAGCAATGCAGTTTATTAATGCAGAATGTGTCGCCATTATAGCCCACATGCTGCATCGGTGTCTTCCATTGTTCAGAGGCGCGCGCTGGTGCTGAACTGTACGTCCCTGCAGATTTCCCCGCAGGCCCCATTGTGTGCCGACACAAGCAGAACTGTCCTCCGTCTTGAGCTAAAGATGCTTGGACATTAGCATACACAGGTTGTCAGTGGTAAATGAATGACAAGACTTTCATCTCCCGACGTGTCAGCCTCGCTTAGCGGTGACACGGTTCAATGTGCCCCGTAAAGTGCCACTGTGGAAGCCGGTGGAACCAGCACGCGATAGAAACCCAGCCTTGCAAAGATTACTTAATAAATAGAATAATTTCGCCATCAATATTATCCCAGCTCTGTGACAATGTCAAAAGAGAGCAAGAAAACAACCAATCTATATTTGTTATGAAAGTTTGCCATTGTCTGTGTTCTCGCGTGCAGCCGTTTAAGCCGTAATGAAAAATGGAGGTGTGTTTTGTATGGGGAGGAAGAGTTTTATAAGTGATTTTTGTTTTGATTTTTTATTACTCAGCTTCTGTGTTTTGCAGTCCTTTCGCTGTAGCTGGACAGCACGAGGCTTTTCATGAAGATGCACATATTTCTTACAGGTGATACTGGCTCAAGACAGATATGGTTGATGAACTCAATTACTGTACATAAATTTAACTGCGATAGTTAAAGCGATGTCAATTAGTTTTTGTTGGGAATATTTAATGCTCATTAAAAATTAAATCTATGAAGGCTCACTTTGCAGAGAGAAAATTTAAAGCATGAATATTTTATGAGCCCTGACTTGTCTGTCTTGATGACTGTGACTAGTTCTGCCAGCAGCTGCTCGGGATTTTGCAACGCCGCCACGTGATCCAGCCCCCCAAACTTCTGACGTCCTGTCCTTAAAATGGATGACATCTTGATTCCCCGGTAATGAAATCATCACTGGGATATTGCGGACGGTTTTAATTCTGATTAAAAGTCATTTTTTAAAGAGATGACCTCAAACATCTCACTTCTCTCATCTCCGCTCTAATTCTTCATTTCCCATTGCTCGGAGCCGAAGTCCTGAGTTGGCAAAAATCTGCTCGTGAATAGGAAACGTTTATCAAATTTCTCCATTAATCTGATGCGGAGGCCTTGATTAAAATGCTACCCCACACAGGCAACGCAGATGCTCAAAGTGCAGACTTATAGGAATGCACAGATTGATACAGATGTGTCGCGCTTCTGTGCTTTGTTCGGTCGCAGAGGGTGGCTGCTGAGAGAATCGATAAAGGGAATGCTCTGTGATCGGGGGGGTCGGCTTTTGTCCTTAGTGTTTATCCTGACTCAGCACAAAGTCAAAAAGGCAGCATGTGACCAAAGGGAAGACTGATGTGCCGAATACCCCCCCCCTCCCTCTCTTCCCTCCACCCTATCTGACCGTCAGGGATTCCACAGAGTGAGCAGAGATTGATTCTCTCCCCACTCAGAGATATAGGGCTTGTTTTTCACATAGGGCGATATGAGACTTTCAGAGAGGGTCTGGCTGTAGGGGCGGTGGGGTGGGGGGAGTGTTGTGCAGAGATGGTGGGATTGGTATTGGTAGAGATGACAGGGCGGTGATGTGGGGATAGGCAGGGTTGATTGGAGCTGAGAGAGAAGTGAAAAACTGAGACAGAGATGGAAAAGCCGAGGCCCGCTCTCCGAGGCTGAAGGGATTGGACCGCTGCCTCATTCCAGCCATCCTGCGCCCAGAGACTCCACTCAGGCCAGGCCGGTGTTGCTTCTGGACAAGTTGTCCTCAAGCGTATAGATCTGCTGTCTTCTAATGCTGATTGATATTAATCAAATTGTCTTTGACTGACACAGCAGCCAGGAGCCGCGATTTCTTAACCCAAAAGGCAATTTTCTAAAATGGGCTGGGGTTGAAGTCTGCAGGCGTTCTTGCCGACTGCTCCTGCCAGGGCCACTGACCCCTGGATAGCACATGTAATGGATGAGTACATATGCCTTGTGCTGTCTCCCTCTCTCTGAGCGGAGGAGACATGAACTAATTAATTACGGGGGATGTTGGCCAGGCTGGACGCTGACACGATCGTTGTGGCTGTGTGGTTATTGACTACTCCGCAGAGGAAAGTTGCTCATTTAGCACTGTGTTGCGAGCCTGGGAGGTCACTGATCATTGTGGAAGGAGCATATGCTCTGTGTTTGTCTGTCTCTCGGCTTGTGTTTGCCTCGGTCACGTGCGACGTGCACGCGCGAGCATGTGTGTTTTCCTTCTTGCAAGTGTGTCAGCTATTAAACGCATGATGTAACCAGTAAGCATATTTGCACCTGTCACTTTTTCTTTTAGACTAGCCAAAGTGTTGAAGAGAAGCCCGTTGTAAAGTGCAGCTTTTATTTCTCTGAGATCAAGAGTGGTTGTGGACATTCCAAGAACATGGCAAGTGGAGTAGATTAGAGGGTTATGCCCTTGAACATCTCTGGTTCTCAGTATTATTCTGAAAATATAGATTACAGACTCGGGGTCAGGGAGAGCACCACGGGAGACTATAGAAAACCGCTGCAATCATCTCAGCCGGGCTCCAGCTCTGGTTCACATATGCTTTAGAAATTCTAATTTGCACAAGATGGATGTGGAAAACTACTCGGATGCATCTTAAAAACAGATGGATTATGATGACCATGCTTTTACAAAGCACGTTGCCTAAATGGTGAGAGCCTTGCTGCGTCAGAGCTGGTGGTGTTTCAGCTTTAACTTGCGCTCCTTAGGGACCCATCTTCAGGGGAGGAGATGCTTTTCTAATTGCTTTGGCTTTTGCCTTTTGGTCCTTAGGCATGCGCACCGAGGGCATGTGAGCGGCTGAGGTGGGAAGATCTTTGGGGAGATAACTTTGGCTTGTGTTGCAAATATTGTCAATGTGAGAGGGAGAGCTGGAGAGCGATTGTGCTGCTGTTTTATTTATAAGGGTTAACACAAGGCTGAAATTCTATATAATATATAGTATATGTGTAAAAAGCCTCATTTTCTATTTTTCTGACAAGTGGGATTGAGTATGGATCCCCAGTTATGAATTACCCAATTTTTAAGAGATGTTAGTTTGTTATGACTTGTTGACTTTAAGGATCAATAATTGATCCCTTGGAGAGAACTTTGGACCTTTCATCCACAACATCCCTTTAGCAAAGCAGATGTAAGCAGACATATAGCATTGCAGTCGGCTAGACTGGGGCTAATGGTTAAGTGTGGCTATGCAAAATCACACAGTGAAAATATGGCGCAAACATATTTTAATTCAATAGAAAAAGTTTGCATAACATAGCTGGAATAGAAAATAACTGCTGGAGACTTTCAACATATTTTTGGTTTCTTTTCATCGTAAAATAGAAAATGACCCACAACCGAGATTTGAAGAAGAGCTTCATGCCCGACATAGATGTGGTTAAAGGACGGTCTGTAATTCGTCAACATAATCGGCTGCCGTTTGTCATTTAAAATATTTGTAGCCGTTTTTTCTGTAGTGACACATCCTACTGACTCCGAACAGACGCGGGAAACCTCAAGGAGGAAGCAGCTAAAGTACGCAGCTCAATTAAAAATGGCTGTTAATAAATTACACCTTTAGTATCTTTTCTCTCTGCTGTCATAAATCTAATAAAGCAAAGGTCTTGTGGGTCTCCTCATAATAGATGAAGACAAAACTCCCCCCGGGACCAATTAGACCACCAGGAAATTACTATCTACTGGATTGTGTACCATTAGAAACATCATATCGAAGAGCTTTTGAACAAACACTTGTGAGGAAAACATGATTTAGGAGATTCACGCGAGGCTCTGAGAATTTATGTCGTCTTTCGTCTGGGGGCTCCGGTTGCAGCGATTACGAGTTGACCCGGCTGTATCCGAATCTAACGGCTGATAATCCCCGGCTGATGGAGGTGACAGTGATGTCGCGCAGACAGGCTGACGGGAGTAGATTGGCAGGTGTATTTTGCCGTGGTTATTGAGAGGTGAGCTGAATCGGCGGGTGGCGGGACGAGCCTCTGCCTGGCTAGAGGGACACGGCGAGTCGTACATTTTTAATGGTTTTCAGGGGCTGCTTACGCAGCTCCTTGTTACTGCCCATCCAACCTGTCATGGCACTGGGCCCACCAGCCTGAGAAACAGGCCTTCCTTCAGACACCTCAATAATTTAGTGCATGTGTTTACAGAACGTTGACAAAGTCAAGTGCACTGGCACTGTATACATCCGGGGATGAATAATACATGTGGCCGGTTCAAGAATGTGCCTAGTGGTATGGAAGTTCAGATCTACCTCACATAAGCAGAGTAAATGTCCTGACATTTCAAATATCCACTGTGCTGAAATGTGCTGAACGCACAGAACTGCTCTGTGAAGAGGGAGAGTTGGTGGTGATGGGGGTGCAGCTGGTGATGGTGGGAGGGATGAGGATTGTACTCCAGAAATAAAGAGTTTCTCTCTCAGAACAATGGCCTGAAACAAACCCTGCATGGCCGCGGGCTCTTTGACGGGATGTTACTTGTTTGATGCCTCCACGCTTTTATCTGTTGTTTGAGATGCTTAGGAGAATTACAGACAGTGAGAACACGTGGGAGTTATGTTAATTACATGTTTTGGTTTTTTTTTTTCCTTATTTAAGACTGGGCATTCACTCCATGATACCAGGAGGAAAAAAAGAAGAGATAAGGAACTCTGGAAGTGGAAGGCAAGCATATACACAGCTTTTTTTTCTTTTTTTGATCTCCCTCTTTCCCATCAACTGAAGTGCTGGAATCTCATCAGGAGTGAAACGATGACTAATCAATGTTTTACAGTCCCTCTGGTGCGCCAGCCCGGGACACCTAAAGGCCTCTCATTTCACTTGTATGTATGCATGAGTTTGTGCGCCGTTAAAAACGCCACAAACAAATCACACTTACTTTTGTATGTAGTTGTCGCAGGAGCAGGGATCGATAAACAAACTCCCGCTTCTTTTTTTTATTTTTTTCAATCCTTATCGTTCTAAAAACGACAACCGGCACGGACGAATTACAGCTTCGCCACTCGCTGCAGCATTTTACAGTGGACGGAGATATAAAACACCTCCTCAGTCACTCCCAATCAGCCTGATTTTTATGCACGCCGCGACATGTGTGCAGTGCAGTGGATCACATTTCAAACCGAGTTATTTGCAAGGAAGACATTATGCAATATTATGTTGGACCTGTGTACACTACATAGGCAAACACAAACAGACATTGCTTGCTTTTTGTTTTCCCCAGGCAACATCGGTGTCTCTGAAATGAAGCAGACAGCAAACATTTCCTGTTTGTTACATTGTAGGTATTATGCTGTCTCTACTGGAACAGGCGCCCGAACCACCAGCAGAGGCACAAAACACACACTTCAAGCCTAATGAATTTTTTCGCACAACACAGAGTTTGAGTTTTGTAATTGGTGAGGAAAAGGTACTCCGAAGTGACACGTTCTTCTTGTCGATATCTCCGTCGTCGGGTAAGCGAGACGCCGTCAGATTGCTGCTTCGTCGTTACCCGGGTCTGATTTGCATTTGCGTCTCACCTCACGTGGAGGTGGCAGGAAGCACAGGGCGAGTGCCGTTTGCTTATTTTTCTGTTTTGCTCACCGGGCTCGCGCCCCAGGCCCAGACCCTCAAATGCCTCAGTAGCCCCAAATTGCGTATGAACTGGTTTATGGGAATTTGATGAATTTAAATTTTTCTAATGGCCTCGAGAAGAGTTGTAGCACCTCAAAAACTGGAGGCATACTACTTTCTTACACTCCTTTGTTTACATTGTAACACTGAAAACAGCACTAACACATGCTGAGTGTAAACTAGTCTTGCTTGGTATTAATTGATGAAAGAACAACAATGAGAGAAAAGTCACGATTTGTTTTTCCAGCTTATTGGCTGAAAGGACGGTCATGGAACAAATAAAGTAAAAATACTAATGGTTTGGATTTTTTAATGCATTTTATTTGTTGTGTATTGACAGGTTTACACTCTTATTTTGGGTTACGTACCAGGCAACATAAATAAGACTGCAACCCTGAGCAGGAATATAATTCAGACTGATTAGGCGTTTATTAGCTCCTGATGAAGTCTTAAAGTCTTCAAGTGCTGGTTTGCTTTTTGCCGGCATGCTTGAGGAAGAAATTGATGTTTCTCTTAAAGATGGATTCTAAAGAGAGAAAAAATGGAAGTGGGCAGGACGGCACAATTCATCAATTCATAACTCGCTGATAAACAAGATAATTAAAGACAGGAGATGTTGCTGCACCACTTCTGCTGAGGTATATGATGCCTCAGTATAGCAGAGATAAGAGTGAGCGTTCATCCAGATTATTAGGAATTGAGATTCAAGATGGCCTTGCTGCTCATTTCTGTTGGCAACCTCAACCTCATATTTTGATGTTCTTTTATATTTTCCTTGCTGTTTACTTTTGGGGCTTTTTGTTTAGGCTCAGGCCACAAAAGTGATGGGTTCCCATTATAAAACTGATCAGGGTTTGGGTTAAAATTCGCCGTTTTTGGAACTCCAATGTTGGTTTTGTTTTTCAGCTTCAAAAGCGTCCACTTGGTTTGAAGTTCAGCCATTCCCAAAGTCAGGAGTGCTGCGGGCCGATCTTAAATCTTCACTCTAATCAAAGTACAGTAGTGATGTGTGTGCTCGAATTTAAAAAGAAAAAACACAACAAAGGCTGTAAATTGCTTATTTTACACTGTTCTGTGCAAATTATCGAGACCAGTGTGTGACCCACTGCCACTGGGACACAAAGTTCAATGCAAGAGCCGTAACTTTAGGTCAGAGTAACCAACTCAGATTACCAGTGTTAATTCACGTTTTCTAATAATAGATACATTTATTAAAATATGTAACTGCACTCTGCTTGTGTGTAATTTTCAAATGAATCCATGATGTTGCTGTGGCCCACCTGCCGTACCTTTGCACCGGCACACACCTTACCGATAGCTGTCCTAGCTTATCACAGCATCGGAAGGTTGCCGGTTCGAGCCCCGGCTCCGACAGTCTTGGCCGTTGTGTCCTTGGGCAAGACAATTCACCCGTTGCCTACTGGTGGTGGTCAGAGGGCCCGGTGGTGCAAGTCCGGCAGCCTCGCCTCTGTCAGTGCGCCCCAGGGTGGCTGTGGCTACAATGTAGCTGCCATCACCAGTGTGTGAATGTGGGTGGATGACTGGATGTGTAAAGCGCTTTGGGGTCCTTAGGGACCAAGCCCTATCCAAATACAGGCCATTTACCATTTCTTCACATGACCACTAGAGGTCTTATGTCCCAATCTAGGTTGATCTCTTTGGTTACAGATGATAGCAGCTGCCATCTGAGCCTGGAGAGTATGTCAGCGATATGTAAGGGACTGATAGCAACAACAGGCTTGTAAATGCTGTAATATGGGTATCGAGCAAAGGTTTGCAAAACCCCCAAAACTTCTTGCGACCAAAAGGTTTACTGTAGAGCCTGAATATATTTTGGGGCTTCAGCAGCATATTAGGAAGAACGAATCAAGAACGGCTGTAGGGCGATACAGTCGTTGGAGTGTCTGCACAGGCAGTGATATGCATCTGCACACGTGCATGTAGACGCTGCATTCACCTGGTGGGGGTACGTGTTGACGGGAGCTGAGTCTTGATTGAGAGGCTGTCCCTGTCTCCCCATACAGATTTATGATTGAGAGGATTTGTGTCCGGTTGGGGTACAGGCAGCTCAAACTTATCTTGCTGATAGACAGCCTTGTAGATTTCCTCAGAGTGGATTTATGTTCCGTGGGGGCCAGCGTTGTTGGGGTAGCGCTGCCATATTCCCATTTTACTCTTTATTTGAACTTTACATTTGCTCACAGCTGTGTCGTCCTGCTCCGAGTGGCTCTCAACCTCCAGCCATTTACTGGGAATGTAATTATTTATGCTCCGGCGTAGAGAGAAAGATTTTATAAGGAGTCTCACATTTTATCTAATTTTCCGCTCGTCTCTGAAGATAGGCGATAATGGTGTTGAATTTCCTGAGATGCCATATATGGAATTATTTTTTTTTACTACATTATTTTAAAGTCAGCATGATTTATGGGGCCCAGACTCGAGACGTGATGATCGTAATTAATCTGAACCGTTGAGAGGAAAAGGCCAACCGCTGATCTAGACGTGGCATATGGCTGTGGGATCTTACTCTCCCTGCACCAAATCTCACTCCTTCCACCTGAATCAGCGCGTTTGGCTTTGCCATGCAAGGGCGCCCCGCCACGCGTCGCTCTTTAACGCCGCGAACGTCTCTTCGGGCGCGAGCTGTGAAACGCCGCGGGGTAAATGTGAAAATAAAAAGCTCGTCGCCTTGCTCCTGGTTGTTGTTTGACAAGAACCAGGCAGGGCTGCATTTGTAGCCCGCGCGCCCCAGATGGAGATGTAAGGCAGCGGCTCTTGTGTTGACCTTGTCATAGCGAGCACATTTGCAGAAATAAAACTCATCTGAGCCTCAGACTGGCAGACAAAGGAGACACAAGTAGCTGGAGAGCTGGAAAGACAGAGAGAAAATTCTGAGTAATATTGATCTTAGTTAATTAGATTCCTATCTAGTCTCTGGGGACTGGTGTTCCGGCAACACATTTTAGAGTGAAGAAAGTGGCTGAGAGATATACCAGTATATGAACTCAGTTAATTTAATTTCAAAGCCCCGAGTACAAAATGTGATTTGATTATTGGGAATATTTTTCATGTCTAATTACAATTTCTCTTTTCTCCCCTGGAGTTTATCTAAACTTTTTTTTTCTCGATGAATCCTAATGAATCTCAGTCCTTGTTTAGAACTAATGACCAAGTGTTTATCTCCCCACCCCCCTACCACCACCACCACCACCACCACCGCCGCCCCCCCAACTGCAATGCATTTCAGTAATTCAATATGTAGTGCAGAAAAATTAGATTTGAAATTGAGAACCGATATTGTTAGTTTCTCCGCTCATTGAAACTAAATGAATTTGCGCAGTGAATCACTAATTAGAAGGTATTTTATTTCAGTGTTCCTCAAGTTGAAGCCTTTGCAATAAAAAATATTATACTGGTAAGTCCAATTATTATTATTTTTGTCATTGGTTTAGTAGTACGTGAGCTGGTTCCATTCATAAAAAATTAAATAAGAAAAATAAAAAGCTGTGACGTACATTTTCACATATTTTACCATCAGCTTTTTCCCTATAGTGACGTACATTGCTGTGGTTTAACCGCGTCCTCGTCCTGCTCTGGGATTTCCTCTGTTTACATATGCGAGCAGGACTGGCGGGGCGGGTGGAGGTCACGTTGACGCATCCCGGGGTCGCACACTAGGTCACCAGCTTTCATAGCTGATCTGTTTGTCATAATGGCTTTTAAAAGGTCACACGTGTTGATTAAAATGACTGATCGTTAAAAGCATCCACCGGTAACCCACGCGCGCACACACACGTCTGTGGGTCATGTCCAACGGTGTACGGTGCCATTTATTATGGATGGATGCAGAGAGGGCCACGGATACATGAATTAGTGAAGTAGGTCAGGCAAATATATAAAAAAGCGACACACTCTTGAAATATTGTCACATCGTCTCGTGTCACTCGGTACAGAAAGCACGCGTGTGAGATTTTTACATACTGCGGTCAAAAGCGGAGATACTGTACGAGCAGATGAAGAGAGACGTGTAGCCTTAGCAACCAACTGAAAAGGATTATCCGTGTATTCTCCTCACACTTGTCATCATTTATCTCTTACACATTATTTTTGCGTCGCTCTGGCTCTCTCCTGGCAGACTCTGGCTTTGCTGCAAGGCAATTGCTCTCGTGCGTCGCTGGGGAATTTATTGCGCTGCTCTGCTAGAGATCCAAATGTATTACTATGAGGATGCTGTGAGCGGCTGGCGGTATGGGGGACGTACCTGCATCTCGCTGAAACCCACCGCCGCGCCGCAGCCCCCTTCCCGAGCAGCTCGCCGCCCCCAGGCATCTCGTTGTATGGGGGATATAATTGTTGCTGTAAATTCTGCCGCTCCCCAACGCCCCTGTCTTAACTGCCCATTACGCATGGTTCACTACGGCCCTTGTTGATTGCAACTGTCAAGAAGGGCAGATTTATGCACTCTGGCTTGGAGATGGAGGGATGAAAAGGAGTGAGAGAAGGGTGATTAGGGAGAGGCAGGTTTATTGGGTGAGCCCACGCTTGACCCCTCCTCCAGCCCGGTTCGCTCCTCGCTGATGTGGGTGGAGATGAGTGAGACTGATCGGCCAAAGCAGACCAGAATAGCAGGACTTGGTCCAAACCCACAAGATGGAGGGAGAAGTGAGTCCTTTAAAGTGGGCTGGTGATGAGATCTGTGCCTGATCCTTTGAGCATCGCTGTGAATGTGTGTTTTTTCTGCTTCTGCACACACACACACACACACACACACTCTTTTCTCAGCCCTCAGCCTCTCAGACACCCTGTCCTTTTTCAGAAAACACCACTTGTGTAACAAAGGCTGCTAATCTGTTGAGTACAGCAGTGAGCCCAGTGTGGAGGGGTGGCGGCGGCGGCGGGGGGAGAGCACTTCCTCAGCCCATCACAGAACCGTTGTGGTCACACTCTAATCCACTGAGCCGTCACAGCACTAAAATAAACCATTATTCTCTCATAGGGCTGCTGCTCTGCTCTGTTCTCCTCTGTTCTGAGGACGTGCATTGGTCTAGATCGACAAAAAATATATATTTATACATATTTACGAGGGATTGTTGCTTACGTAACTTTGCATTTCCAAAATACCAAACGGCAGCTGTACAAAAAATTCTTTAAATATGTCAGAAAGATGTTATTTGTGGCTGATGATTATGAGTTTAGCTGACTCGTTTAACCAAATGAAAATGATGACATACAGGTAGGCGACAAATGAAAGGAGGAGCTAACCTCTGCACTGCAGAAGGATAGACCCTCATTCTTCTACTGATTCTCTCAGTTGGCCTTTTGATTATGGCGGCAGAGAGTGTTATCTAACATAGATGCCCAACCGACTTGGCATCTGGTGACTACGAAGACCGTAGCCCAAACCATCAAGATGATATCTTGAAAGAAGCCACTCCCACCAGGATAGAAATGTTTCATCATAATATGAAGGTGATCCCTCAGAACAACTTTGTATTGATTTCTGGTGACCTTTTCCTCTAAGGGGCCAGGTTGACCCAAACCAAGATGGCAGAATACCCCCCACAGCATCTCCACACCGTAGGGGTCAACGGTTCAAGGCTTTCCATTAATTTGTCATGCCTTAGTAAGACTCATTATGTCACATGCTGCCATTTTAACGCAGCGTCCATGTTTTCGCGTTGCGTGTCCTGTAGCTTCAACTCGTGTTTTCTACATGCTGACATGTTATTTGTCATGTCATTATTCCAAGTCTGTTTACGTTGCTTGTATTGATCAATACACTATCATATATGACACAGAAAACAATTAAATCCTCACAGCTGAGAATTAAGTCAATTAATCTCACTATTACAGCCCTCATGGGTAGTTATCTGTTACTATCCACTGTTATTTGTCTTTATTTAATTTGCTATAATGTGTTCATTTTGTTGTCTATCATTTGTTTATTCCATATGCTCTCTGTTATGGTCTCTTCTTTGTCATTTTATGTGTACTCATGTGTATTTATTTCTTTTTATATTCTGCCAATTAGTCACAGTAATACTGATTATTAATCTTAAGTTCAGCTCTCTTCTAATCACTTCAGTCTTGTGAGTGTCTCGTATATGAGTTTTGTGCAACAAAAATGCTAAAAGCGCTACAAAACATATATATGTATTTGATGCTGTGGGTCTTTTCTAGGATAGCAGTAAGTGAGACATTAACCAAAAAAAGCAGGAGGAGGCGAGGCTGGGGTCAAGTTGGGTTGCAAAGCGGCTTGTAGCTGCACAGCAATTGCCGAATCAGCTTAAAAGTGGTTCCCTATAAGAGACTTGCCAATTTGAGGGTAGTGCGTAGAAGTGAATCAGCCGGGCCAACTGGTGATGCGGGCTGGCATTGAGAAAAGCTGATCTGCTGGGATTGTGGCTCAGCTTGACTTTGTAGAGCCACGCTTGAATAGTTTAGTTTGAGGGAAGGAGTGTGGTTTGGGTTAAAATATGCCCCTTCACAACATTAACCCCGCACAGTGAAAAATTACATTTACCCAGCGGCTTTAAATGTGACTCCGAGGGCTCCTTTACAAGCGTTTACACGTTGCAGTGTTACAAGCTGGGAGTGAAGCTTGTCTCACAACTGCCATACGCCGGCGTGTCAGAGCACAAATGTCAAGGAACATAAACGGCTGCATTCGACGCCCTGGGAATGAGATCAGGCCGGACATACGTCTTATAAGTTTTTACTATTTTGTTTCCATATGGGGTTCTTTCCATTTCGTCCCACTAGTGTCTTTAAAACTGATCCATCTGCACTCTGGAGCAGGAGATGGTGTTTGTTAGATAGTGATAGATGGTGCTTGTTGCCTAGTTGGCAGCATGAGCGTAACGCAGCTAAACGTGCACAAGTCTCTAAGTGGTCCCTAAGTTGTCCTGCGGGATGATGGGATGCCATAGTAGCAGCAGTAATGGAATTACAGGAAAGACCCTGCCCTGGCTGCACTGCACGAAAGGCACAAATGGAGAGCGAGATGGAGTGAGGGGGGAGAGGCTGAACCAGAGTCGGAGCTGAGAGACCAATCTACACTATGGCACTTATGGAATTCACCTTCTTTAGACCGAGCAATCAATGGAGCTCGTTAATAATTCACACAGTCTTAGGAGGGAACCATAACCGCCATAAATGGTGATTTTGTTTGATCATTACAGTCCTTTCATTCGAATAAACAGATAACATTATTCATCAGCGAGAAGAATAAATATTCATTGCACATTGCGCACATTTTGTATGCAGAATAGCAACCAGAAAAAACATATATCCAGGCTGTATTGATGCGATATCCCCAGAATGATGAAATAATTTACAGAATTGATTAAGATGAAGGCTAATCTTTACGAGGCACATACGGCTGAATTTGAATGCACCGGAGTGCCGCTCTGCCACGAGATAGACGGATGAAAAGATGGCGGCGCTTCCGTGATCGAAGTGTCATGGAGACATCACGGGAAGCCTGGATTTCTGAAGCGCTCTCTCTGCTCCCTCTCACACGTCCTACGATAAGTCAGCTTCATTTCATTAGCTGCCACGAGCATCAGGTCTGAAGCACTGTGAATTTTTACTGACTACTTTTTGAGAATCATCGAAAGCGGAAGTTACCGCCGCGCTCCATATCTATCTGTTGTGCCTAAAATAAGCACGGGGGACATTAGATTGCGGCGATGCCGGTTTGCTTATGAGTAGGACGAAACAGATGGGCTATTACAGATACAGACACTGAAGCAAATTGAGGTCATCAAGCAGGTCTTGTGAATCGTGCGTTCAAAACATCAGACGCCAGTGTAGCGCGGGAAGGAAGGAGTTTTGTTTAAAGAGGTGTCTTCTGCGCAAATCGGTGCATATGGGAGAGGACGAGCCTCTGGGCACAGACAGCCGTCAATGGGCAGGGATAATTTGATTAATGCATTTGCTCCCCCCCCCTTTCCCCTTCATAAGCGGATTTCTTCTTCTCTGGCTTTATACTTGTCTCTCAGACGAAGCAAGCGTGCTGGAATTTGTTGCGTTTTGCATTCGCGCAGGCTCGTCTGTGCGACCGCAGGGCCCCGTGGCTTCGGGAAAACCGGAAGCTCCTCCAGCGACGTCCCTCCTCTTTGAGGCTGCGATCCTCATCATGCGAAGGTGTTTAGGATGGAAGCGGGAGGGAGGGGGAGTGTGCATAATGTAACGCATGCGAGTAGCGGTGTCTAAAATGTAAATGATGAGCTGTCGTTAGAGTCCGCCGGCGCGGCGCTTCTCGCCTTTCGGCCGCTTCTCGCCTTAGTCACAGGACCTGATCTTAGCTTTGTTTTGCTTTTTCCTCACAAGTGTGCTGGTGCATGTACAGAATATGTGGGAGCAGCCACCGAATGAAAGCTAGTCACCGCTCGGGAGCGATTTAAGGGCCTTTTATAGAGATGGATCCGTCCGGTTTACTGGGCTGAAGCTGGCTACCAAGAATTGTGACAGACATGTGCCTGCTAGACCTCATACATAAACCACTGGGGTGTTTGTATTCGTTTGTGTGTATGTGTTGTGGGAGATAGCGATAGCTGTTGTATCTCTACTCACGTGCCTTCCCTTCAATTGCCCAATCAGTCAGTGGAACCCTTCAGACAGTCTCCTCTTAATAAGGAAGCTTCCAGCCCAATTCCCACAGATAGCCTAAGTAAATCAAACCGGTGAGGAGGAGAGGAGAGCCTCTTCAATCAGGCTCTAGAGAATGGAGCCTGGGCAACTCTGGCACTCTAGACAATAAGCAAGAGAGTGGGAGGGGGAGGAGATACAGTGATATTCCTGTATGGTGATGACTATGCTCAGAGTGAGGTGTACCATTCGTCTGAAGCCAGCACCCTCAGGTACTCTATACTCTGCAACTCACCGTAAAACATTCCCCACTGTAATTCGTGCTATGCCCCAAGAGCCTGAGCTGAGCTCACCAGCGACTATACCGTACTCATCCGCGTCCTCCACCTACCCCGCTCCAAGCCTGATAATGCTGTCCTCACGGCGGGCTGAGCGAGCCATAATGCCACGTTTTGTATTCAACCCCGATAGCAGCCGTTTCAGCACAGCCACAAACAGGAGGCCCCAGCTTGCACGCTGGTCGGGTTTCAGGTTGGACCGTTCCGAGAGGTCCCAAGCCAGCAATTTGGGGCGAGAGCGCTCCAGGCCACATGCGCCTTGTCCGTCCATCACTGGTAGAGGGGACTAGGGGAGGAAAAGAGGGGAGGCGGGGTGCGACAGGCTGAAGTTAAAACAAGAGGCCCTGGCATCTGCGTCACGCCAGGCCAGCAGATGTGGTGATCCTGGTCTATTTGAGTTAAAGTGATGATTAAGGGATCATGGCCCTTAAATAGACAATCCTGTTTACCCAGTTTAGGGCTGCAATCAATCCGCCACTCGCCAGATTAATTGAGACGCTTCTGATTGATTTTCTTTCTTTTTTTTTCCTCCTTTCACGTCCCTCCTCCTCCTCCTCTGCTCCTGCCCAGCCTTCCTATCAATGACTTCTCAAACTGCAAGGCCATAATTCATGAGAGGGCTGCAGGGGTGGACTGAGGACTTGGCTTAGTGCATAGGTAAGTTCATGTAAAAATGTATGACATCACTGCCAGCTCGCGGTGCAGGGATGTTGACTTTGCCTGACTGACAGGTATGACAGACGGCCCACCTTTGCCCCAAGTCTCCGTTTCACGAAACACCGCAGAGCTGGGTAATTTTTAATTTCCTTATACAAATTTCTTATGAACTCATCTTCATTACTTACATGTACGTTGGTATAGAAAATGCCATAAAATATGTCCGGGCGACAAAATCTCTGTATTGTCCCACCTGTAATGATCCTCATTAGTGGCCATGCTGCTGCAGGCTGACAGAGGAGGCATCAGTTAATTAGGCCAAAAGGATGAACTTTACTCACACATCCCTGGGACCAGATGATAAGCACATCAAGATGTGAGAATCCCCCCTCTTCTGGAAAAGATCAGCCCGAACATTGAGAGGAGGAAAAGCACTTAAAGCTTGTTTCCTTCCTCTGTACTCAAAGCGATTGTGTACCCTTCCCTTTTTTTTAATGGAAGGAAAAACGCTTGGGTGGACACGCGTGGTTGTATGTTTCCACGTATGTTTATGCACCTTTAATTAGCTGGGAATATGCTGTCTGTTCTTTTGTTTATTTCTTTATCGTGATCAGAGAATAATGGGATGGAAGGTGATCACGACTGAACTCGTCTCCTGCAGATCTCCTTCATGTGAGACATTGTCTGTCAGCCATCACTACCATCTGTCAGCACAGAGAGTCTTTAAAGACTCTTCTCTGCACTTTGCCTTCAGGGCAAACACATTTCTCATGTACCCACCCCCCCCTCCACCTCTAAACCCAATCTTCCAATAAGCAAAAGAAAAACAAAAGCTGGAAAACAAGGCAATGAGGGTATCAGTTTTGGCAGCGCCTTCTGAGCACTCACTCTCACGGAGGCAGATTTGTCAGGCTTTGCGAGGCTGCTCCTTGACAGCTTAAGCACAGAAGCTACCTCGCTGTGAATTTTCTGAAATGTTGTGTGCATAGTAGCCATAGATCATCTCTGAATGCCTCTTCTCTGGTCAGTGTGATGAAGCAACGTGGATGATTGCATGAGCGTGTTATGTTAATAAGGCTGGTAATGCAGTTTGCGTGTTGGTGATGCTTTATTGAATGTGACAGCTAACATCAACAGGGACAAGATGGCATGTAGTTAGCCATATGCATGGTGTTGAAAACAAAAGGCGGCTCAATAGGTCGTAAACAAGCGCAGGTTTGGATTTCAGTGTGCAGGTTAATATAAAAAACATTTTTGTTTTGTTGGGTTTTTTTGTGGTCACTGGTTGCAAGTGATCCAGCTCGAAGGCATCAAAGTATTAACATGCACGCAGCACGAGGGTGCACGCTACATACGTAAAAAAAAAAAGCATTTTAAATATAGATTTCTCAGATGAGACCTGCAGGTGCGCGAGCAAGGTGCTTTGTGGAAGCGTGGCACTTCCTCCTTCTGTCTTGTGCTCTAATTTGATTACAGACTGATTAAACCCTCCCTAATGCAGTCAGAGCTACGGCATGCTAATGTAATAAAATCACTTACAGCTAAAACAGGTTAGCTTAATTGGCAGGAGGCACGATGCTGGGATTTGCATTAAATTATTTATTTGCTTAGCAGACGCCCTTATGCAGGGCAACTCTCAATTCCATTATACACATTAGCCATTTGCGCAGCCAATTTAACTCGAGCACCTCGTTCAAGGATAGAACAACTGCCGAATCGCCGCCTCCGCCACTACTGCCCCATCCGAGCATTTCTTGGGGAACAGGAAGCGGTAGTTGAATTGGACGCCATCGGTGACACGCTGTTGGTGCCCTTGCAGTAGCCACTGAGAGTGGGGGGGGGGGTTTGCCTTCCAGCAAACCAGAACGTCCACTTAGCGCGTGGAGTTAAACATAAACAGCACACACCAACATTAGCGCGCCGTCCCGGTCAGTCCACTGAAAGTCAAAGCATAATTGAGCTGCTCCATTAGCACCGGGATCAACCAGATGGTGCCCCCATTCTTTTATTCACCAATTTATGTGGGCATGTCATTCTTCCAAGTGTAAAAAAACCCCCAAAAACACTGACGCGAATGAGTGTTTGGATGTGCACGTGTGTGTGGCAGGGGTGGAGGTGCACACGCATAACTGTGGGAGCCTCCAGACTCCCACCTGTTAACTAATCTTTCAGCATCGTCTATCAGCACGATCATCTCTTCCTCCCGCAGTCTAATTGGTAACCTAGTTATAAGACTACCCAACCTCTGATGGGCGATGCACACTCACAGGATGAATTTTACATTCCCGATACCTTTACAAGTTGACTGGCGCTCCTCGCATTTGTGCAAAATATTCCGTTTTTGTCTCAGTAAAGTAATTAGTAGAGTTTCAGAGGCCTGGACCTAAAAGATTTCTGTGTCGCTCTATTGAGAGTGTTTAGAAAACACACATGCATAATCGCTTCCTGGCTTTTTAACATATGATCAAACCACCACTGACGTATCCCACTTAGTAGCCGTGTTGATAAGGATCCATTTCTGATTAAGCAGCGCTTGCCAAGGTTTATATTTGGCTTTGCGCATTCAATTTGCTTTACATTTAATACAGTGTCTTTCACCCAGTAACAGAACTGGCTGCCTGCCACAGAGGCTTTTGATTGGAATTGAATGCACAGTCATTTTCTCTAATATAAATCAATACTCTCCAAACCTGCCACAACACATTTTTTGATGCTCACTATTGCTCCGGTGGAGTTTGGAGCACTAGTGAAGCGGTCAGATAGTTGACACGTTTTGTGCAGCGAGATTAGTCTGTTTGTGAAACGGTGGAAAACAAATCACTTAAGAGCCACTCAGACTTAATCATATTACCTTGCTAAGTAAGAAGTTTTCAGATCCTTTCTTCCCCCCAAACTTCTGAAATATCTCCCCGAGCCGAAGACGCGGCAGCTCGGCGGCTGTTGGCGAACTGCCGTTCGACGCCATCGCTCTCCTCCCTTGATGCTCGCCGTTTGAAATGCGATGTGGTTTAAATGGCCGTATCGCTTTGAGAAAGAAGTGTGTTACAAAGTGGAAACAGTTGACCGAATTATCAGACACTGGATCCCTGGCTGCAGCGCCTCCCTCCATCTTTTCCCTCTGCTTTTTTTCTTTGTTTTTTTCGCTGCAACAACAGTATTGTTTGCATTAAGGGCCTGGCTGGAGTAAATGGAGCTGTTTTCAATTAGTTTTCAAAGTGCTTATCCCATTAAAGGTAATGACTTATTGATTTAACGACAGTGGCGCTTTTGGTGTGAAACGTGGTGCTATTATGAGTCTCTCCTCCGTTGCTTGAAAGGGCCCGGCGATACTGAGCGCCGGGTGAACGCCTTTGGTCTCGGCCTTCCCGTGACCATCGCGCTTGTTGTTTTTGTGCCGGTCCCCGGGTCATTATTGAGTGGCATAAGTAACTGTGTGCTTGCGGGGCGGAGCAGGTGATTTTTCTCCTCCTGGCCTTTCGCCAGTAGTGTCAGCTGGGATCCAGGAGCCATCACAGAGGTGGGAGAGCCTGATGTCATTGTCAATGTTCCTGTGTGTCCCGCAAACCGCAGTGCAGAGGAAGCGATGGAGGGCCCCGTGCAAGCTAATGTGCCCGCTGCCTCCCCGTGGGTTCCACTTTGCCATGCAGCCATATGGCCGTGCTCCTCCCCTCAGTAATCCCTCACCGGTGTCAGCATCCAACCCAGGAGGGCCGCACTTTTGTGTTTTCTCCTTCTCACTCTCCCGCTCTGTCTGTCTGTTTTTTCTTTTTTTTGTTCCTCGCATTTTTTCCCTTCCTTGGCATTCTGTGCGTGTCCCCGTCGAACTCCTTTTGTTTTCGTCCCAGTCTTTCTGCACACTAAAGCTCGAAACATTGTTTTTTAACCTTGACAGAACTTTGAGCGGCCGAGCAGCTCATCGGTACAGTAATACGCACCCCACCGTGATAATTGGCTTTCACTTATAACTCATCATGTAGTTGCTGCTACTTGCTAATGTGCTGCGTGTCCTCGGTATCATCAGGAACTCCTCTTTAAAACAGTGTCTTTATTGCCTTTATGAATCCTGTCCAAATTCTTTACTATCTTTCCACACTTGTATAAACTCAGTCATCCACATTCTGCTATCTTATCGCTAATTGAGCTCAACAGAAGACATCACCGCTGTAAGGACTGCTGTTCCACTGATTTCCTTTCTGCTAGAGTATGGATATGTACTAGACCAGGAGGAAGGGGCTCAGTTGCTGACAGTCGCTGTTTCAAGTAATGAGACAAGTGATAAGTCAGCCAGCGACCTTGTCTTATTCCCTTTTGCTTTCTCTCTCCCATTTCAATATGAGATTTATACTGCGTGCACACCTTACTTCACTGGGTAGTGCACGCTTACGTCTCTATCTTCCACTCTAGCCAAACGGGCTTTAATTACCAAAATAAAAATAATAATACTTACAGTAATAACAGCTGCGCCGAAGTGCTAACAATTAATAAATTAGGCAAGCAAGAGAACACTAATTAAAAAAAAATGAATAGAAATTGGATCAAATTTGTTCATTTAGGTAAACTAAAACAGATAGATACACACATAAAAAAAAGAAGACTGGAATTAATTAGCAGGGAGAAGGAAAAAACCTCCCAGACGGGTTTATTTATTACCTAAATATACATACTTGGTAAGTTATGCTGTAAACTTACCCAAACTTTTTTCAGTTTGCTGTGCACGATTTGAATGAAGACAAGCTGTTAAACGGGTAGGTGAAGATTAGCCGCCTCTCCGTTCTCCAAGCGTGCATCTGATGTGAAGCTTCACAACAAGGCCTGAAAACGGCACATTTTTCTTCCTTTAACTTTAAAATGAAAAAAGATTGATAAATTAACTCGTTAAGCGTCAGAAACAGAGTTCCCGACGAATCACGAATGACACAAAGACAAGCAAAACTCGTAAACGAACACAGGAAATGGGCAGAGTTTGTAACGGGGTGCTGACTAAACGGAGGTGATGCAAATGAGGGCGGGCCAGATCAGCGAGAATCAAAGAGAAGATTTAAGTAAACTGACAGGGACATATGAAGACGCAGCGAAACACGAGAAAGGGTCAAAGGTGAGCACTAACACAGGTAAGGTAAGAAACGAGGGGACCCCTACCTGGTACAGTAATAAATCATCATGTTTGTATCTACATACTGCTACATTCCCCCATTAAATTTAGCAAATTTAGACTTCCGGACAAAGACAAATATATTAATGACAGATAAAAAGGTATTACATCAAACTGGGTTTTACTCAGCGTCTCTCATCTCTCTCTGTGAAAACATGCCACAGTAATGACCTCTTATCACCAAAGATGAGGACAAAATCAATAACAGGATGAACCCGCGCAGCGCCACGTTAGTAATAATGAGGACACCTAAATGTCCTCATCATCCACACCAAAGAAAAGCACTTTTGCTTCTTCTTTCTTTGTCTGATCGTCATTTTGAACGGCCTCTCGTGGCTTCGCGCGTTTGCAGAACTCACCTTGCAGCTCGTCGAGCCCGTGCACAGATATCGAGCGGCTCGAGTCACTGCTCACTGTCAGCGAGCAACTTGATTTGCGTTTCCTCGAGGAATGAAAATGAAATTATTGTTGTGCCTTGATTGACGCGGCCTATAGTATGCACGTTTCTGGCTTCTTTGAAGCTTAATAATGCTCACAAGAGATTTTTTTTTTCATTTATCTCTCTTTTTAAAAAAAAAAACTTTTATTACTTTGTTTTATTGTTTTCACTTTTCAATTTTATATTTATGCTTATTGAATTTGAAAAGATATTTTATTGTATTTTAGTTTACCCGTTGCCACATTTCTTCCTTTTACTTGAAGGGAAACTATGATTTTCCTTATTTTCTTCCTGTTAATGCTGTTACAGTTACAGTCACATTTCAAATGTCCATCGTTTCAAAATTGAGGTCACTGTGTAAAGAAGCAATGCTCTAAATGCTCTGCGTCTGCCTTCTTTTTTTAACCTCTTGGATCTGGATGATGTCAGTGACCAAGGATTTCCCTTTTATGGTCATTTCCGGCAAGAGAGGACACACCCACTGGCTTTTTTAACTCTTCACCCCCTGAAAAGCTTACGTCAGGCTTCTTATGAAACTAAATGACAGCATGTGCTTCAGTGTAGACACCTCTGCAGCTACCCTTGGAAAATTCTAGAAACTATTCTAGTGGTCATCAAACCTCATCCTTATTCATATGTAATGGAGGGAGGTCGTCAGATGTCGTCTTTATGTGGGGAAGAGTTTAATGTTCTGTATGCAAAGAGGAGCAAATCAAAAGAAAGCCTTCCTAAGGATCAGGGAAGGGAGGTGCGACATCCTGTTTCATGAAGATGAACTGAGGCCAAGGCACAGTATAAGAAATGAGGCTTATGTTGAACTGCAATTCATGCAAAGCAACTCTAGTACAGTCCGAGAATTAAGAGTATGAAATCAGCATGACTGTCATCTTTTAGCATGAAAATAGGTAAAACTACTCTTTTTATGATGTGTAGTTGCAGATGATGCAAGCAACTGTAGCTTGCTGCTCGATCACAGAAGCTCCTTTACCTGCAGTAGAAAAAGGATAAAAGGAAAGGGGCCGAAGAGATTTTGACCGCAGCTGGGCGCTAGGCTCGTCTGGGTCTGTGTGGATATAGTGTTTTCCTCGGCAGAGTGTGCATACACAGCAGACCAAAGCTGTTTTTGTGGAAGGAGACATCTCATTTGTTCCAGCGCTTCACATTCTCTGTTGAGAACCTGGTCAGAGCAGCAGTCAGGAGTCAGCCAGGCCAGAGGCCAACAGAGGAGTGAGAAAGCTCACACATGTGCATGAAAGTTCAGGCCTCTGCTTGGCGCACTGTATTCACATCGCTCCAAGCTGTGAGAGGTTGATGCTACTGCACACCACCTAGTACTATAAACAACTGTGCAGAGGCAGTGTGCACTATAGTAGAAGATCATAAGGTCATCTGAAAGTGGAGTCACCGGGTTATGATCTTCCTCCGGATAGTTCCTGCAAACACACCAGATCTAAGTTTGAATGTGAGAATTTTTTAATGCAAATTATGACAGATTGAACCAAAGTTCACTGAAAGTGGCTCATTCAACTGAATTTATACTTTTAAATATTGTTGAAGACGCTCTGAAGGTTTACCTCGGGCAAAAGTGTTTGATAATAAAGAGAGGCTATTCTAATCATCTGAGGAAATGCATGCATTCAGCATAATAATGATGATATTTTAAATATTTTCAGAGTAAACTGTAAAAAATCTGATGGTTTTAGACAAAGATGGGACCCTCGTGCCATCCATGTGCAGTTTTTTATTTTTAAACTGAGACTGCCGATGTTAATAAATCTTTAAAAAAGGGAAAGATTGTGGCTCTGCACCAGAACCGACACATTCATCCATAACGTTTGCCTCAACTTTTCAGCCTCTTGATTACCTGATATTTGTGGCAGGCAAACACTGAAAATCTGCACATTCATTTACAAGCCTGAAATAAAATTGAAGAGTGTAGTGAAATGGTGCTTGTACTGTCTAATCAGCTTGCTCAGCTTTTATGCAGTTTGACCTCTTGACATTTGGGCTTAGAGATTTTATCTGCAGTCATATAAAGGCTTGCCGGGAAAGAGAAATGCACCTGCAGCTCGGGTTGATTTGGAGTGGATTAGCCACGAGGCCTAAATCCTCTGCTTTTGTCCTTGTTGAAACTACCATGGAGGTGGATGGAAAGAAAGCTACTGAAATTGGCAACTACATAAATGGACCTTTGCTAGCAGGTTGTTTAGCCTTTTTCTTAAGCAATCATTTAGCTTTAAAAATAAAATTTTGTGATACATTTGACATATCATACAAAGTTTTTGGCAGCAGAGAAAAATAAAATTGCCGTACTGTGAGGACGTTATTCCACTGTAGAACAAAAGAGCCGAGTCCATCACCTAAATAATACACTACTCATGACCTCTACCTTTGCTTCTATTAGCAGGCAATCTTTGAAAAGCGGCGCTGCCTTCAGGAGTCTGAATTAGTCTTAGCTTTGCTGAATTTAAGAAGGTGGTCAAATGCAAATGTGAGACTGTGGGATGTGTGAAGGTGTGCTCTGTTGTCTGTCTGGTGTGGTGCGATGATGGATAGTGCTGCCAGCAGACTGGGGTTTCACTAATACTGGAGCCTCTGGGAGGGCTGCATTAATGGATGTGTGCGCGTCCACCCGCGTGTTCGAGTCAGATCTGTGCGTTTCCACAAACATATTGCAGTAATATTGTAATTTGTGCAAAGCCTCATTTGGATAAAGCGTCAGTCTAATATCAAATCCACCCAAAAAAAGCACGTTTTAGAACAATTTAAATTGGAAGTTGGCCTCGCTTTAGAGCGGCGGTATGTTGGAGGGCTTTTGACAGTAAGGAAATTAAAACAGTTAAGTGGATGTTCTACACCCTCCACATGTTTCCTGTGTTTTTTCATGAAGGAGACCTTAAAATGGGTAGTATTAATAAAATCATTTTGTTTTGGTTTCGATAACACGATCACCATGTGCAGAGTAGAGATTGTGTGATGTTTTAAACATTTGTGCCGTATCTCAGAAGTGTCAGCCTCCTGGGACAGTGGTGCAGAGCTCAGGGTTTCTGGTGAAGTCTGAGGGTATCAGGGCCAAGACTTCCCCTTTCTTGTTCTGCATATAGAGTTCATGTAGCACTATGATTAGAAATGTTAAGAGTCCCTATAGCAGTGTTTCCCAACCACTGTGCCGCGGCACATAGGTGTGCTGTGAGAAATGACCAGAGTGCCGTGGAAGATTATCTGGTTCCACCTGATTGGTACTGTAAGCGACTGGCGCGAGTAACAAGCAAAGCAGTTACATTCTCTTCCACTAGAAGGCAGCACAACTACCTGCTCTAATTAAATGGGTTGCCAACTGCCAGTAAAACAGAAGAAGAAGAAGAAGAAGAAATTACATAATAGTCACGTTGCGAGTGAGTCGATGCAGTGCGTAATGGCAATAGATACATTTTGAAAAGAAAAAGTAGTCAGTCTGACCTGGTCCTAGAGAAAACTGCGACCCAGATGAAGGCCCGAGCATGAGTAGTGGTCAGAAGAAAGCAAAACGGTATACTGGGGACAAACAGAGGCCATTCCGCTAATTATTAATATGCTTTTTGGGACATTTTTGTTTGTTGGTGTGCCGTGTGATTTTTCTAATGTGAAATATGTGCTGTGGCTCCAAAGGTTTGGGAAGCACTGGTCTATAGACAGGGGTGCACATGTGTGGTCCGCAGGTGCACATGCGCCGTCAAAATAAAAGATAAGAAGTTGCGACGCGCGTTTGCGTACATAAGATATTCTGGAGGAGGACAGACATTTGTTTAGAACTCTTAAAGATGTCGAAGAAGCTCCTTTAAGCAATTACTTTGGTGTTCCTCCACCTCCAAAGAAATGTCAGGAGTCCGAACCACAAAAGGAGCGCATATTTTCTGAAAAGTGGTTGCAAGAGGTGAGCTAGCATTTGTTTGAAGCCAGCTCATTTGGTGTGCGTCTTTTATTTTGACAGCACATGTGCACCTCCGGACCACTTGTGTGCACCCCTGTCTATAGAAAGTCTCAACTTAAGATGTAACCTTCAGGAAAGTAGGACGGTTCTGTCCCTGCAACTTGGAAAAACCAGTTGCATTTACATTTTTTTGCTGTCAAAGTCTGATTTTAAGTGTTAAGGCAATCAGCTTTGGCGTGCAACACCCTTAACCTTTGGGGGTCTTGATCGTCGGGCGATTGCGACCTGATTACAGGGAACCAGTCTGTAAACAATCACAGACTGACTCGGGCTGACTGCAGTCACTCTGAGACTGACTGATGAAGATTTGTAAATAGTTTTCATGTAAAACTAACACAGACACATTAGCAACAGATTGGAAATAATCTGAGTCAGTATTTGGTAATTAGCCGACCTGTCTGCAATAGTGGAGTTGACTCAACTGGTTATATTCCCATATAAAAGAAAAGCTGCCGATGTGAATATCTGTAACAGATGTGTGATTTGTGTTGATTTATCAGACTTGCTGTATTTAAAGTTGACCCATTCAGTCACAAACTGATAGCAGACTGACACTTGAATCACTATTTGGCACATCAGAGTTGTTGTTTGTGACCCCATTTCTAAAGTAACTATTTCAAAAGGCAACAAAATTGCACAGTCACAGGAATGCTATTTGTTTCCAGCCACTGTTTTGCGTACTGTTACTATATCATTAAATAATGTAACTGTGATAAGTTAATGTAAGAAAAAGAGCTGTGTGAAGCCAAGAAAAGCCTGAGCAGTTTTGTGAAAGCATCGTTTCTTCAATGCAAATGTCCAGAGTGCAAAAGCTTACAAGAGTGCTCTGTAGATGCTTGAAGAGGACAGTGTCGCCATAATAGATAAGAGTGCATCCTCGCTGGACTAAAAAATTTAAAACTTGCTCTAGATCAATATTTATTGTGCACCACAGCATGTTTTGGTCTTTTGTTGATGCTAGCACAAATGTCACAGGGCATTTGAAATCAAAAGAATAAACTGCATGGGGACAATGAGTATCTGCAGCAAATTTAATAGGGATATGGCCAGCACTGCTGAAGGACCACTCTATATATGTTATTGTTTTCAGGCCTAGAATTATGGATGAAAGCAGCAGCACTGACAGCCCTTTTACATTTTTTCCAGTGATGCTTTCTTATACGGTCGTACTCATAAAACTTTAATTTTACTCACTGAAAATTGCTTAACAGTGTAAGTATGCAGCGTCCCGGCTTGAGATGGCCGATCTGGGCAGCTGCTGCATTAAAACGTGTTGCGTTATGGCTTTGCAGAGTGTAAACAGCAGTATATATCCGTGTCTGCGCGAGTGTGTGTTCGCCTGTGTGTTTGTGTGATTGAAAGCCTCGGCAGCACACCTGCTCGGCTTGGACAGGCAGTGTCTCTGGACCTCATATCCCATTCAGGCGAGCTCCTGTGTGGAACAGGAGCATATGGTCTAAAAAAAAAAAAGAGTTCTTCCTTCCTTTGTGCCACTGTTTTACAGAAGGCCCATATAGCCTCGGCGCTCCCAGGAAAGCTGTTCCTTATTCTTCTTACCCACAGCACTTTGCCCCTGCCTGTCTCAGCCGCTTCATCCGTGATGGCTTTGGCGCCGTTCATCATCTGACATATGAATATAGAGACGCCCTGGGAGGCAGAGTGAGCTGGATGAACCATCTTCACTCAGCTAAAATAACCGTATGACTTGAATTCATAATTATATCAAACACTACCGTCTTTTAGTGTTTCTTCTTTGTTTTTGTGGGGGTATTTTCGAAATCAGGCTGTATTAGAAAACATAACGATCCCATTCACAAAAAAGGCCTTTCTCACTATAATCGTTCAGCACGTTCAAGACGCGGCAGCGGATGGATTTTGTTTTATTTGCATAGATATTTCAGGATTGTTGCGCTCCGATGTGCTGTTCGCTATTGATGTGTTTTCTCATCGATGCAGAGATTTGGGTTGAGGGAGCGCCTCCACTCTGGAGGAACACCTGTTTCAGCCTGCCTCCAGATGGTTAGCAAATCTAAAGGCATTTTATATGATGTCACACTAATCTGAATATAGCGCGGCGTGCACATCAAAACCTAGGCCTTAGGTCGAGATGGCGGCATCCATATGCCGTCATACATGAAGCATGTTTACAATAATGTTATTTTATTGCAATATTTGGCCTCTGGTGCTAACGTTAAAAGGAAAATATTTTTCATAACGTCCTTAAATACTTTACACAGTGCTTTTGCATTACATAAAAGAAGTCGTCACATAAATCTGTATTGTTTACAGCCATTATTTCCTGTTATCTGCTGTAATATTTCAGACCTTTACAGAGGCTCGTGCTGTCCTCCAGCACTTGTAACTAGAAAAGCTGAATTCATGGCACCAACAGGTTGGCCGTGTTTGTTTTTCTTTGTGTTGTTCCTGTTTGTCTTGTGTCTCCTGTGTGTCTTTGTTATTGTATTTCATATCTCTGCCTTTAGCCTTTTCCTGTTTTATTTTGTAAATCCCTTTCTTTGTGCATTTTTTCTCATTTTACTTCCTGTCTTTGTTGTCTCCTCGCACTTTTTCTTGTGTGCTCTTCACTGATTGTGTCCGCTTGTTCCTTGCTACCCTACCTCTTTGGTGTTTTCATTTATTCTTTGTGCTTCCTCTCACTCTGTTTGCCAAGCTGACTTCCACCTGTTTTCTTCCTCGTGTCTCCTGATAGTTTCCCTTATTCTTTTTTTTAGTTCTTTATTTATTCATATTAGTGTTTTTTGTGTGTGTTTGGTGGAATTTGATGGACTCACATTCTTCTAACTGCAGCATCCTCTAAGTTTATTAAAATCCCATTTTTTTCTTTCAAGTACCTGCTTGTTTGTCTGGATTTGGGTGTGTTTTTTGACTATGGATCACATATGCCGGCTATGGATGGGCTAAGGGTGCAGGATGGCAACACTTTAATTGCAGAAAAAGGAAGATGTACTGCAGCAGCATCAATAAATCTAATCACTCAGAGGCAGATGCTGCCAGTGGTTGCCCTTTTCTTAAAAGTTGTTTGCGTTCTCGGTGAGTTCAGCACTACGAGTATTTCTTACGGTTTTTTAAATGTTTACCTGCAGACCTCAGTATCGCTAATAGTCGCTGCACAACTTTGTCCGTAAAACTGTTCTCTCCTTCAGGGTCATCTTCTCATGCATCCGGTGCCGCTCCTATTTTGAGATCACACTATGGAAGTTCCCTACTCATTGATTTCACTTGCTTGTTTGCCATTTTAACACCTAAAATCTGGCAGAGAAAGCAGGCATCAGCTTCTCTGTCACACAGAAGTCACCACCCACGCCGTGGCTATATTTGTCTCACTCAGGTGAAAGGTCAGCGTAGTAACGCTAGAGGGAGGCGTCAGTTCCAGCGCACAGAAAGGGAACGGTCTAAAAATGGCAGCTGGAAGCAGCGCAGATGAGCATGGGAAGATGATCTTGAAGGGAAGATGGTATCGATTAGAAGACAGTGCTTGAGAAGCCACATGCTACCGACACCTTCGGTGGGTCTGACCTGTAGAAACGGCTAACAGCAGCACAATCTGCACCAGTGCTGGATGGGTTTTCTTTATTCAAATAAAAGTTACCCTGGTACATCGCTGTTATATATTATTGTTAGAATTCTCCTGGGTGCCCTTTGGCAGCCCGTCCACAAATATCGTGCACTTGTGCTGGAAATCTGAGTGTTGTAAAACATTTTCTGCCATGTGATCATTACTGTATTCAAAACGCTGGAAAGAGGCAGCCTTCCACAAACACATACAGAAGGCTGACAGAGATAAATGTCCTGAATTTTCTTTCTTTTCGACTTCAAACTGTCATCGTCTGAAACATGACATCCAACCAGTCAATGGGGTAACTTTATAAGAAGCACATAAACTCGCATCCTTACATATATGCACGGGCTTTGATCACTGCACCTCCTTCATCAGCAGCAGACTTGCGCCATCCTCTGTGTGATATGATCCTAAGAAGCCGAATGGCCTGGCTTCATAGGTTCACATGTATATTTAACACTCTCCCTGGTGCATTAGAGAGAGCACTAAAGCTGAGATACCATGTTCCTGTCAGTTCACAAATGTCGCGTGTGTTAGCAGTTAAAGATTTTTGTGCGTTAGCATGGGAATAGCTACATGGGTATATTCACGTGGGTGTATGAGAGCATGTTTATCAATGTTTAACTATGTATAATATATTTTTTTGATCAGTTTTCTTCTTCCTCTGCTTGCTTAGTTGAGTTTGCATGAATATATGTCTCTTATTTGTGTGTGTGTGTGTGTGTGTGGCCCAAGCCCCTGTGATCCATCCTCCTCTGCACTGGGGTTAAAGCCGCACATTCAGGGCACAGGGGCTGCAGGAGGGAAAGCGCGGGTGGGCGGCTCATTAGATAGCACTCCCCGCGGAGTGTGAAGGAGAAAAACACCCATTAGCAAAACAAACGACGTGCCCATCGCTCACACAAACACGCAGATTGTTTACCAAGAGCCAGGCGGACAAGCCCGATGGCAACCCATGTCTGCTGGGGGCTTCCTGCCGATGTACTTCCGGGGTCACGCATGAGGGCTTAAGCAAGTCTGCGGTGTGTTTACTGTCGCTGAAAAAGAGGAGGACATTCTTGTGGAAGTGTAATTTCTCAGGTTAAAAAAAAAAAGGGAGGAGAGAGGAGCGAGGTCTTAAATTTATGTAATATTGTTGAAAAATGTAAATTATGCAGCAAAACATTAATTATTCATTACGGCTCCATACAACAACGGAAGCATTTTTAGCTTACTGCACTCTAACAGCAGGATAGCGTTGTTTACCAGCGTCGCTTTGAACGATTATTTAGAAAATAAGATCAAATAAAATCTCAGTTTTTCTGTGGTCAAGGTTTGGTTTTGGAAACTCGAGCTAATCATTCAGAGTGGAAAAACGTTGGTGGTCACAGGAAACTGAGGACAGCGCTGCCGTTTGTAGGCTTCGATGTCCTTCAGCTGTCTGAAAAACACAACAAGAAAACCTGTGTTTACCTCAGGTTACTGCTAATATATCACGAACACCTTTGTAATCATTGCATTTTATATGCTGTTTATTTTTCTAGATTTTCTGCTTTTATATAGGAGTGTGCTCGGAGTAAAACCCGTTGGCTCCACGTTGAGTCGGGTCCACAACTGCAAAGAGACTCATTTTAAACAAGTTCATCAGAGCAGCCGCTTGTGAGGTTGGGGAAAAGTCCACATGAACAGAATCAACCTTTGGAGACTTACTTACCTGGATGATTGAGCAAGCATCAAGACGTTATTTGCAAACCTTTGTCAATCTGTCTAAAAATGATTGCAGTCCCTCCAGTTCAGACCATGATTATTTGGAATGTGTGAAATCACCTTGCAGTCTAAAGTGGTCATGTGTAACACCCTCAACAAGTTGGTCGCCTACGTGACTGAGCCATAAATCTGAAGGAAGTCAGAAACCAAATATTACAACCAGAACTTGTGGTTTGATGTCCACACATCAGCAACTGTTGCTTCCATACTAATATATGCATAAAATGGAACTGAATTAATAACAGGCTATGTTTAAAATCAGCATTTAACCCTGGCCACACTGGAAACATTATATTATACATTTTATAAGCCACTAAAAGGACTGCGCATGCAGCAAGGTGTGTCCAGGGTCTGCTCAGCAAACACAATACGTGGACGCTGTCTGTCTCCTTTGCTAGACCACAATCATATTTCCCTTTTAATTATATTTATAATTACTAATGATTTGCAAGTTGCATCAACATCGGTGTGTTTGATGTGTCGTCTGAAATGTGCATGTGTGTGTTACTGAGAGCGTTTAGTAACACGAGGACCAAATGATACATTTTTCACTAATCATTGTTAAATATAGGAATCAATATTGATTAGGCACCTAAAAACTAATCTACGAGAGCATGTGTCTAATGTGAGCTTGGTCTTACCAGCAAAAGCCAAACAACTTGACATCACAGGAATAAGAAGCTGGATTTTGTAGTCCTCATTTGAGAAGCTGGAATCCACATTCTTGCTTTGTGGTTTTTCATTTCAGCTGCTTTTGTTAGTGAGTTGTGTAAATTGAAAAACAAAGCAATGCCAATGCTGTTTGCTTATGTCATTCTCTCCAACAATATCATCCCTTTGTGTGCAGCAGAAAGGAATAGCATCTTAGGTAATTAGTGAGGCTAACCTTTGACCTCAAGAGTTGTCCCCCAGCACTACAATCCCCCATTAATGTCGGCATCTCCTCGTGAATCTCTGCCAAACAAAAGACCAAACAGCAGTTGATCCCTGGGAAGCAGCACAGTGCTAATTTGCTATTATGCCTGATCTTCCACTCATTTGTTTGGCTGACTGACTACACAGTGTGTGTTATGGTCTGCTGGCTCTGTCTGCAGAGTCCTCCCGCCGTTACGTGAATGATGGAAATAATTTTCATCAGATAAAAATCAGGCCAAGCATCATGCCTCATATTTTTTCCCTCCTGCCTTTTTGTGAGAGCCGTGTTTTTTGTAGTCTGGCCAGGTTCTACAATAAGCTTCATTTCACTCCGTTTCTGTTGAAGGAACCTGCTTCAGGTCTTAAGTGAAATCACTCGACCTGATCTCCACCTTCACTGTTGTCTCCAACACGAGCCTCACACATGACTGGTTTGCGAGAGATGGTAGGAGGTTTCTGTGACCCTCTCTTGTGTACGTGTCTCCCTGCAGCCTGATAATTAGCTGCCGACTGTCAGATAATTATCCAGGCTGCATCTAATTTTGGTCACAACCTCGGACGATAATGGTCAAATGAAATCAATGGCGTACAGAAACGCGTGGGATTGGCTAAGCAGCATGTGCTCAATTGGCTCATTCCAAATGGTCTGTCCCCATTAATGAGGCGGCCGCATTGTGTTAATGACTACAGCCGCATCTTCTGGGCGGTCACATGCTTATAACTCATTAATGAAAACGTGAACTATAAATGAATGTTGCTGCGAGTTGCTTTTAGTGGATATCTCCCCGTTTCGGCGAGGTACCAGCACTGCCTGGGTATTATGATACACTTCAAACTGTGCCACCTACTGATAGTAGCTGAGGTGTTGAGCGAGACAAAATGGATAATAATGAGAAACGCTGGGTAGATTCTTTCGACTTGCATCATTTTTTTCCCCAACCAAACAAGCTTATGTACAGGTGTTCTGGAAATATTGCACAATAGCTTCCAGAGTTGAGCATTTTGTCAAGAAAATGATCTTCACCAAGACATTTGGGGTACTTGGGAGTGCCATTAAGTTGAGTAGCAAACATAATAGGCAGGTGTGACTGAGGAAATGCCCCCACCTTTAAACCCCCACCGATGCCTCCCAATGCCAGCCGGGGATTTGGGTTAAGGCGGAGATATAAAGACGCTGAGTAGAAACGGAGGATTGGAGGTGTATATCTTCATGATGCACCTCTGTGTGATGACAGCCATACTGTATGTGACAGTAAATCCTTGGTACTTATGCATCATTTCCTATTTCCTGCTCACCGACGGCTGAGGGGAAGCATCGGCAGTAATACAACAATTTCTGCCGGGGCATCAGTCTCTCTCTGAGAGCTAAAACACTGGTACTGTAGAATTCAATGGTTAATGTGCAGTCTGCAAAGCTACTAAAAGCTTCCAGCGAGGAGATTTTGGACGCACTTAAGAATAATTACAGTTTATTGCAAGTTAAATCTTATTTTTTTAAAGTTTTGACAGCTCATTCCTTCGGTCAGCCACGCATCCCCGGCCATAACGCCGATGCTGAAACCATCGAACACTCGCAAAGTAGGAAATACAGTAGAGCTGTGTTGGTGTCTGCGCATGTTTTGAATTGTGTAACTTTATTAGCAGCGTCCTAGTGAAATGCAGCAACAACATTTAAAGTAACATCCTCCTCTCTGCCTCTTAATGCTCTCTGGTCGCTATGGTAATGTGTAAATATTCCTTTCAAAATAAGACACACAACTACAACACGGGAAAAGACCCAGGGAAACGGAGTTGACGTTTAAAAACCCTGAAAACCATACATTTGGTACCAAACGACTCACGGACTGGTACCGGTCCGTGGCCCGGGGGTTGAGGCTGCTTATTTATGGCACTGCAGTACCAAAAACCAGACAGTTCAGCTTCATGAGGAGTTCTCGCAGGATAAATAAAAACTAAAATGAGTGAAAAAGAGAGAAAAATTGTGTGTTTTCTGATTTATTTTTGATAAAACAATAAAAATGTGTTTATTTTTTCCTTTTTCTCGTCGTTTTCCCTGCTGTATACTTTTCCACGTTAGTACTGAGCCAGCAACAAATTTTTAGCTGCCGCCACCTGACAGCAGTCACCTTCGACCGTGGCAGCCAGCTGCTTCTGATATACATGTATGTTTAATTTAACCACGCTGCTAACATCTGTTGTAGTTATAATTTGGAAATGGGTGCCATCAAAGAAGTATGTCCTGTCATAAATCCTTAACTGACCTGTCAGCATGCATTATGAATGATCAGATAAAATAAACTTTGTTCTTTTTGCCTGTTCGTTCCTTTCGCTTCTGTTCATTTAGGGCGGGCGTCCTCTCGATGAACTGCAGCCAACATTATTAAAGCTGGTTTAATAGGAAGTTTTACTTGCCTCCTGTTTTCGCCCGCTGTACATATTGCAGCGATGCAGGTGTTTTCATGCACGTGCATGCACTTCCTGGGAACCCACTTGTGGCCTCACCTTCGTAACTTGGCTGAGCTGAAGTTTCTTGTTTCGCAGCACTTTGCATTAGCTGGGAGAGCACAACATTAAGAAATAATGAAGTAAAGAACAACAATGAGACCCGAGTTTTAATAAATCGGAAGCCTCCTGTGAGATGCAGGATCTACTGATGTTTGCATCACGTTGTGTGTATTGTGGCAGCTGGCTCAGGGTGAGACAGCTTAATGAGAGATTAGACGGCGTGTTTGGCTAAACTGGACGGCGCTGGCGTCTCATCCAGATTCCCGTCGGTCCGAAGGGGCTCGTTTGGCGGACGCGTTCCTTTTTCGAGTTATTCAGCGACTTTACCGTTTCCTCCCGCGCGCGGGCGGGTATATGCGACTGTGCGGCCTATACACGCATGTCTCTCTGTGCACTTTGTTCCTCTGTAGCTTTTTCCAGGGAACTTTGTGTGACATTAGTATTCCAGCGGCATCGCAGGGGTCATGCGATCTCCTCCCAGCAGTGCTTCCACGCTCCCCCCTTTTCCCTTCCCTCCCCCCTTTCTCCATTTTGTAGGCTGCAGCACTGCTTTAACTAGAAGCACGGGGAACAAATAAAAATAGATGGGCAAAGTTGTGAGATGTGAGCCCTGGGGGACGGACTGTACGGATATACATTTTCTGTGCGCATTTGGAGCGGCCCTTCTCGTCAAAGAATATTATCCCCCCTCCCACCAACCCCACCTCCTTCAACCGCCCCCCCACATCCCCACCCCAACTCACTCCTCCCATCTTTGGATCACGGCAGTAATTCAATTGGGGATAGACGAGCAGGATTTCCTTGATGCTTTTTCCCCCCTTTCCCTATAAACGGGTTGTCTGCCTGTCAGCATTGATAATGCTAGCTGATGCACACTGCGGCTAACTCTTCCCAACCTGCCCTGCCATTCCCCATACTGCTTTGGTATTGAGGAGCTTCTCCATGATTTACTTTATGCTTGTCTGCCCATCTGGCTTTTTTTTCTCATTTGCTGTCCCTCCCGAGGACAAGCCCGCCTGGCTCTCATTCTCTCTCGTTGATCTGTTTTTCTGTTTGACAATCTAAGCATTGTCCATCTGATACGTCTCCGGCTATCTTTCCATCTGTGGAGATGGGAATGAAATGTGATCTGACAGGAGGCTGGATTTACTGTATGCTACCTTACAGTCACCCCTGATCTCAGCTCTCTGTTTGAGTATCTAAGCTGATCTGTTTTTACGGCACATCTGATCAGCGATGCCGGTCAGAAATGAGCCGATCCGCAGCAGCAGGTAGCCCGTAGCTGTTCACATCATCAGTCGGCTAACAAGGCCCCATATAAGTAACTAATGTACAAGCTGACAGGTGTGATCGACCAAAAACCTCAAAACAGAGTGTGGTCGCTTTCCTCTGAGAGCTTCATCTTTGAGATTTTATTCTGGCAGTTTCTTGACAGTGTTGACTTCAGGAATCTATCTGCTGCTCAGACATGCTGTTATCATTTTGCGAAATGTTCGGCATCACGTTAATGTGTGTCAGGAGAAAGTGACAAGGTGTAGCAAAGATCATAGCTGCTCTCAAATAAGCTTCCCTTTGATTTTTCTCACACTGCACACCCGTTCTCGGACCTCACCCATCTTCAAAAATCGTATATGTTCGTGTGGCGTTACAAATCTGCTGAATGTTCTCAGTTTACACCCTTTCCTCGACACTCGTGCTTTGGCTGCAGGGATGTCGCCGTTCTGAAACCGGGACTGCATCATCGCTGTATTGCAGCTCCATCATTCCATACAGCGATAACCACGTGCAGCTGCTGTTCGGCTTCGTACTCAAACCTCGACATCTGCAGACTGAGTGTCTTTTTTCAAAGATGACTTAAAAACTGTCCTTTCCTTCTTACGGTGGATGTCTGCAGGATCACAGAGACAGACTCGTGATAACAAAGAGCAAATCAAGCAGAAGTCAAACGCAGTCCAGGCTGACCGCGTCTCACCAACCAGCTTCTCGCTTTTTTGCTCACGTCGGAGAAAGCTTTCACAACGCCGTCTCCACAGTGGCTCACATCTGTATTGTGAGGCGGCGCGTTGCTGTGTGTGTGTGGGATTTGTTTTCAGTGTTTGCATGTTTGATATTTGACAGAAGAAAACCTGTAAAGTTTATTCTACACGATCCAAAACTCTGGCGGTCTAACCCTGACATTAAGGATTTATCATTCTTTTTAAAGATGACAACAAAAGAAAAAAAAATGCTGGAAAGAAAAACCAAAGTACATTTGTACCGATGATAACGCGACGCTCCCGCAATGCGTCTCTTTACTTAATATGACATTATTCTTCTAACAATGCATTAACGGGTCTTTAATGCACTAAAGGTTAGGCACATTTAGATGCTTTTTCCATTGACAATGTTGAAATAAATGCCCTAAATCAAGCCTAATGTGCCAGTCAGCGAGTAGCCTTTCATGAGGCGGCGGTTGACTAATAATATCAAAGAAAATCTAAATCTAGCCGTAATTGTCAAAGATGTTGATGTTCTGTGTGAGTCACACAGCGGAGCAATGAAGAACTAGATGGAGTGAGCGAGAGTAATAGGCTGCATCAGAGTGGTGAGGAAGCTAATGCCTCTTGAGACTGTTTGTAAGTGAGCGAGGCCTTTGGATGGCGAGCTGACTTCAGTATGTGCATTACTCAGCCACATAAATCTGGGAGCCCCCGCCTCGGCTGCCTGCTTTGGTTTGGCTTTAATTACCTGAGCTATCCTGCACTCACCACCAGCACTTCCCTAATGGGGCTGCCTCACTCGGGCATCACTCACGCTCAGTCCGGCCAGCTGGCAGGATGGCCTGGGGGGGGGAGCCTGGCCCTCTTATTATAACTCCAAGTCTGTGCCCTAACGCACCTGTAGTCTCAGTGTGTGCGCGCGCTCGCATGTGTGGCTGTGCAACTTCCTCGGCTGTCACATAAACAAACTTTTGCAGCAGGCAAACAGAACACTAAGATTTCTCATGAAAGCGTTCCTAAAATATTAACCGCTATTTGCAATCATGCTGACCGAGATTGTCCAGTAATTTGGCCTTCTGTTACGGTATTAAGTGCCGGGTTGCTCGTGTGTCCTTGGGGCATTAGCTGTCAGTCAGTGACATGTCACAGCAGCTTCGCCACTTGTCAAGAATGTGTGCTTTCATTCTTCTTGTGTACAGCTGCCTAACAATGTGCCAAGAGCTTTCAGCGCTGACTTAAAATGCATCAGGCCGTTTTTGTTCCCCAGCGTGAAAAGACACGGAAGGCTCGGTATGAGCTCCTCGCGTCCCGGCCGCCGTCGAATGACTCGCAGTGACCTTGGAGATTATTGCTATACTAGACAGAAAAAATGCTATATGTTTGTCAAGAGCTGTCTGTCATCAATGAGCTTTTGTGTTGGCTATCGATCGGCTCCTGGCCAGGACACCGGGGTTGATGGATGCACAACAAACAGACTCTGCATTGCCAGCAAGCCGCCCAGCGAGCACGATGGGATGTCAAGTCTGGGAGGCTGCCGCTCGCCCCTCGCGCCTGCGCTCCCTCACTCGCATGTGAATGTACCCAAGTGTCGGCCCCGCCCTCAGCCCGATAAAGAAATGAGCTGCGTCCCTAAATGGCGATTCATTAGTAAACAAGAAGTGGATTACTGTAGTTTAGCCCTGTGTCGATGACGGGCCCTGATTGCTTTGTAAAATGTAGCGAGCTGTGAGCGTGAGCTGCGCCGCTGTATCTGCAGCACGCACATATAAAGATAACTACACAATTCCCCTATCAGTTGACCTGGTTTCCCTTCAGTTAGCGAGCTCCAGCCTCCAGGGTGCAATTGAGAGCGCCTTGGTCTGATACTGGATACAACACAAATGCCAAGTGCAATACAACAATCATCATCCCATGTGAATTTGGAGATTTTTCAGGAAGTGAGCTACCACTGCTACATTATTCAGCCTCTGTCTCTCACACAAGAGAGAATGGCATTAAAGTTAATTTCAGCATGGCTCCAGCTGGTGCTGTTGCATCCACAAAGAAGCCGCATTGTTATGTATCTTTATTGCAAGAGGCGAAAGCAGCAAAAGGCGTCCTGTTGGAAAATCTGCAAATCACCGTCGTGAAGCGTTTGTTTTCTCTCGACTGGGTTTAACCCTGCCTCCCTGCAAAGCACGGATACGCCATGAGGTCAGACTTATCGATCCGCTTTGATATTTTATAGACCCCAGTCAGCTTCCACCAGTATAGGCTGCAGTATTTCCCCCAGCGACGCGATCCAGCTGTGGCCACCAGAGACCTTCAATAAACAGACGCCGTCGGCCGCCGTCCAAGGACGCCAACAATCGCAAAGCGTGCACGAAACGAGACGTCGCTACCAAAATGCAGCAATTGACCTCCACAGTTAAACATCCTACAAAATAGAAAACGTCGCAAAATCCGAGCTGTAAATTGGTTTTAACGCCTGTAACCATCTTTCTTTGTAGTTTTACTGTCACATTATCCTGAACATCTGGGCCAAGAGTGTGTGCTACTAAAGGCGGTGTAATTCAACAGCGCTGGCAAGAAAAAAAAGAAGCCATACTGTGCTTTTCACAGGTGCTGGACCGGATCCAAATTGATAATTTTTCAGACTCAATAACACTTAGAAGGATACAGGAAAACAACAGCACCGGACATGCAGGGGAGGTCTGGCAGATTACAGGAGATTTGTCAGCCCCTGGGAGTTCTCACTCAGCTGATGTTGACAAAGTAGAGCTGATGTGGGTTGGTGAAAGGGGGGGAAAAAAAAGCTGCAGAAGAAGAAGAAACCCTTTTGAAACAGAAACCGTTCATGCACACGGGCTTGCGTGTGATACATGTTGAAGTTTCTTTGTCTTTTCCGTTTCAACAGCCTCTCCCCACTTCAGCACCGAGGGTAGAGTGTGAGTGAATAATTCATCAAATCCGAAAATCTATGAAATAAAATCATTTGTTGCCCTATAGTGTGCTTGACAGAGAGATTGTTTATAAGGGTGGTAAAGCAGGACTTGAGCATTGGTAACGATCAATAGCCTGATGGAATCCCGAGGCCCTCGCTTGTTGCCAACGCACATCCAGACTGAGACATCAAAACAGCTTTGGGTTTCTCTCCTCTCGCTTGTGTCTCCAGAACATTTCAAGCCAGCTGGGCAGTTCAGATATTTTTCCATTGGTTGTTTTGGAGTTGCATTATTTAGCTCTGCATTTAGACCCCCCCCCCTCCCCCATCACACACGCACTCCACATCTCGAGGTTGTCATTAGCGGCTGTATGTTACAATGATGCTGAGAACAATTAAGATAAAAACGCTGTGACAAATCATAATGGTGATAATGATAATGATAAGATGAAATGGAAATGACTCTGGCAAATAGGGTTTCTGTTTTTAGGATGATTCCACAACAGCAACGACACACTCGTCTTACACCAATAACAATGATAATTATTATGATGATAAGTCCAAAATTACCCCTCCCCACATCATCAGCCTTCGCCTTCGTCTTCCCTGCGTTTCGTTAGAAAGAGGAGAGGTCATAACACCACTTCCAATTATTTTCCCAACTATCCCGAAACCCCCACGACTCACCCGGCCCACGCAGCTCGGACCAAAGGATGGTGCCCATTGCCAGTGACCTATTAATCTCTCCACTGTAAGTGAACAGGCCTTTGCACTAATGAGGAATGATTAAAGACAGCAATGAGCCATTTTTGGAACAGCTTCAAAAAAAAGGGATGCAAAGAAGAAAAAGAGATCATTTGCCATGATCAACAAGGAAAGGACCTTTCCAAAACACTGGCATGAAGATGCAAGCACATCTTTTTAATTTTAATCTCTTACGGTAGCATCGGAGAGCGTTCGTCTCTTTTATAGAATTTTCGCCTCTTTGGAGGATCCGAATAGAAAAAGCTTTCAGCAGAAAGCCTTTAATGCTAAAATATATCAGGGTTAATTTCTAATCTGTATCCACTAGTTTCTGAGGATTTGCCTATAAACCCAATCTGAATCCTGGTAGCTGGTGGCCTGCTTGATGTTGAGGTTAAAACGCAGTTTAGGCTCGCGATTCCTTTGTTCTTCTGCAGGCTTAGACTCCTACAAACTTGTCTGTGTTCATAAAAATTACATATTTAGAAGTTTTTTTTTAATGGCTTAGATGTAACTCTGCACCTTTGCATCCTTAAGTATGCATGGATCTATGAATAATTAGTTGCTGCTTTTATCTCCACCTACCCCTCTGCCTCACATCTGCAGCTCCAACATACCTGCTCACTTTGATTCGGCTCAAACGCTGCAAAAGTACTCAGCGCTACACAATGGCGAGTTGTAATACTGAAGTAATTTTACAATACGCGGACTGATTAACCCCAAAAACAGTTTTGTCAGTGAACAGTGAGTAAGTTACCTTCAATTCCACCTTAAGCTAACTTAATAAAGGCTTACATTTTGAATCAGCTGAATATATTATGCTAATATTAAAGTTACGTCATGTGGTGTGTCTGAATCCATGTTTTTGAGTGTTGTTGAGGCCAGATACTGGGTTGCATATAATTGTTAATTTAAAGATTATTTTTCATTCTCGAAGTATCTTAATTTTTATCAGGTATTTCTTTTACATTTTTTAATATTTCATATGAAGGAAAAGACAGATTACCTGATTAAAATCGTGTCTCAGATTTAACTCGTCACTCTTTGTGGATGTCCCAGTTCTCAAGCTGGGAGCCGCAGCTATAAAATATTACACGCCGTAGCGTTCGGCTTTCCCGTCATTAGATGGCAAGCCGTGAAAAAAATCCCAACCAAAGCACGTTAGGTCTGCTGAGTTCTCCGCATACTTCCTGCCATGTAATGTACATAATGCAATCAAAGAGCAGCCATGTTTTTTGAGGTCAAAGATGACTGCCGCTGTGTGTTTTCTGCATTGCGCTTTGATCTTTACGAGCTCCCTCCCACCTCCTTTTTTTTTTTTATTTCGTTTCAGCTGAGAAACATACATTATTTTCACTTTAAATTCAACAACCGACCCATTAAAAGCAGGTCTGTGTTATGAGAAAGGAAGGACCACTAAGAATCGCCCATGGGCAGTAATGCAGCAGTTTTTTTACTGTATGTAAGTGTGTATACATTCTGTAGATAGAAATTGGGCCTAATCAGCCCTGCAGCTCTCCAACAGAGGGAAAAAAAGAAGAGGAATCCACTTAGCAACGTGGCTAATTTGCATAGCTTTGAAGAAAACGGGGTCTGTGTTTAGTCAGCTTAGATGGCAAAGGAACGTCAGAGTCTGACACTCAGCGGGAGACAAAGCAGCTGACTGGTTTCTCTGACGTTCAGGCTGGCTGGATGACTAGCTGGCTGCATTGGTATTGCTTTGATGTACAAGGCACCTCATCAAACTGTGTTTATGAAGGTGCAGATACTTTGGTGGTTGAACCTGCTGAAGCAGTAGCTGTCAGATTTTGTGAATTTAAAAAGTGCTTCCTAAAAATTCAATTTGCTTCTTACTGCATATCTGTCAGGATGGAAAAATATCTGAAATAGCTTTTAGACCATTAAATATAAGGTGGTAAAAACATAATCTAGGTCAACAGGGCAACGATTCAGCTTTTTTTAAGCCTTATTATCATTTATGTGTTTCATTTTGGTGTAATTACTCGTATTAGAAAATTACAGATTGGTTTTATTTTCTTTATTTAAAATGTGCTAAAACTAGCCTGTCACAGGGATAAAACATCTGTTCCACCTGACAGTTTGTTCCCTTTAAAGTCGGTATTTCCTGCTGTCTGTGAGCTAATTGAATGCTTCAGCTGATACATCTACACACAGCATTTATTAGCTGTCTGTCCTCGCCTCCAGCTGTCACAGCCTGGTTCTGCTCAAGGTTTCTTTCTGTTAAAACGGGGTTCTTCCTTCCCACTGTCGCCAAATGTTTGCTCATGGAGGACTGTCTGATTGTTGGTGGGTTTCTCTGCATTATTGTAGTGTCTTTACCTTATAGTACAAAGAGCCCTGACGTGACTGTTGCGACTTGGCGACGTATAAAATAGCTGAACTTAATTTAATTCAGTCGATCACAGCCGCTCACATGATTTCATACCAGTTAGAAAGTTACACTAACAGTAAACTACAAAAGACTTGAAGGACATCCCAGAAGAAGACTCCAACTCTGATTGGTTATGCACAATAATATTGCAATATTATTATATTGCTTATATTATATTGCTTTCTTGCTTGGAAGCTTGTGGGCAGATTTGGATCACAGTTTAAAAGTAATATTAAGGAACTGTTTAAAGTAAATTAAATAAATGGCAAGACCAGCTCTGGTTTCACAGTAGATAACAGGGCTGCACCAGGAATACCAAGTGGAAATTCCAGTCACTGAACTGGTTCTCAACAAACAAAGCTGCAACTTCCAGGGTGAAAAACTGAAGAACAAAGCCAAATAAAAGTCCCAAAGACTGCAGTTCCTGCGGTGGCGCGCCGAGTCTGAAGTTCTTATCAACTGCTATGTTAAAACAACCCAACAGCAATAAAACCATGTTTGCACCCTGGTACAACAAACAGTTTTGCCAGAGTGGCTGTTTGGCCAGCCGGTCGTCTGTCTAGCTTAACAGTTGATGTAAACACACCAAATAGTTTCCCCGTCAAACCCACGAAAAAAAAGCAAAAAGTGTTTAGTCTTAAAAACTCTGGATTTTGTTATTGGTTTGCAGCTCAGTTTCAAAGTGTCTTATGAAGAAGTTGTATATCATATGCAACAATGAATATGAAATCGGTCATCAGACCGATACCCCGTGAACAACACTGACATGGCCACTTTGATATCTCATAAAAGACCAATATATCAGCCAATCATAACACATCTGACACCCCCTGTCTTTCTCTCTCTCCTGACCTCCTGCCTCCAGTCTCTGCATCTCTTACAGCACAGCAGGCTTTGATTTAAGACCTCTGCAGCAGTTTATGGTGTATATATCCTAAATGGACATTTTAATAGGCTTTTACTTTTTTTCATTGTATTGTGCAATGTAAGCAGTAATCATAAATTATTATAATCATAATTTGTTGCTGCCGGCTGAAAGCCTTGCACAGTATCTCTGAAATGTCAAGTTTTCACAAAGAAAACAGCTCCGTTCAGAGGCTGACCAGCACGGCACGTGCGAGGATTTGAGAGGATTTTAATAAGTGGTGGTTTTTAGTTAATCTCGGCCCGTATGGAATCGAACGTACCTTAAAGTAAGAACGTCAAGTTAAAACAATGTTCTGTAAGGCTGAATGTGATTATTCTGCTAGAGTTTCTGAAGAATACCACTTGTGTCCAAATGATTTGAAGGAAATTTGTATACAGCGATTCACAAACGCATAATGCAGCCCTAAAGACAGAGAAAGGGGGCGGGCTTTAATATTTTACCAACTGTAAACATCACAAAGCTGTTTCGAGGCCAGGCTACAGAGTCTGTGTGACGCTATCAAACATTCGGCTCCTCACGTTGTAATGAAGGAGTGGGAAACTGGACGTTGAGGAGTTAATATCGTCCAAAAAACCAAAAACGAGCACATCTGCATTTTTAGCTCGCTCCCATTTTTCTTCTGCCTGTGTATTTTTTATTCATATTCCCCGTCTTTGCTCTGGAAACTGCCATCAGGCTCAGAGGCAATTTACGGTACCTCTGAACACGTCCTTAACGGTACCATCATGCGTTCATCAGTGCCACCGTGAACACAATTTTATTACTCAATTTGATGCCACACAGGGTTCATTCCCCGCATTTTTTATGCATTGTGGGCTGAGCTCAAGCAGAAAATAATCTGGACAGAGAGGGCTGTGTATTACGGCTCAAACGGGATAAAGCACTGACAAATTCCGGACCGGAGGACTAGTGAGCGGGGAGGACAGGGAGAAAGAGAGATTAAGAGCTACACCATTGTTTACCTCCTCCTCTAAGGTGCAGGATACTCTGTCGTTTATAAATGTTGGTAGCTGTTATTGGTTACCTTGCAGGCTTTAGGGGAAAGAGGAAAGGAAAATGAAAAAAAAACTTAGGGAAAGACCCAGGAGGGGGTTCGATACAACTTTAATAATGCGTAGCAGGAGCTAAATGAGCCATTCTGCGGTACTTTAAGACGTCTTCCCTCCACCCACCCCCACCCACCCTCCGCCTCCCCCCCTCACGGTCTCAGGGCCTGAATTATTAAAAGTGTTGTTTTCCCTTATTGCATTGCAGCAATGTGCCTCTTTGCTAGAAATGAGCTGCACGTTGTGGAGTTTGAATGCTTAAAGCGACCCACCTCCAACGGCAAAGCCAGGAGAGGAGCACGGAAGGCCCCCAACACACACACACACACACACACACACACACACACACACACACACACACACACACACATCTGAATGACCACAACGTTATGCTCAGATGGCTCTCTTACGCTTCTCTTATATAATGCACGTTGTGAACTAACTAGTTTGTTTTGCTAAACTGTGCAGGGCTGCAACTAATGATTATCTCCATTATTGCCTAATGGACATTACACTATAAAGTGTTGGAGAATGGTGAAAATGCCCATCACAATTTTCTAAAGCCCAAGGTGATATCATTACAGTTAATTGCCTTTTTCCCAAACAACAGTCCCAAACCTACACATATTCTTTACACCATAAAGGATGAAGAAGCAAGTCCTCCCAATTAAGAAAGATGGAACTAAGGGATGTCTTTTATGAATGTTTTAGTGCTGTCTAATAATCCCTTTAAATATTTCAGATCCAGCACTCTGCATTTTCATATTAGTCAGTTTTTGTTTTCAAATAAATGTAGCCATAAATGCTTATAGCTTTGTTTTTAGAAGGACTCGGATTAATTATAATGAGTCACAGTTACTGTAGCCACGCTGGCCAAACTTTCCTCTCATCTCTTTAATTCATTCGGCCTGTAATTGAGCGTTTAACTTGATTTTGTTGAGACAAATACGTTCGCGGCTGAACCTTGTTTGTGCTGCAGAATATTCTGGAACAAACGGGCTGCGATGGACTAGAAATGTATTTTTTGAATTTTCTTTAGGGCTCAAGTGCAGACTTGGTAAGATGGAGAAATTTTCAGAGCTGTCAATACATCATCTCTGATGCACTGATGGTGCATTTTCATGATTGCATATATGGGAGAAATATAATAAATATTTGAACTGAATCCACTTTTATCCAAGTGAACATTTGTGTTTTCTTCTTTAGAAAAGTTTGAAAACGATCAAGTTTAAGGTTGAATCTTGACATTTAGAATAATTTATAAGCAGATTCAATCCTGAAATACTGATAGCCGCGTAAGCCTTGAAATCTATGTGGAGCAAACTCTCCATATATTGAGCCAGACTCAACAAGGCATCACTTAATAAAACAATACTTTCTCCTTCCCTTTTTCTGTTCTTGCAGGTATTGTACATGCCCGGTGATTTGGGTATTAAATTTGATGCCTGCAGTTAAATCTCTTGCTGTGAAATGCAAGAAATAAAAACTCAGAGTTGTAGATAATGCAAAGTACAGTAAAGCACGTTGCATGCTCCTACCCCCTCCCTCGGAGCCACACGCATACACTTGCATACCCCCGCCAACACATACTTTAATCACACAATTAATAATTAATCAGAGGTTGGGCTCAATGCTGTCAAGCCTGCAGATGAGAGAACACCCAACTGCTGAGACAAGCCCTTAAAAAAGGGGATTAATAACCAAAAAAAGGAAAGAATGAACAGCTAGACAACACGTCGCTAGTTAGGCTCAGTTTTTCTTAAAGTTGAAGGAAAATACAGACGGTCCACTGGCGCGAATAGGCAGCTTTGAATGCATTTTTTGTAAAGAAATAAATAACAAAAGCTCGCTGGCTATAGAGTTCTGCAGAGTTTGTGAGGGGGAAAATTAAGTTGTCGCTTTTATGTGACATTTTCTACATGCAAATATGCAAAATTTGATTATGTGCTCTGTCTCCTGCGTATAAACACCATCAATAAAACTATAACAAACCGGTTCTAGAAGAATAGGTCAGGGATGAGTATGTATTATTTGCGCACCGCATTACAGCCGGTGCACTGATTGATTTCAATGCATTGCATCACTCTGGAATTGATCATACACCCGTGATCATTGTGTTCAATTTATTTATTCCCACTGATGCAAGTATTTTCCAACACTTAAAAGTCATCTTTTTTTTATCTCTGTCAGTCTCGCAGTGCTCTGTTTCCAGTGTTGCAGCAGAGAGCAGAGTGTTTACCCAGCTGTAATTACAACATGCACAATGACCTCATTCTGCTGTGTCAGTAGCGGTAATGTATAGCCCTTGATGTTAAACTGCAAAGAAAAATGGTGTGCACTTATTTTCAATATGCTGACTACATTCCCAGCATTTTTTTTTAGACATGGCCGTGAAGGCAGATCAGAATTTGATATAAGCACTGGTGCTCCTATTTATCTGACAAGGTCTCTCTGCCTTAATATGCATTCAATAATGTGAAATGATATTAGCTGTAGGAGCTCATTGACTGTGCACTCAGGGTCTCTCGGTGTCTCTCCGTCTCTGTCTGTAGCACGCTCTTTATCTGTTTCTCTTCCTCGTGCACACACACAGAGAAGAAATGGGGGGAAAAAAAGAGAGGAGGCTTGAACCGCGGATAGCAACAGCAGCAGAGCAATCACACCGAAGCAATGCCCCCCACGCCTGGCCCATTAATAACAGTAATACGCACACCGCGCCCAAGCCAGCACTGCCGAAAGCACCACTGACACTTTAATGGGCATTTTTTACTTTTGTTTTTAAATAATGCATGTGCTGCTTGTCAGCACTGCTTCACTCCACCCCTGGTGTGCCTTTGCAGCGTTCCATTGTGCAGAAATTACAATGGAGACCTGTGTTTTCTGTGCCGCCTGCTCCGTAAGCTGCATTCATCACGTTCATAGGGACATCAGAGTGCGGTACATCACACTCTCGGGGCCGTGTGTGTGGGCACGCATGCCACGCATGTGTGCGTTTTTGTTTGTGAAGGCACCTCATTGGCACCGAGCTAATTAAGAGCGTCTTTGAGAGGGCGAACTGTGATGCTCGGTGGCACCGAACATGACTTATAAAGAAGGATGATGCTCTCCGTGATACAGGAAACCTGACAGTCCGCTAGCGGTTTGGTGTGTCTGCCGAGCATGCCACTGTTGTTATGCAACTACGAAAACCTCATATAGACCCCAAAAGTATTCGGGATCCTCTGGGCTCACTTGCAGTTAACTTATTCAACAGTAAGAGATTCATCAATAAGAGAAGGTTTAATTTTCATTCGTCCGGGGACCGGTGCGGAGCGGCAATCGGTGATACATACCATAGCGTTTATGGCATAAGTTAATTTGCTTTGGCCATCCTTGGATGGGCAATAAAACGAGAACAATAAAACGAACACAAATCAGCAAAACACAACAAACTCAAAATTATACACATACATCATGGCACAACACACAAAGTTCAATACGAAAATATATATTTTTAAAAACGCCTGAGACGATACACAACAGCACGAGGGGCGATTCACAGAGAAAGAAGATGATGGTATTCAGCTCCTGCTCGTTCGTGACTGCATGAAAAAGTGTGGTAAAAAGTTTCGCTTTGAGTTTAAAGCTAATCGCACATTAAACGTCTCCGTGTCCAAGTGTGGGTTGACACTGTTCAGTGGAAAAGGAATGACATGAGTTTAGCCATCCAATAGATTAATTAACATTTAAACCTGCAGTTTATTGCTGTTTATTAGTATTTATGCATTTTGTAATATCACCCAATCATATACTCGGGTGGGAGAGAAACAGCTATAACATGCTAACAATGATTCAGATGAGAGCATCAGTGGATATCAGTGAGTACATACTAATGATATTCTGTATATACAGTATTTATACTGTACTCCCAGGACAGGTAGGCATATCTAGCATGTATCTTTCTATATTGTCAGCAATGGATGCACTGCCATTCTATTATGCAATAATGCTCATTGAAATCCAGTTTCTGTATTCTCAGCCAGAGCGGCGCTTTGGTGGACTGTGTGTGTTGTGTTTGTGTCCTGTTTGCTTTTTTTTTTTGTGCACCTGCTGCAAACTGAGAATATTGAGGGTTTGTATTGTAATCATACATAAGCCCCCCACCTCTAAATTGGATCCGGAGCTGACCAAAGATGTATTTGCACATGGTAAAACTTAATAGGAACAAGTAGGCACGGGGACCAACAAATTAATCGTTGTTTAACTTTGAGTCTCGAACGGTGCAGATTTGAATATCGGGTGCTGCAGAAGCTGCTCGTTTATTTCGGATCACGGACAGTAAAGGTGACGGACGTCCTCGGCGAGAGCTGCAGAGGTTGCGTCGGAAGACTTGCGAGACAGGACGTGACTTCGGGACTAGCACCCTCGAAAATCAATTTTTCAGCAGTCCCCTGGTTTTTGAATTAAACACCAAAAACATGCAAATTTTATGCCAGCGTTGCACTTAGTAAGTTAGGGTATGGCTGTGTCACTTTCTGGGAGTAATTTGCACCGGCCTGAACACAGATTACCAAGGCCCAAAATTAACCCAAACGTTATGGGTAAAACGCACATTTCTCATCAAACTGAAAGCTTCGGTGTTTTATTTGTGCGCGTTATTCTCGAGATCCCAAAAAACAGAACTGTAGATTTGTCATACATTGAAACTTTGCCAGAATGATGTGCCTCGGTGAAGTGCATTTATCACAGATCACTTATTGTGACATTTTAATAGTAGTCCCTGAAGTGCTACATCTCACGGGAGAACCGAGTCAAGACTATAATCGCAAAGGTTTAGGAGCAATAACTGTTTTATTTTGGGTTCATACTTTTGAGCTGATTCCATAACAGACACGGGGTAGTTAAGTGGTTATAGAGGATATCCTTTAAATGTGATGATGGTCAGTTCACGGTTATTTTCTGGCGTATTAAATGTTCCCCACTGTTTTCCTGTTGATACTAAACCTCATTTGGTTATTTATATTATGCTGGTAGATCAACTTGACCCAATTGTGTAACTTTATTGATCGTAGCCAAGCCACCTATCTGTATTCCTTACTGCACGTAAGGTCAATAAACCTCAAAATCAATATTTATAACAATCAATGTTGCATTCTCTATGATGCCTCTTCCTGTGCAATGATTTCCTGCGATTGAATTGCTTTATTTGTGTTTTTTGGAGGCGCCCCTCTGCTGCTTCTTGTCCGTTTCGGTGACGCCTGCTCGTGTTTCTGTGTGTCCCTGCAGGAAACACGTTGTGTAAGTCAGGAAGCATTGCTGTCTTCGGGAACGTGGTGTACAGCGGACTGCTGAACGATCACCTCTGGCATTTGGGAGTGCCCCTCTTTACAAGACTGGTAAGAGCAGCAGGCCCCTCTGTGCACACTTACCTTCACTTTTGTTGGAAGAATTTCACGCGCTTGTGTGGAATCTAACAGGTGTGGAATTCCCCGAAGCTTGTAATGTTGTTTTTGATGCCCGCTCTGTTGACATGTGTTAGTTAAGGTTAAGACCTGGATGTGACTCCTCTGCTGTGGATGTAGGAGACGAGGAAAACCCACCACACACACACACACACACACACATGCATTTCATATTAGACTTTTTAAAAGGCATAACTAAGATGTTTTCTCTGGCCTTAAAGTGCAGGTGAGCCCACCTATGGATTCAGTTCTTCCCCAGCTGGCTGGCTGGGTGTGTAGCTAGTAGTGCTGAAAAAAGGCTGGCTAAATAATTCATGAAATTTAGTTTTACGGCAAGAATTTTATAAAAATTACAAGGTTTTAATTAAGAACCGGAGCGGCTGAAGCTTGCATTAAGAATTCATGATAAATGTCTATCCCTAATTGTCAAAGGGAAAGCGAATGTTTGTTTTACACTTAATCTCGCTGATGGTGGAATGTGAGCTTAGGAGATTCTTGTGAACGGCATAAAGACGAAGGATCACAGAGCGATATTGCAAAAGATGAAATCCAACGAAGCCCTTTCCCTTCTTGTTAATTACCCTCTTTCTAAGCAGGTCGCAAGTTTTCATCAATGTTTATTATTGATTAAATCTGTCGTTGTTGCTGTCATTTATGAGTCAGGAATTAGCGTTGATTGGTGCACAAGGGTTGCATATAATTGGGTTACATTAAATAGATAATTCAGCTGATCTCATAAATGTCTAATGTGAAGCCTTGTTTGATTATCAATTAATGTCAAACGGAGATGCAAGAGGCTGTTAGGAATCCTGTTGGGTTTGCTTGTGTTGCATGTGGCAAAGCTACTCTCATTGCAGCTGTAAGAAGAGCCAGGAGTTTTTACAGTGAAATGTATATTTAATATTGTACGCGCTGGCGAATTCAAAGTGACGCTGGAGCACGCGTGCACAGCGAACGCTGGTAAACAAGTCTTTAAAAGATGTAACAAAAAGAAGGACATCAAACGCCACAGGTAACAGAGCTTTGGCTTCTAATTAAACAGAAATTGTTTTTTGAGGAAAATGTGCCTGTTGTTCTTAGCTATAAAGAGTAGAAGGAGGGAAATGATTAAAATATTTCATGGCTCAAAAGTCACTTCATGGTGCCTTTTTCAAAGCCGAGAGTTTAATGGAGTAGGATGCTTAATTACTAGCATATTTACATTTTCTCCGACAAATCCTCCCACGAAGAGAAAGCTGATGGAAAATAACCACTGTGTGACTCTGAGAAGAGTTTACCCCATGACATCGTGAATATATGGTAAAATACATAAAAGATGGAGACAGCCGCCATAGCGTCCAGGTTGGTTTGGTGTATTTCGAGGCTCGGGGGCAAGCCGCTCAATGACGAGCACCCATGCAGACTATCCAAGTGTTTCAGTTTTTGTTGGTATTTGCAAGACAGATGTGATGTAAAGGAATTACTGTGTTGCATTATGTAAATGTTAACCCAACATACAGCTGCTTCTAAACCAGCCTCCATATTAATATCTATGATGTTTACTGTGGACTGCCTGAACAAGCTGAAACACGTGCTTCAATAATCCACAATACATTTAGTCATGCAGAATCACGTGAAAACAAACAATAACAGGTGCAAGTATGTAACACGAATGAGGTGATGTGCACAAATGTTTAAAGTAAACATTTAATAATATATTATAATATAATATGTACGTATAACAGACATAATGTGGCATTCGTGCAGCTTTTTGATGTCACAATGCAAACAGGCCTGGAGGATTAACACAAACAGACCACACAAGCTCGCAGTGTGAGGACACCTAATCCCCGCTGTCGTTAGGTTAACATCCTCCGTGTCGCTCCTTTGCACGGCGAGCAGCGGCCGAGCTCTGAGCCCGCAGGAGCACTCGTTGAAGTAAAAGGTTCGACTCCCGGCTGCGCCACCAAGGCGCGGCCTTGTGTAGCGCTCAGTGTGCCCGCTGCCGACACACTAGGTCCGCCCAGCAGTGGTATCAGCATGACACGCGGCAAGCCTTCACATCCCCAACACACAGCTCCTAATTACTGCACAGCCCTGCCAGTTTGTACCCCTAGGCCAGTACTGACTGCTCAATGCCAAGATGTAAACACTGCATTATTAACACGACATACAGTCTGTGCACACGGCTAGGTTTAATGTACTCGACGTATGTCTACATGGAGGCATTACTTTAGTGGGATTCTTTATGCGAAAGCATACAATGAATTTATTGTCTTCCAGACAGCGAGTTCCAAAATCACCAGATGGGCGATTTGCTGCGTATAGGGTAATGTATGCTTACAAATGATGTTTAATGATATCTTCCAGGGATAGGAAGCAAAACATTACCATTTTCAAGGCTAAATATGCAGGCTGTGTCAGAAAGCTGGAGATACAGAATTAAGTAACACACTGTCTTTTTTTCTTGTTATTTTATGCATATTTATTGGCTGCCAGAGCGTCTTGATGGCATTACACAATATCTCGTTTTTTTCTTTATGGCAAATCACAGTCCAAACATAAGCTTTGCCTACTTATCACCAATTCTAATATATTTTCATATGAAAAATCTCTCATGTGAGTATTATTAGCAGAGTGCTCTGCCCCTGCAAGTGCCGCAACTTCCTGTCAGTGTGAGAATAATAAGGGAATGGAAATGTAATATGAAACTTCTTCAGCACACAGAGATAAAGAGGAGAAAGGGCTTCGTTTAGCCGCTTGTTTCTGCCTGCACGGCCTTCCCCGGCGCCCTTTCCTCACGTGACGTGTGCTGTATAGAAATGTCAATACCTACCTGTGGAGCTGATGGAGACCCATAAATCGATAAAACGAGCATAGCTGCAGATCCTTGGCCACCAAGTTGTAAAACTGGTCACTCCATAAAGTGAAGTGTGTGATTAGAGAAAACCAGCCTGGCAGCATCAGAGTGGAGCCGCCGTCTTCCTTCGGTGCTCGCACCGGCTCGGTCCGAGCGTTCGGGCGAGCCGGCCGCGACTGTGGCCCAGAACCCCGCGGGGAGCTCGCAGGGATGAGAGCGAGAACTCTCATTGTCTCCTCTGGTGTCTTTCTAACGACAAGATCCGAGTGTGGCTCGACAGAAGATGCTCTGTAAGTAGCGGCGCTACGGACGAGAGGTGAGATCGGCATAAAATATTAAGACGGCAGATCTCGAGCCGGCGACGGTCGGAGACAGACGGACATTTTAGGCAGAACACTCTGTGTGTGAGGCCTTCACTTCCTCTTCAGTTTGAAAGCTCCATCTTTATAATGGATGGCGGAGTCTCTGGGGAGTGTCTAGACTATGGTGGGAAATCTAAATGGTTGGGAAAGCCACTCCAATGCTCTGTAAGTAGTGTGGAGTATGGGAGAAATGCAACTCAGAGAGGTGACAGGAAGAAGGGAAAAGCATCCCGAACAACACCGTGTTTACCTGCATTGCACTTCCCTTGGTAACGGGCGTAGATTCCTAGACAGGAGATGCAGACTTTACGTAATGCTTAAATGCCCTCTGATTCTTTTCTCCCCAACCCTAAGTGGCCTTAGCTCCGGACCGCGATGCTCTCTGTCTGCACCTACACCCACCCCCACCCGCTCTCTTTTTCTTTTTTGCCTCCGAACTCGTTCTTTTCCTGCTTCTCTCCCCCCTCAGTTATTTATGAGCACGACTTGAAATAGACTTCAGTATTTGATAAAAGCGTGATCCTTAATCTGAGTTGCCTGAGAAGTGCATTTCATTTTTATTTCCCATCAGAGATTGATGGAGGACTGGGGCGGTTATCCACTCTGTGATTGCTAATGTAAATCCATTGACTTCTGGTGGACATATATAAAGATATGGAAGCCTTGCATGTGCATCCCGTGCTACCAGCGGGGAGATTGCGTGCGTGCAAAGCAACGGAGATGCTGGTTTGTGCGATGTGATGGAGGGGGGTGGTGTAAGAATTATATGGCGCGTGTCTTGATTTATGAAAAGCTTCTTAAAACATCACAATATTTGCAAAGTTACTAATTGCGGTTCTTTGCCTGTGTGCCATTTCATATTTCACCGCTCACTTGTGCTTTTTCTGAAGGAGGAGGAAAAAAATAAAACGGGTGATAAATTTAAGATGACAGTTACACCATATGAATGAGGCCCCTTGTGTATCAATTCGCTCAAAGCCAGCTGCAAATCTAACTCGGGCTCCTTATGTGGCAATTACTGATGGGTAACATAACCTGCATATATCTGTTCTGTTCATTAGGCCAATGTGCTCTATAACTGGCAAATGTTCTTTAGGATCCTACAGCAAATTAGCTCATCCCCCAGGACGTCTTTTATTGGATGATCCGGCTCCAGAGGATGCCGCAAAACCACTTGAGCTCTCCGCAGCCTGCCCCGGTTGCCACAGGGTTAATATTTAAAAGCGCGAGCTCCCAGTCGTGTATTGATGATATGTTTTGAAAATTGCTGAGGCAGGCTCATTGTTACAGTGCTGTCTAGAAGATAGCCAATCCTCCCTCCTCCCCTCCCTCTCTCTCCCTCGTTCCCCTCCCCCTTTATAGCCGCCAGATGGAAAACACACTAAAGCATGTAATGTAATATAGCTTGGCACACACAGAGGTATTTCACACCAACTTCATCTGGCCTCTGATCTGCCACAACGCCACCTGAAAAAACAGTGCTTTTAAAAAATAAAAATAAAAATTTTTTCACCGAAACAAAAACGTCACCAAATCGCGAGTTCGGAGGAAAAGAGGGAAAATAAAAGGCAGAGGAGCTATCGGCAGCTAAAAGTAGAAAACAAGTGGAAAATAGGCTGCGCCTCCCAATTGCCTGTGGCATATTTTAAGGTTTTCTCTGAGAGTCTTTTTTTCCTTCAGCATCGCCTCCTTCTTCTTCTCTTCAATGAACTAAAACTGCCACAACTTCAATGCAACTCATCGCAGTCGCAGACGGTGAAAAGAAGAAAGGGGAGCGATCTGTTAGTCCTCCACTATCACCAGCATCATCCCCAACACAGCACCCCCCTCCCCGCAGAGATCCCCACCACGACTCTCAGCTTCCTGGTGTCCATTCCCAACCACCCCTCGCTCTAACTCTCCGCAAATTCACCACATGCCACCCCCTCCCTCACAACTCTCCCCCCTCCACCCCCCGCCTCCTCCCCGGGACGCTGAATTTTACAGTACCGTCTGCAGGATCCCGGTTTGTTCGGCGCACTCCTCTATGCAGAGCAACACGGCTCCGGTGGAGGAACGCTGGAGGCAGCTGTCAAGCGCAGGCTGCTGCTCCTGCTGCTCTAGTTGAGCCTCGGTGCCGTACCGACTGATTTCACATTCACCAATAAGAGACGGCACAGGGGGGAGAGAGAGAGACGGAGAGAGAGAGTCTTGAAGTGAGTGGTGTGGAGAGGCAAGTGGAGTGGAAGAGTGTCGAAAGAAAAAAGAGGTTACAACACCTCCCCAGCTCTCTTTCCTTTCTCCCGTCTGCTTTCCCCCCCCTCTTTCTTGTGTTGGCTCAAAAGAAGAAGAAGAAGAGGAGAGACAAAGGGCTCTTTTAAAAATTAACTGAAGAACAAGCTGCTTGTCAAGAGAAAGAAACGAAAAGAGAAGAAGTGCTGGGGGACCTCAAGTCAAGCCCCGTTGAACAGTTGAGAGGGAGGGCTGCCTCAGTGGAACAGGGACCAGTAAAGCTCTCTGTCCAAACGTTCGGACTCCTCTTGACACCCACGCTGGCTGGACTGGTCCCAGCGCTTAGCCCCGCTCTCCTCCACCCGTCTGCCCACACCTGCCCCGATTCCACCATGATGATGTACTTTTGGGTGAGTACCGCACCACTAAAGTGTGGGTATCTCCTCCTGCTCACACCGCTCCGGTATGCACAGAGTTGGCGTGTAGAACGTGTGTGGCGCATGTGTCAGAGCGTGTTGCAGCCCTTACATTATATACAGTGTGAGTTTGAGCGTGCGTGCGTGTGTGTGTGGTGCAGCGCCTCCCACATGCATGAACAGAGCTGATGGTTTTTCCACTCTCGTGTGTTTTATTGATGTTGGGTTGCTGCAGCCAGAAGCTACAGAGGCCTGTGTTTACCCGTCACATTTGTTCAGCCTTTAAACGAAATCGGATGTTTGGGTGCGATTGTTATCCACGCCAATACCTTCACGAGTTCGTCAACTCCCCCCCCCCGATTGTCAAACTACCCAGCATGCAGCTGAAACGGTGTCCCTCCGTCTGAGAACGACGCTCGGGGTCTTTCGGGGACACGTTGTGATTTCCTCGCCTGCGCTGTGTTTCCAACGCTTTTTGTGTGATATTGTTGTTTTCCTCGCCTATATATCTAAGTCAGGCAGAATTTCATAAATTAAATGGCATTAAGCGCAGAATGAGGATAATTACAGATTGTTAACCAGAGCTGCTGATTAATTCTCTTTGAGATCATGTGTGATTAGTCAGATTGGTTTTGTCTCCTCGGTGGTTTGTATTCTCACCACAACAATACCCGCCCAACGCTCACTCTGCTTTTGCATTTGTGCTTCTTCTTCTTCTGCTTTTTAATCTAAATTTCTCACTGATGCACACTGCAGATCACTTTAATCCCCCCAAGTTTTGCTAACTTGTATTTTGTACCTTCACAGAAATACAAAGTAAATGAATATTTTCAGCCTTGCCACTGTAAACAGTCTGAGCTGTGATGCAGTTGGCGATATGTCTCCTGCAGACCGTGTGTGTGTCTGTGTGTGTGTAGCTATTGATCGTTAGTTCACATTTCTGGGGAGAGTGCATCTTTTTGGGGAAAAGCTACTTTACAAGGATGACTCCATTATGAATGACTTTCTACTCGAACCACTTTTTTAAAATATGGAAGTGAAGCAAAACATGAATAAGCAAAGTATGCTATGCACGTTATGAATGAAACAGCCCTGGCTATTGATTCAGAGCTCACGTTTCTGGAGAAAGAGGATGTTTGGGGGCCAAAGTTGCTCCAAGTGGTGACGCGAGCTCACATTCGAGCCTCACGCGAAGCTCTCCTTTTGTCTCCGAGCAGAATGGAAGTGACAGGACGGCGTATGCTTTCCAAATTCTGCCATAACTAAAAGAACGTAACGCAGCGTGCGGTGCTCGTGTGCTTTCCGAGGCCTCGCTGCAACACAGGCCTCTTTGATACTCTGAGCTTTCGCCTTGAGATGTTTTCTGGGTGTTGATGCTTATTGAAAGAGGCTCATCACTGTCTGCAGCAGCTCACGGATCTCCACCTCCCGTTTCATCACGTATTCCCCCTCCGGCCGGTCAGAGTGATGACCACACGCAGATGTAGGCTGAACAGACCGAAGCGGTAGTGCTGGCAGTTTACAGCCCTGCAGGCTCATCACTGTAACATGAGGCTCCGTGTACTGCAGTGGGCTTACTCTCATCGTGTTAAGAAAAAAGAGCTTATAGTACAGGAGCTATTGCATCTGGGAGCGCATCCATTATGCTAAATTAAAGTTATATATCTTACTACTTTCGCTTTCTGCTCACTTGAGAAGCAACATTATTTTGCTGAAAGCGTGGAGTCAATACATGACTCATGACTCGTTTCATCATTTTGCCTCTAAAACTTCAAAATCTTTGAAGACTCTGCATTTCTGAATGATCACAGAAGCCAAATGTCTTTGTGATGATTTTTCACCCAGAGCCTAAAAAGAGGTCAATATTTCCACAACGAGAAAATCAGACGAGGAACAAAGTGATGAGAATGACTGATTTTTAATTAACCACAAGTAAAAATAACCAAATGATAATAAATTATTAGCTAATTTCTAGAAGTTTTTAACGTTTCCAGCTTTCAAGTATGAGAATATGTCTTCCTCCTACTTCTTTATCATAGGACATGGAATATTTCCAGCTTTTTGACTCTTCTTTGGACAAAATAAACAATATGACGAAGCAAACTTGGGCTGATTTAAAAATGAGACGATTTTTTTAAAACGTGTTTAGCTCAGCAAATAATTACTGGATATTATTGTTTGTGCAGGAGCCTCTAAAACATTTTGCAGACAGATATTTTACACAGGAGAAAATTTCCACTCGTAGCTCTCACGCAGATGTAGCTGATGTGGGCTTAACCTCGTCTGACGATGCAGACTGACTTAAATATTTCCACTGTGCAGGAGCGGGAGCGACTTCCTTGTTGTGACATGAGCCACCATCATGTAAAGGTTTCTACTGGCCTTTAAGGATACCATACGGTTTTAGGATTTAAGGGAAATTATTTGGAGGACCAAGCCTTTATTGGGGGTCACTGCTGAGTGTTTTAAAAGTTTAAAAAAATATAAGGAGTCCGGCTTCCCACAGCACTCCAGGAAGTGGAATTAAAGAATTATGGATTTCTTCTCACCTTGTCTGAATTTTGCGTTTCCTCAAGAAAAAAAAAAGGTAAAATTTGAAACACTCAAAACATTTTCTGGGTTACACAAAAATGAAACTGCCAGGGTGTAATAACACTTATGAGAAAAGCAACATCCCATCCAGGGAATGATTTACTATACCATACCTGGAGTGCATTTCATGTGTGTGTGCGCGGGAGTAAGCGAAGTTGTGTTAGTCGGCCAGCATTTAGCTGCGAGAGGAGGGTGCGACTGGCTCCCGTTTGAACTGCAGGTGGCGAGCATTACCTGCGGTCCCTCCGGAGGCCTGTCAGCCGTGCATCAGTCTGGGGAACCTGCAAACTCCCCTCATTAGAATATTTATTCACCAAGCAGATGTTCTTATCCAGGGCAATTACCTTTGGCTTACATTTCCCTGTTGCCCACTGATATAGATGAATGTGTATACAAAGACGTCCCAGGTTATGCATGGGACCCTTGGGTGCCACCCACCATTCCCCGCATATGCGCGACGGGCAAGCCGGCGACCGTCTGGCCTGCCACGGTGTTCAACCTAAAACCCAAAATCAGCTCCACTGTGGTAATTGGAGGAAGTGGAGGCGACATCTCCTGCAATGGCCATGCAGTGATGGAAAGATGGCCTGTATATCATTCTCTCCACCCGGCTGTTCCTTTGCATTAGAGACAGAGAGAAAAAGGGAAGAGGCATGGAGTGGAGAAACCATGCATGCTTCTGTCCTCCCCTCAGTGTGATGAATAATTTAGCAGTGCAGGGCCCTTGCTGTCGAGTAGAGATGGTGGTAATGGGGAGACTGGATATATATGGCATGCCAAGGAGCGATGGTTTACGTTAGACTTCCCCAACCAACGCACTCGAGTGCGCCGCAGACTGCTCACACGGCGTGTTTGGCCTGTTTTGTTTTTATTTATCGGGGAGAAAACCGAACCAAACAACAGCGGACGTCGATGCGCGGCGGCTAGCGGCGGGGCTGGTTTGAGGCTCTGGAGCTGTGGCCATTAGCAGGAGTGCATTCCCTTTAGGCAGATGTTCAATCTCGGGCTGCATTCAACCAAAGAACAACTTGGTTGACTGAATTGTGCCTTCTCTTCAACCGATCGAGGGGAAATAAAACTACAGGTTATCGCTAGATTAGCTAAATTGGTCTCGGTGTACTCGACCTGCAGCCTTATTAGCCTAGATGAATTATAAATAAACACAAAAGGCCTGTATTTATAGCACACTGAATCACGCTAGGCTCGTCGCTGTTGTCCTTAAGCGATAACAGCAAAATCAGATGCAGATGCTAAGGCGTCCTGTAAATAACCATCACACCAAATAATAATATTAAGATATATTTAAACCCAAAGCAGGAAGTCTTAAACACAAATTTTGGAGGAAAAGTCCAGGACAGACAAATTGTTCTACCCTTTCTAGCAGTGACTAGTCAACGAGATGATTGAATGTTGCTGCCCTTGCTAGTCTGCAATGAACAATGGCTGCAAACTGCTGGTTCTAAGACGCCACGGTGTTCGGGTGCTGGAGTGCTTCAATGGGTCGCTGAGGCGTGTGGGCACTAGCCTGCAGAGAAAAAAGGCCGCTACTGGTAGCTACGCTAAAGTTAGCCATACTGATCTGTGACTGATTTGGCATCATGCTGTGCACTGTTATACGCCACGTAACGTCGGAGCATCAGTTGAAATCCAGTTTGATTAATGAATGTGATTAATGGTTTCAGAAGGCTTACAGTTTAACCTGGCCTGTGGGTTTGAAGTTAATGCAGTTTTTTAGGTGTGTTTTTACTTTAAATGGACTAGTTGGACTTTTCTCTCCCATTAACTGAGTAGTAAAGCAGGATTTAGATGAAACGCGAAGCTGCCGGTTGAGCTGTGAAATGCAAAGAGCTGCAAAGTTTACGCACGGTCATCTATTTTAGCCAAACGCAGTGTCGGTTAGTTTTGAGCCAGCTCTGATTAAGAAATGAAGTTTGGATCACGCAGTCTGCCTTCAGCTGGGCAATTTTTTCTTTTTAGAGGAAGTCTATTCCTCATGCTGCCAAAAATAATGGATTAATTCTCCTAATGAAAATAACACCAGCAATTGTCCAGCCAATCAGAATTGCAAGATCAGGTGACCATCCAATCAACCAGCCGACCTGAAGACCACAGCCTCACTTTAATTAGGACGTGCATGTGGTGGAAGTGATATGAAGGTAGATTTCCTTAAAAGATGAAAGCAGCGTGGAGTTTTAGGCCCAACTCTGTGCACATATAAGAAGTCCCGTATGCATTTCATGTGCATGCATATGGCCTGGTTGCAAATGCTCAGAGAGACGTCTGCAGCCTGACCAGCAGGAAATGTTGAAATTCGTGATGGACAGCATAAAGAGGCAGAGCTGATCAGCCATTCTGGGCGGGAGAGCAGCGAGTCCAGGCCGCTGGTTTCATATTGCAAGATGAAGTGCTCGCGATCGTTTGTTAATGTATTAATTGATCTGTGTCCTTAGACGGGAAAATCAGAAGTAGTGTCACGTAGGCTCTTTAGTACTCCCCGAGACGCCTTCATTAGCAGCTGCTGGCCGACTCTCCACCCCCATTACAGGACCGTGTTGCCACACACTTTACCTGACTGCTGTAATAACTTCAGACATTTCTATCTCCCCGGCAAGACCTCCGACAGCCCGAACAGTTTGAGGGCTTAACATCAAATGTGAGGCGCTTCTTTGAAAGGCTTATACTGCAGGTGATTCACCGCGGGGGGCCGCGTGCCGTTGTTTTGTCTGCTGGTTGTTGCTCTCTTTTCCTTACGAGTTTGAGTAACGGCTGTTGCAATCAGTCATTAACTTCCAGCTCGACGTTTTATAATCTGGACGGCACACATGCCTTTGTGGCAGGGCTGATGTAACGACGCTGCTACAAAGCTGAGCTAAGGAAGCAATGGGAAGTACATCCAGGAACTGTGTTATCTCTTTAACCGCTAATACCAATGAGGTTCTAGCAACTTCACCGACGAGCAAATTGTATGGTTCTTTTCCAGTGTAATGCCAGCTGCATAGAAAATCAATTCAGTCAGAAAAATGAGGCTAGTAGGCTTTTATTTTCCTCCTTTTTCGGGATAGCGGGGCTCCACCCTTTGTGCTCTGTGGGATCATTAGTAATCAGTAGCTTTAACATTAATTCTGTCAGCTTTTGGTCTCTTCCCCTTGGGGCTAATGGGTCTAGAGCCCAGCTAATTGTGATTAGGCTCTGACAGCAGGTTTTACTTGCAGGATTTTCACACCACAGTCCTCTTTGATATGAGCTGCACAGCTGATAAAGAGATTAGATACAGGAAGAGAGAGTGTATGGAGAGGCGGGAGGAGGTAGGTGTTCTTAAACTACAGAAAGACACCTACACGGGGGAAATCACTGGTGAGTTTAGCAGAGGAAAATAGATCCGGACGCAGTAAAAGCCTCGCGCTCGCTTATTGCACCTGCTATCATTAGCGCTTTTGTACACATGGTCAGCCTCCCAGGGAAAAGTCATTATCCAGCTGTGCTGTTATTTTTCTGCTGTTTTCTCCTAGTGGAGTGTGACTTCAGGGCTATAGCCAGCGCACCCTTTAATGCCTCCAACACAATAAAGGACTCTAGCCTTAATGATGTGGGATTGGATGGCCATGCCTCAGGTTGTCCGGGGGCTTGTGAGCTGTTACTGCGAGCGGCCATTTTGCCTCGCCGCCGCCGAGGCTCGGTGTCAATTCAAGCCCAGCCATTCCAGAGGAGGCAAAAATAAAAATCTGATTTAATGATTAACTGCGGCTGCGTTGTTTAAAGGGCCCTGGCTCTCTATCTCTCTCTCCCTTTCTTCAGGCGAGCGAGAGAGTGAGGGAGCGCAGGCTGAAAAGCAAAACAACGAGGAGATGAAGGAGCCAGCGAAGTAGTAGGATGGATTGTTGCCAGTGCACGCCAAGTTGCCAGAACACGAGGCGATATCGTCTGTTTTTCGCTCTTGACTGAGTGAACAATCCTGCACGAGTGAATCAGGAGACGTGCGATTGTGCAGGATGATGTTCAAAGCACTCATTTTACATCTTAATGACTCGGAGGATTAAATATTAAGGTTACGGCTTCTCCGGCAAATGAAACTGGAGCAAAAGTTCAACGATTTTTTTTTTTCCCTTCCAAATTTTAAACAACACCTGAGCTTTAGCAGCAGGACGACGAGTGCGTTTGCGCATCGTAGCGTTTAGAAGAGGCTGCCTTTTCTCCCTTCCTTCATTTGAACAGAAAGACCTCCAAAGCCGAGTCATATGCTGCTAATTCTATTTTTCAGCCTTGTTATTAATTTATTCAACTTTTCGCGGTTGCCCCGTTGCACCTCCAGTAACTCCACAAGTCTCTCACGGCAGTCCTTCATCCTGCTCGGCTGCATTGCAGCAGAAGGCGTGCACGCCGCTAACACGCCTGTGCTGTAGATATTGCCCTGAAGTGTCAGCTCTCACATACAGAAAAGATTGGAGGAGAGGCCCCTGTGAGAATGGCAGCAACATATCCGCTGGCAACCTGCCACGCATGACAAGAAACCCACTCCTGCCCCTCTCTCACAGCAACAAATGTAATTTGTGTGTTTCCCCCAATTTTAGACTCGAGTACTCGAAAATCCTTTTCGAGTTTTAGTAAAATTAAATAGAAAACCTGTTGGAAGGTTTGTTTGATTTTTTTAGCAGCTTTATCACTTTAGTTGTTTTTAAAGTTATAATGAAGGGAAATATCTGAAAAGATTTAAAACGGGTATTATCGTTAAAGGTAAATGACTCACTGTCGTGTGGATGTACTGACCAAGTGTACTGCGTAAGTAAATGATATTTTAAGTGTTATTAGTAGTTTTCATAGATACATTGTTTTTAATAGTTATCTTTAGATTCCATCCATTTGTCCAGGTCGTGGGGGGAGCAGCTCCTCCTCCTTCAGACCTTCTGCTGGGACACTGAGGTGCTCCACAGTCATGTGTGTTTTATTTGTTTTACGCTCTTAAATCTTTTGGGATGTAGGCCTAATTTTTTTTCTGTTTCTCCCCCAAAAACAAACAAAAAACAGACTTACTGTGTGTCACCTTTCACCTGTGCATCAGTTCAGGGTCAGCAGGTGTGTCTGTTGCCTTCCTCAAAGATATAAATGTCAGTTTGGAGGGTTTTCATAACCCAAAGGTTCTTCTACTGTACAGTAAAATACACACATATATATTTGATTAGCTACTATATTTGTAAGACGCTCAAGCTTTGGAAGTGCATTCAAGGATACATGCTGAACTGCTGTTTCTTTGTCTGTATATAATAGGACATTTCTTCAAATTAGCTCGTGTCTGCACCCGTCAATATGTCTGTGCCAAATATTTAAATGTTTACTAGAACATGTCGATGTTCTAAACAGATCCCACTGCAGCCTGGACCGACCGCGTTCCCTGGAGCACGGTGGCATTTATAAAACACATGGCAGTAAAACCAAGTGAACAAACCTTATGTGTGGAAGAAGCAGCTGAATGCAAACCAGTAGCTGTAGATCGTACAAATATATGAATATGACGCATCATCTGGCTGCTTCTGGTCTCAGAATCGGCCTCTCGGGATGACGGTCTGACAGTTCATGTATGGTAAAAGCAATAAGCCTGTTTTACCATATATGGTAGAAATCTGTCTAATTTCTTGTTATTTTTGTGTATTTGATGAACAAAGTGTTTTTTTTTTTCTTTTTTGGGGAGTTCGGTGTCAGACCTGCATAATTATAATACACACACGAACACCATGGTCAGCTTTGTGCAGTATTTTGTGTTGTTAATGTTTTGGGGTTTTGTATTAGTACAAGGTCCAACTTTGTAAAAAACCACTATACTCCCATCTAATGCAAACTATTCAGAAGCATCCAAGTAGCTTTTGTGCTAATTGTGAATATTGCAGTTAATAAGACTGCAAATCCAAATTCTGCACAGTCGCATGGTTCAGTGAGAGAGTAGTGGATGCATTGTTGGGCAACAGTCTGCAACACTGGTGTTTTTAATGCATATGTTTTTCTATGTGGGTGCAAAGACTGTGCTCAAAGCTTGTTATATACTCTTCTCAATCAATCGCAGCCAGTGTAACCCCCTCTGTCACGTAAAAGGGGGTTAAGAAACAGTGTGGCACACAGGCTGTAAAATTAATGGTAGGAGAGTGACATTAGTGTTATAGGTTATTGACCGATTTCATGGAATTTATGACCCTAATCGAGTGGCAGTGTCAAAGGGAATGAAGCAAATAAGAGTGGCGCTGACAGCAGAGCTGCGCTGTGGCCACTGGACACCACAATTTGAGCCTTCCCAGTAAATTGTGGCCGGGACTTTATAAGTCTCTGCGGAGGCTGCTTTCACTCCGCCTGCCCGGGTCCCGAGGCCATGCCCCTGGCCTACCTCCATCCTCCAGGTCAGACACAGGCAGTCTCAGCAGATGATGAGAAACGCTACTTCATCTCACCTCGTGTCAGGCTTGGCCTCTCACGGTGTCAGCCGCTGTCTGCGCGTGCACGCGTGTGTGTTTATGTGCACGCACTCGCGTGTTTGCTGTCAGAGTGATTTTTGACTGTGTTTGTCTGCGGTGGGGGAGGTGTTCGTTCTCATGTAGTTTTCATGATCATTATATAACCTGCGGTATATTTGCAGCTACTGGTGTCTATTTCCATCCCTGTGAGAGCTGGTCAAAGCTCCTGTTTAAGCACCGACTAGAAACAGAAATATTCAGCGACGCGCAAACGGCCAGCCCCATAAAGATGATTGAACTCTCGCTGATAAATAATTCTTATTGAAAACACGGTATAATGTGACAGCGTTGTCATTTTATCAGGAAAAAAATGAATACAGGTGAGAGGATAACAGGACTGTGGCCAAAGATCCCAAACACCACTTTTTGTTTGGTTTGTTTTTTACTGCCCTGAGCTGCTTTGTGCACAGTCTGTGCCGTGATACCACAGAAGAAGAGGCGTCATACGTACGCTTTCATAAAGATAATGTATAGACGTTTCTTTGATGTCAGTCGAGGGTCTGCTGAAAAAGTAACGCAACTTTTTTGGGACTGCTTGTTGAGTGACTGCAAAGCTACCGTCACAGTTTACTCGTGACCCTCCAATGCAGTTAAATTGATAAGGAGCTCTTTATACTTTAGTATCTGCTGTTGCCGTCCTGCAGGGGGATTCTCCAGCGTATAAAAGGGAATTTTGGATGTTTTGGGAAAAGATCCAAAAAGACTAGTAGCCATGCAAAACAGAATTTCTAAATAGTTCTGATAACACTTGACATGCATGGCTCGGACATGTCATAACTGTGCAATAAGCTAACCGAATGCCGACTTCCAAATGCGCTCTTAAATCATTTGTGCAGCTGCACAGCGCGAGCGCTAAACAGAGGGAATGAATTAAAACTTAAAAAAGACTCTCTTCACCCGGAGACGCTTCCATTCATCTAAAAATAGAAGCTGACATTATCTCGTTGTTAACAACTTGGCTCGGACCTCCCAGCGAGCGGCGACTCGGCGCTGCTTGTTTACCTGGGGTCCTTGGGGCTGCGTGAGGACGGTCAGCTGCGGCGGCGCCGTTCTGCCCCAGCGCTCTGCGGCTTTGTGCGCTGGCTTTTGTGCGGCTCTCTAACCTGCTTTAAAAGCCCTTTAGTGTGCTTCTGACATGTTGCGCTATCACATCGCGGCCTCGGCAGAATGTACGGAGCCATTCAGACACTGTGCAGAGTGAAATGAGTTTTATCCAGCGGTTGACGATTGAATGTAATGGCGCTCTCTCTGGGGAGCAGAGTTTTCCATCCACTGATGTTCGCACTGATACGACGCAGCTCTGCACTGCTGAGGAACAGCTTGGTCTCGGCTCTTTTAAATTATGCATTTTCATGACTAGAATATGGGAGGCGAGCGTACCACTCCTGGACGTTTGCATTAAACAAACCCGATGCAGTCTCTCGCGCGTTACGTAATCTCTACGCACGCGGCTGCGTTGCTGTCGTTGCATCTTTTTTTTCCTTTTTGACTTTTTTGATTTAGATGCAAAAATCCGAACGAAAGCTGTTTTTCTCCGGTTGAAAAAAGAGAAAACATTAAACGGAAAACGACTCCGGATGGGAATAAATAGCACTGATGGTTTTTGAGCTGATGAATGACATGTAATAAAACTTCATATCTATACGAATGTCATCGTTTGGGATTTGAGGGCATCCGTGACAGCTTAATTCTAAGAAACAACCGACAACAAACAGAAAATAAATTTCTCCGCCGCGCTGATTGATGATGTGCCGACAGCCCCCCCCACTCCCCCGCTGTTTTTCATATAGTGATGAACATATAAACAAGGACAACCCTTTCCTCTCCTCATCATCAGCACCGCTCTGGTATTTGACAGAGAGTGAAGTGGTGTGATTTTTAATTAAAAAGAAAATTCAATAACCTTATCAAGACTTGCCATTTTAGTTTGAGGAGTATCGATCAGCCGTTCAGTTATGCAGATCTGCCGCTTTCATCTTCTGGGCAATTCTGCACGGTGGCCTCTGGTTACTGAAAAGATCTCGTTTCAGAAAATCTATTTCATATATTATTTAGGTTATGTTTAGTTCGGCTTACAATACAATATTCAAATATGTTGTCGTGTGCGGCGTCTTAACATCACGGGCTGGAGGTTAAAGCGGCGCGACGTGGAGTTGTGAAGCACGTTAGCATAAAAGTGTGAGCAGGTGAGCGCCATCGGCCGGGATTCAGGACGAGATGGACAAACTCCCGCCGGTCAGAGGGGGGAAACTGTGCCACTGATGATCTGTCGCAGCAGGAGGCTAATTGCCCGCACACCTCCGTGTATCTCCCTGTTTCTTTGCCTTTTTTCCCTCTTTTTTTTAATTTCAATATGTCTGCTAATGGAATTAAAAACATGTTGCCAGGGGTCTTTTGCAATTTGGAAAATAAGTCCATTAAGTTCATTAATTTAATAATGGGCAATAATAATGAATAAAAAGTATTGCTCAATTAGAGGGGAGCGTACGGTTGGCTGTTTCACATTCATTCGAAATCACCTCAGTGTGCAACAGCTTAATGAGATTATAATGGAATTGATATCGCATAGGTAGTGAATTAAACCGTTACCAGAGAACCCATTAGGAATGAAAGTCTAATCCTGAAACACTTGTCACAGCTAAAATAGGCTTCTACTTTTGTTATTAGCCGTCAATCGAAGTGGCGGGCTCTGAAGGTGAATCTCCTGTGACGCTGGCCACGATGACGATGATGAAACCCAGCGATTGTCCTCGATGCGGGTTAATGGCGGCGAGTGTCAGGCGCTCCCTCGGCATTTGTTTGGTACTGTATCACTGCTGTATTGGTGGCGTTACACCACCGCTCGGGTTTCATGGCGAGCGTTTCCAGACCAGCAAAGCTGCTGAGGGCTTCAGTTAAAATTACACAGACAGCACATTCATAGTAATCTAAAAAGGTCAGGATAAATTACACTGCTTATTTCAGTGAAAAAGGCGGGTAATGCGATCCGCCGTGAGTAGTTTTTCATGCTGGCCCCAGTACATTCTCTCTGGGCTTATGGCGCAGATTTGACTCTTTGACTTTTACACGCTTGACACTCGATGTCAATTTACCGTCTCGTTTTAAGACCGGGAGGGACCGGCCGAGATGAACTTTTCCCTTTCGTCGGGATATTACAATAATTTGAGGTGTTTTATATCCGTAATGGCTTTTTTACAGGAACACTTAAAATAATGTGTCGTTGGAGGATGTTGTTAAAATCAGAAATAGATTGGTTCATAATTTAACTTTTCATTTAATGCGGGTGCAGCGATACACCTTATAAATCCACATTATCAGCAGTTTGTGCAGCTTCAGCAAGGCAAGCATGTCAAAATGTCTTATTAGTGTCACTCTTAATGTACTATATATAATGTATAACGTCCTATATATAACGGATTCAATCAAAAATGAGATCCCTGCAGTTTGAGAGATGTGGAATCGTGATATTAATCAGGGAAAAAAGAAACAATTTGCAGTACTTTTTAAAGGCATGCCCTTGGCTGAAAAATGAGCACATTCCTTAGCCCGAGCCATCCTCCTCCTGGAAGATATAGTACAATAAAGATGATTCACATTGCTATATCTGTGTTTTTAAAGTGGAAAAACTTTAGATTTTCCACATAAGATGCTTTCATGAATTTACAATGAGCTGTAAAGTGAATGCAGCATTTTTTGTTGTAGAAAAACAAGCAGCGAAGTAAATGACACGCTGTCCAAAGCATACAGGTGTGTTCCGACTTCCTCGGAGTTCGGTTGCGTAAGCCGGTGAAATCTCCTGACACGCGGCACTGTGCTTTACAACCTGAGTTTATTTCCTCATCCTGAGTCACTGTGGCAAAAAAAAAAAAAGCAGTCGAATGATGATTTTTGGAGGCGGCGAGGAGCAGGGATAGCAGCACTTTAAAAAAAAATGAATTAATCAGCAGGGTCGTCTGCGATATGAAAATAGGCCTGTTTGTGTTTGTGACTGAGAGGAAATGAACGTTTTTAGAGGGAAAATGAGACAAAGAAAGGAGGAAAGTACCACACATACAAACTTGAGCAAAGTAAGAACTCTTCATAGCTGTACGTGTGCGCTCATGAGCGAACATGTGTGCGTTCTTAATTAATATTTAAGCCACCTTCAGCGTACCCTGGAAAGGAAGTAAAGGGGATTGTGTTCTCATGGATCCTTTAATCCTCTGAATTAGCAGTTTAATAACAAGAAGCCATTTGTAGATTAGTAAGATCAAGCTTCCGAGACGTGCTTGTGTACAATCTACTTAAATGCTTTGATTTTTGATGTAGGAAAACTCCCCTCCAACACGCCGCATATACAGTGAGCGCGCGAGCGTGCGCTCGTAGCCGTCGGGCTTCTGCTCATATTATTTTATCGTTATTTCATTATGTTTTAGATTGCTGCTGAAAGGATTGAAGCAACGGGGGATTGATCAATAGCAGCTTTTGATTGATCAATATCATAAATCAGGCAAAAATGCAAAGACTTTATTGATGTCATCCTCTATCATGTGACAGTTTTCATCAGAGTATAGGAACGCTGCTGTTCATCCAGTTTCGTGATTTCAAAGATTCAGTTTTTCCTCATAGATCAACTCGTGTTTTCAAAAGTTTTCATTGTTGCTTAGCAACTGTGTTACCCAGCATGCACCCGGGCATCTTTATTCTTGCTCGGCATCATTTTGCCTTCGTTCTGGTTACATAGTTGCCATCTTTGCAGCAGAATTAGCATCAGCGTAATTCTGTAATTCTTCTCGATCCAGGTGCGTGGGTGTGCCAGGAAGAGACTTTTAATACTTCAGCATTTTACAAGTTTCTAAATTAAAAAAAAACACTTGAATGAATTTTCCTTTTTTGTGTTTTTGCTCCTGTTCTCTGTTATTTGTACACTGCTGAAGCCTTATGTTGAATGTAGTGCTACACCTCTGCGAAGCACTCGATGTCTGATGGGTGCTATATAAGTAAATTGCCTTGCGTATCCTTTAATAAGGTAGCGACTTAAAAAGACCTGAAATCAGATGGTTTGCTAATGTTTAGTGTTTAATCGGCCAGTCGTGACGGCAGTGTCCCCAATTCAACTTCCACCACATCGCTCTCTCGCTCTTTCATAGTGTATGTATGAAAAAATATATAATATTAACTGATAGTAATAGTTACTTTAATAATTATACATTGCATTATGTATTTTATAATTGCCAAATAAGGGATAATGGGACCATCCTGACAATATTACAGGTGTTAAGGACGACTTAATGGTATCTTATTATTCTGTGACCCCGCCTTCAGACACTGCTGTTTGGTCTGAGCTGCTGGTGTCTCAGAGATAAACACGGCGTCCTTTTCCTGGTGCTGTGATGCTGCTGGGACCAGTTCCTAATCCTTACGCGTGGACGCTTGGATGGGACCTTTTGCTGTTGCGTTTTAACATAAAGGGCAACTTTAAGCATAGCTTTTTTTATGTGCACATGACTGTCTTTTTCAAAAGCTAACCACTGGTACTGGTGCTTGAATCTAACCAATAAACTAGTGAAGGTTAACACCCACCTAATTACACAGGTGTTACTGTGTTATAATAGTCATCCAGTGATGTTTACGACTGGATTACACAGTAATTATTAACTGTTTACAATGTTTTAAGTTGAATTTTACAGTAAGCATTCACATCCATAGATTAATTACAACACTTTTATTAAGGAATAAAATATTACTATTATTTTTTCATCATTTCCATGTTTAATAATTATTAACTAACGTAGTTGAGCATTTATTAGCAGTGGATATTTGAAAGTTATGTTGAGCCAAAGTAAAGTTTTCAGTCTAAATGTAAAGTGAACGTATTTGGAGTTTGGTCTGATGATTGATTTGATTTAATTACTGCGTCATGCATAAATTGTATGTTCAGGCCGAACAGGCTTCCAAAGCACCTGAGCGGGAGTAGCAACATACTTACAAATAACAGTAAACAAACAGTCCATCCACAAAGGTAGATTCATTTGAGCTTTACAATGATACATTTCTAACTTGGCATTCAACGTCGAGGTCAGGGTTGGTTTGTGATTATCAAAGAGCGAGTGCTGTCCACCGCCGGCATGACTGACGTTAGCCTGCTGACCGCAGGGGCAATAAAACAGTCTGGAAAACCTGCAATCAATTTTATGACTTTTCAATATTTTTAAAAGTAAATGAACTTGTTGTTTAAAAGCTTCCCAGCGCTTTGCATACAGCCGAATAAGCGAGTACATTACATAACCACTAAATAAAGCTTTTTAGATTCCTGTGTATCAGATGGGTTTAATCATTATTTGTATTCCTTCCTGGTTAAACTATAAAAAGCCTGACTAACTTGAACCTAACGTTGCAGTGTTCATATATACAGTATCTGGTTCGTATGTGTGAGCCTGCCTCGGCAAGTGTGTAAAAGTACACTGGTGTGTTTTGCATGAGCACACACACACACCTAGATCCCATCTCCTCTATCGGTGCTCGGCGTCATCATTTGCCAGTGATGACAGCCGCCTCTGTTTAACCCGCCGCAGATCAGTGAGTCAGAGCTACCGTGTTTCTAATCATCCCCACGCAGAAAATCTCCGTCTTTGTTGGCGTTCGCTGATAGCGTCGGTGTTATCCCCGACTCTCCCACCCGGCCAATATCAGAGATTGATTGCTTTTGTCTTGTTATCGGGGTCGTTTAGGTGAGATTGACACATGCTTGCAGGATAAGAAGGCTCCGAGGGGCTCTCAGACTGGGGGGGGGGGTCCTCAGTACGATACGGTGGCACGCCGTTAAACATGCATGCTGACCTGCATGAAATGTTGATGATGAATAATCGGCTGCATCATGGGGACTGTAAATAGGTCAAAGTGGCTTCGGCGTGCCTCACTTTGTTTTTGAAGATATGCATTCAATCAGACGCTCACTGCATCTGCTCGTCTGTCTGAAGCTGCAAGCACATCCTCAGCCTTTCAGTCCACCAAGCCGAAGCAGAGCAGGAGAAATAAAGACCTCAGTCGGGCGAATGTTTGTTGCGCACTGAATTTCCTCGGCCACTCTGCTGCTTGGCGGTTGCCGGGCGGGGTGGCTTCATGCTCTGCACACTAGCCACACATCCTAAATAATTCACACTCTACTTGAGAATTCTCCAACGGACTCACTGCCGCCATTAGACACTCTCTGGCTGCCAGTTTTTCTTCTTCTTTTTCTTTTTTTTCGGGGTGCTTGTTTTTCACATTCTGACTTCAGCATTACAACCAGAGAAGAAGACGGCGTGGAGGGGTGTTGAGGAGGGGAAGAAATGAAAAACGAGTAATATCTCAGGTCGATGAGAGTTCATGGACAATCCAATATATAAAAGCGAGTTTACATGCATAACACTTCAACATTAAGATTTTTCACAGAGTTCAGCATATTTTCAACAACTCTCCCTCTACTAGTTTTTTTTTTTAATCTGAGACGCCTCTTTGACAATGTCTCCCTCATGCAAAATGCATGAGCGCTTGTGGATCGATACAGGCCCTTTAATCTCTCTACATAGACAGCTCCCGCACTCAGGCGTTGAACCCACACCCATGGCTGCCACCGCTGCAACCCAGATCAGAGGCCAGGAAGAGGGAGAGCAATCTGCTCAAGCCACGAGGGGGTTTCAGCCTCTGAGGTGGGCAGGATGACTGTGGACTGTCTCCAGCATCTTCCAAACAACACTTGGCCCATACCTGATGCTTCCCCAAGACATTAAAGTCTGCTTGCAAAACAGGTACTACAGCTGGAGTGGAGGCTTGAAGAGTACTTTTTAAAACTCACCACCGCTGGGAAGAAGTCTTTGTGTGTGTGTGTGTGTGTGTGTGTGTGTGTGTGTGTGTGTTTCGCTGCGTACCCTATGTGGCTTTGTGCACTTCACTCTGTTTATTTACACTTGTTTGTGGAAGTATTTCTGT